>NW_027286985.1:77099051-77699051 GCF_022747635.1 Hetaerina americana
TTGTAGTAAGCAATAATATCCTCAGTATTTAATCTGCGGTGATTTACTCATAATCTTTACGAGTAGTCGTTTGTACCCTGCAGCTTAATCTAATGCGGAATACTCGTATCAACAGGCGGACCTCAATCGTCCACTCGTATCTGAAGGTGTTGTAGGAGACCGATATCTCGCAGATCTTGCTGAATTCGAATTTTGTTGCAGATACAATACCATCGAACCTATTGTGCGGAAATGGCCTTCGAAATTATATTAAGGCACTCGTATTCGTTGAAAAAATAGTTGGGTCTTGTTCAGATGAAAAATTTTAAGGAGGGTTTAATTTCGCCATATTAGCATTACATCTTACAGCGAAAAGTTGATGTCAGGGTGGAAATGCTTAATTCCTTTATTGAAGAAAACAGATTTAACCCTGCCATTTTTGTGTATAATTATTTATTTAGACGAAATGAAAATGTGGCCTAAATATTGAAAACCCAAGTTGGGAAACATGAAGCGCAGCGATCACTTAAAAAAAAAGATTTGACATATTAGAAATATTAAAACCGTTATGAATTTGTTCTTAAAATAGAGGATATAATTCTAATACCACAGTATATTGGTAGACGAGACCAGAGTGAGAATTTGTAGCATGCATATAATGTTTTAAAAGCCGTTATTAGGAGTGCTTGCCTTCACCTTGCCGTGCCTAATGTTTTCCACATCACTGCCGTGGAAAGCATTTGGCACGAAAATTCAGATTGCTTCTACGAGGGTCATCCGGAAAGTAGTACCCGTTCGTGAAATAAAGACACAAAAGTAAATATTAACAAACATAAAAAATTTTATTTGAAAGAGGATACTTTAAACTACTTCTCAACATAATCTCCAAGCAAATTAAGGCATTTGTCATAACGTGTGACAAGTTTCTGTATTCCTGCTGCATAGTCCTTCGCCGCCAGCTCATTGAGATACGCGAGGGACCCATCTTGCACAAATTTTTGCATAATGCAGATGGTGTTTAACAATTTCATGAACAATTGTTCGAGAAACATTGGGAAAATGCTCACAGATGTCATCAATTGTGACGCGCCGATCGTTCCTCACGAATTCGTCAACTGAGCTCACCAGTTGGTCTGTAATGACAGACGGTCTCTCCGAACGCTCATCGTCGTGTGTGTTCCCCCTCCCCATGTTGAAGTTGCGACACCACCGCCGAACAGACGACTCGTCCATTACATTGTCTCCATACACCTCCTTTAATTGGCGATGAATATCACATGGGCGAACGTTTCTTGCATTGAGGAATTTAATCACTGCCCTCACTTCACAACTGGCGGCGTTCTCAATTTTTTTAAACATTGTAAACAATCACAGAAACAACACAGGCAATGCTAGCGTCACGCAACTTGGCTCAGAGAAGGCAGACAAGCCACTGAAGCTATCTGACCTCGTCCAGCGGCTACTCGCGTCGTCAGCACTTCATGCGGCACGAACGGGTACTACTTTCCGGATGACCCTCGTATTTATCACTGCGTCTATTGATCACTAAGTATCCCAATTTGGCTGGCGCGTTTACATCGCCTGACATATGCCTCTGTAATATTGAGGATATTAACGCGCTGCAGTAGAAAATCGAATTACTCGTAAATGAGCGCAGTCTTTCCCGTGGCAAAGAGACACCATGACATGCAGACGGCAGCGAGCACGGGGAGTGCATCTCAAACGTGTCTCGACCTTCGAGGAATTTCATGCGCGGTTTTCAATTCTCCACGGGTCAACAGTCGCCCATCGCGAACCCCCAGACGTCCGTCGGCTCTCGTTACGCATGCATGGGTTCGTGTGTGCGTGTTAATGCGCGCAAGGCACGGAGCGCTTCCCGGCATGGGATTTTGGTTTGGAAAACTCTTCTTTTTTTCTTTTCTTCTCTATTCCCCCACGCTAGCGAAACCGTTGCAACTCTGGCGAAACGTTCCTCTCCCCCATACCCTCGGGTCCTCTAGCATTCCTCCGCAATTCGGTGCAAATTGCGTGTGTGTGAGGGTATACGTCACAAGTGCGCTCTGGGAACGGCGGGGGCGGGGAGAGAGGTGGGGGCGGAGAGGGGGGGGTCTGAAAAGGGGGGCATGCGAAAGTGTGCACACACGGACGTGCGTGGCGTGTGTTTGTGCCGCCGATTATCGTATGCATCGCCGGCGAGGGACGACGTCCGCTGGAGTCTCGGAGGTGGCGGTGGGTGGGGAGAAAAGTAGTCGGTTGACCGCAGTCGCACGTCTTGGGCAAGTGCGTTATTATAGCATTCGCGTTTGTTGCAACGCGTTTTCCTCGCGGAATGTGGACCGCCGCCACCAAACCACGTCTGACGGCACGTCTCGGCTATTCCTTTGAGCGTGGGCACACTTCTGATTCCGACTCCCGAAATTTTTTTTGAAGGCGTTTCGGTCCTGACTGTACGTGACTTTTAGTGGAACATAAAATTCACTTTCATTGCTCTAAAGAAGAAAGTTTAAAAATACCGTGAGAGGGCGAGGTGGCTAAGTCAGTTATCTGTTGCGATATTGCATGCATATGCACCTACTACATACCGTCATTCTTCGCTTGGTAGGCATACCTATAGGGTAGTAAAGTTGTGACCGTTAGAAAGTTACTTGAGGATGACTGAAGTCGTCATAGAGCGCTTAAAGTAATCGATATTAGCGATTTGGAATGAAGGGTGATATGAAATATTGAAATAAATAAAGTTCTAAAGAAATACATCAGCTTAAGCACACACGTAGTAAATACTGTATGGAAAACCAAAGTAGAGAGGGGCATACATTAGAGAAAGTGGAATCTTGGTTTTGGGCAAAACAATGTACGAAAATTGATGTTGCTGGGTAAAATATGAAATTTATGTTAGCGAAAGAAACATTTGCGAGGAGACTTCGATAGCGGTAATTATGCTTCTCAATTCTGGCTGTTTGGATTTGACTTCCAGTTCTTCCACTCGTTATCCTTCAATTTGTCTTTCAAACGGTACACTCACTACATTACATACCAACGATCGGAAAATCGCTATAGGTGAACCCACTACATCGCAGTGCCGTTTCCTTCTGGGTATAGCTCTTCTTAGTCCAATTAAACACATCTATCATTTTCTTTTAACTAGTTCTTTCTTAAGTCCTAGGGATCCTTTTGGAGATAGCAAATTTGCTTTCGATTTGTGCGATATCTCTTTATTAGTGGTTATGGTCTCTTCTCAACGAAATTGACACGGTAATTATTCGTTTCGTGTCGTGGTAACGGAGGGCTAGAGCGTTGGACTACTGACCGGGGGAACGCTTCTCTGGGCACATTCGGCTCCACCCAAACTGTGTAATTGTTCGGGTATCAGAACTTCCTGGGAAGCCATAAACGACACAGGGAAAGGATCTGGCCCTCCTACCCTGATGTGTGAATTTCACATGCCTTTGGACCTAGTATTGAGTGAACTCTACCGACATCAACCAAACCAACCTTCGGATTGATTGCTTTTTTTATGGTTTTTTTAATATTGTTAAAGTTTTTATGACTGCTAGTCTTTCGTGTAAGGTACGTGAGCGTAACTGTTCGTGTGGATGCGGCCCCTACTACACACCTTGGCGGTGGCTTGTAGGGTATCGTGTAGAAGTAGATGTACTACGTACTGCCTATCTACTTTCATGCCAGTTTTCATTTCCTTCGTGTAATATTCTTACCCCTCTTTGGTTGAAACACGAATCAGTAGCTTTGTTTTCACCCGATGTTAATGGCAGATGTCCTAAATATTACGTTTACAGTTACTGGAGAACTATTAAAATGGCTTGAAGCTACCGCAAGCTGGGAACGAGTGTATTAAATATTCCAGATGTAGACCGAATCTGGCCGCTTGCACAACACCTCTCACTTTTCTTCGTGGAAATGAGAACTTCGTGAAAAAAAATCCAGTGCTCATGCGTCAACATCACACAGGCGATGATGAAGTTGCATTTTTCATCGGATCCACCCGCTTTCATTTATGGCCATTGGAGATCGGTCTGGCTCAGCTCTATGCTCTAGTCTACCCTACTAGTTCTCTTTCCTCATCCCCCTTAATCTTCTATCGGCTAATCTATTTCTATGTCCACTTATTCGGGTACGCGTCTTCCATTATTTGATGAATGTGCTTTATCCCTCACTTTCCTCTTTTCAACTACTAGAAAGCCTGCTAAATATCTGCCAGTTCCCTCTTTAGCCCACGGAGACATAAACACCATTCCCACTCATAAAAAAGCTTGCCGGTTGATAATTAAAACTTTGAGCATTTTAGCAATATTTTTGTTTGATCATTAGAAATTTAAATAGCCTAGTACATTTCCTTCTCCGTTTGGAAGTATCTGTCATAATCTATCTGGCACTCAGCATTGTGCCAAAACGATAAAATCGCGATTTCTTGGACGCAGAAACGGAATAGCGTTCTATCTTATATGAAGAATCAATTTTTTGAGAAGCAAGATAGGCTTAAATTTGATATTACTTCAAGTTAAAGTATATTGTATAACTCACCATCATTTAAGAAAAAAATATTTTAATGTATATACATGAAATGAACACATTTTATCTCTTCCAATTAAAGTTTTAGTTGAATTATATGGTTTGTTTCAATTTAACATAAAGGAAAAACACCACAGTTATCAATCCTAAGGTTGGTTGGATAGTTGAGGGTAGAGATTTATTTATTCGTTCAACGACTTTTTACTTTTTTGGACGAGATTGAGGCTTCATAATCCCTTCTTCCACCTAATCCGTACATGTCACATTGAAGACAAATACAAGCACCCTGGCCCCAGGTGTAGGAAAACCCACCTAGGCGGGAATCGAACCCGCGACCTCTGGGTTGGCCGGCGAAGACGTAACCCCGCCGCCACCAGGGCCGGCAAAAATGTTTGTCAGAAGTGGATCTCGCCTAGTATTAAGGGCAATGGGGTATGAAATTCACTCATCAGGTTTGGGGGGTGGGTGCAGTTGATTCCTTTCCCTAAGCTTCTTGGGGTTTCCCATGAAGATCTGGAACCCGAAAAATCGCACAGATTGGTTGAAGAGAAGGCTGCCCTGAGATTACACGGGGAATCGAACCCGGGCCCTCTGGTCAGTAGCCCATCGCTATACTCAGTAGACTATCAGGTCCTTCGAATAACAAAGTTCCATTGAAATGAGACTTAAAGCTTTTTAAATGTCTTACAGGTTTTAAAATAGATATGGCCTAGCCTTGGACGAAAAAATATGAAAAACTAGGATGATAGAGGTACCCCGCCGTCATCGTGATATTTTAATGTTTTCTTCCTTTACCTGTCCCCGTCAGCCAGTCACATCTTAGAATACGTCCGATAAGGCTGTCCATTCTGATTTTCAGCCTATTCGATAGACTTCTCCCTTTATTCCTCTTCTCGTAGAACCTCTTCGATCTTCCCTCTTTTTCTTTCCGTTTTAACGTCATCACTCTCGTACGTCCGCATTTCCACTGTCATCCTTCTTCCTTTCTCTGTTTCTGCCGCCGTCCACGTGTCGAACCCGTAAAGACGTGTCTTAATGAAGTGTTTTCGAATTTCGAAGCCTATCCATATTTTCTGCGCCGCGGGAGGGATATACTTTTTTCGCCTAGTAAGACTTTTCGACTCGTTCTTTCAGCTAAGTACGACCTCGCTTTTGCCATCGACGGTAATCTCGCTTCCCAAATAGCGAAAAACCCTCGGCGTCCGTCCCGCGTAAAAAATATCTCACGTGCCTCTCGAGCACGAAAGAGAGAATCCTCCTATTCTTCCCCCTCCCCCTCCCAGGCTCCACTCGCCTCATTCTCTCCCCCCTACCTTTCTCTCCGTTTCTCCGTGATTTCACCTTTCAAGCATGCACTTAATCTTACGTGATCGCTTCCTTGATCGAGCGATTAGTCTGGCAGGCAGGTAGGTAGGTAAGTTGCACGTGTGTGTGTGTTGGTATACTATTGGACTCCGCATCCCCTTTCCACTCTCCCGTCTTCTTATGCCCTCCTTCTCCCCCGCCCCCTCACATCCCTCGTTCAGCTGGTCATGGGCAATCAGGCCGCGCTAGCGATAAATTCATTCCTCGGACTCTTCGTTTATGTGCGTGTATGTGTGGTAAACGTACGTGTGAGAAGCCTGGCCGCCTGCCTGCTTTTTTTTTTAAATTCTCCTTCCCCTGACCATCCTCCTTTTTTTCCCTTCTCGTTCTTCTCGGAGCTCTTCCGAGAAAGGACTCCGGTTGGCGCGTGCGTGTGTGTATATGTGTGTGTGAGAGAGAGATGCACACGCGAGGTCACCACTCGAACGTCCTTGAGAAGGACGCGGGCCGGTCCCTCTTCATCACCCTCTCCTCTATCCCTCTCCTCTTTTATTCCTTCGAAACCTCCTCTCTTTATCCTCATCCCCTCTCCTCTCTTCCCCTCCCCTTCCCATCACCCGTATCTTTTAAACGCATCCATCTCCCCTCCCCTCCCTCTTTCTTCTCTCTTTAAAGTCGAGAGAAATACCCCTTAACGCTCCCCCTCCCCTCACTCTCTCTCTCTTGCCGTTCCCCCCACCACCCTCGCTTCGGCCCCACCCCTCTGGACTTTCTCGCCCCCACCTCCCACTCCCCTTTGCCGCATTTCTCCCCTCCCGGATTTCTTTTCAACCCCGACAAAATCCAACCTTCTCCCTGACCCCTCATCCTTCTTCCTGTACACCTGTTCTTTCCTCCATTCTCGTCTCCGAATGCCGAAACCCGTGTTGCTGCGAACTTTTTGTTCCTAATTTTTTTTACAATCGCTTCCCCAAAATATTGTTACTGCTCTTTCTTTCCTGTTGTCTTATTTCGAAGGTTTTACTGCCAGGTTAAAATGTGAACGTTTGTTTGTCCTGTCTACCATTTGTTTAAAGGGGGTGTATCTTATCGCGCGTCTGCTGGATTGTCAAGGTCGTGTGATCTTCAGTCGATGTATTGAGGAGGCCCAGTTGGGGCTCTTTCGTGGAGTCGACCTGCCTTTGTTTGCGAAGAGTACAAATACATCGTTATGTTCATACGCATGTTACGTGTGGTGGCGGGTTGATTAGGTTGGACCTTGGGGAAGACTCGAAATGGAGATCCTGTTTCCACTTCACGAGCATTGCGTGACTAATCTCGGTAAACCTCGTTAGGCTTTATTGGGTCCAAAATTTGCAGTTTTTTTTAGGGAAAACTAAATGATTCCTTCCCCTTCGTCTGCGTTCTTATTCTTGCCTGTTAGTGACCGCAATTGCCCATCGAAAGACGTTAAGGGATAAAAGTACATTTGCTTAGTTTGCATAAAACTTTGTTTTGCTATAACTTTCATATGGAAGGGGTTAAAAATTAATAAAAATGGCAGTTATTAATTGATTCAGCTAGATTTACTTCTTTTGGGCCCTGGCACACACTTGGATATCACGTAGTGGCCTTCAAAGCCTCATTGACGAGCTCAGACGCTTCTCGGGGTGCGAAGCAAAATACATCGCTTTAGGGAATCCGAAATCTGATATCAGTTTACAGTAGTGCATAAACATGCCTTTTTTTAAGGAGGTACTTCCTTGAAAAACAAGTATAACTTTCCCTGAAGGTTAAAATGACAAAAAATCGCGACACCTCGTAGTTTGCGAAAATAAAATCTTACTGCACTTACTCGTAGTGGTGAAACTTATACTCAAAGTTATGACTTATACCGCAATGGTCAAATCTACGGTAGGCATCGATATTATAGGTAGAAGTCTTTTGTCAGCTGATAGAGGTCTGGCATGTTCGAAGTTGATAGTACGCTGCAAGTTAAAAGGATAAAGTATTTAATGAACCACGGTACGAGGATTTGTGCGTTCGGTTTACATGGAAATATCATTGCATCTCTATATTTATCCATTTTTTCAATTTTAATTCCCAATTACACGGTCTGGATTTAAATATTACCTACACATTTTAAACGAATATGAATTATTTTATTTTGTGAGGGTAATAACGCAAAAGTTTATTTATTCTCCTGCCTGTCTGGCTTATTTGCTATTTTCATGTATCCCGCTAGTGTCAACCGCGATTCCCGTTGGTTAGATATTAATTTATTTCCATCGCAAGAGAAATTACGTGAGGAAACGATGCCAGTGTCGTTAAGTAGTCGTTTTCTAGTTAAAAAAAGATAATTGCCGTCAAAAAGTGCCACCCTACCTCATGCAGGGAGCGGATGCACAGGAAAACGCTTTTCCTCCCTCTTCCCAAAATACTTTTGCCAAGTATTTATAACGTATATATATATATGGGTCGCGGTAGTCCAGGGGGTAGAGCGTTGGACTGCTGACCGGAGGGTCCCGGGTTTGATTCCCGGGCAATGCACTCTGGGCACCTGCAGCTCCACCCAAGCTGAAGTAATTTTTCGGGTACCAGGTCTTCCTGGGGAACCATAACCGGCACAGGGAAAGGAACTGGCCCCCCTACCCTGATGTGTGAATTTTCACACGCCGTATAGGGCTTAGCACTGGGTGATCTCTACCATCACCTACTAAACCGACCTTCGGGTTGATTACTGTGTTGTGTATGATATGTGTTTATATATATATATATATATATATATATATATATATATATTTTTTAATAAATCGGCCAAATAACTGTGCAAAAATGAAAATAATATTATTCCCGTTCGTGTCGCAATCTCTTTCTTTGGAATTGGAATTTACTGCGTCGACAGGAAAGTAGTGGAAATCAGTTTAGGTTCAGTGAGAGAAGGTTTAGGAAAGAGAATTGTAGAATTAGTGAAAGGGAAGACATGGAAAAAATAGGAAAACAAGGGGAATGGAAGAGTTGAACCATTTTCTCGTAGGCTATGCTAGGAAATAACGTGCGATCGTGATCATCGCTTCAAGGCCCGAGCTGACTTCTATATTGAAATAGCATTTCGTGCGATCGAAGACTGACTCCCAATCTCACGCAGGTGCTCACCCGGATCTCTCCCAGGTCCTCCAACCCCAGCCTCACTCGACTCGAGCACCCCATGTATCCCTTCCCACCCCATTTGACTTGTCCACATGCTGGTTATTCCTGCGTTTCATCCGCAAGCCCAAGAACGTCTTCTATCCCTACCATCATCAAGTTCATCCTTCCCTGCCCTTTCGCCTCTTGTCATTTTTGTTTGTCTCCGTCTTGTGCTTACTAATCGTGAGATCATCGGAAAGTGGTTCCCGTCTTCATTTTTTCCTCTGAGTCGAGACCGCGTCCAGTTTTGCGATTTCGTTTTAACCGGCAATTAATCGAGAGGAAATTTTGGGCTTCCGGAATGCTGTGCTACCGCTCAGGTCTTGACGGAGCAGAGGAAGAATATCTGATTCGAATCGGTGAGTGGAAGAATTTGAAATCGTCTAAATGTCTTCAGGATTAACGTGTTATCGGTCGGTCGATGTTGAAGGTTCCGTTCTTCCTGCATTCAGATGAAACGCTCCGACACTTTGCCAGTCACAGGAATTTCCACAAATAAAAAGTACGCGGCTTTCTTGAGAGTAGTTTCCAGCATGGGTGATCGTCTATGATATATAATTGAAATTCTTCTCTGTAATTTATATTTTCCTCCCTTGAGTACATTTCCATTAATTTTTGTCTGCAATTTATCGTTTCTTGGTCATGAAATTTTTCTCTATAAGACAAATTCATGGTAAATAGGCGGTCATGCCTTCGACTTCACTTAACTTCATCTTTCTTTCTTGATTACATGTTGAAACAGGAGAATTAATGTTCTTCGCATAAGTGAGCGTTTCTGAAGTTTAATTCTGTGTGTAACTCCCTTAAGATAAGCCCGTAACATATCCCGAACCAGAATATGGCGTCATTTGATACACTGTCCAAGCTACTATGCACACGTTTGATAATATTCCATCACAAGCAGATTGATTGCAAGAATTGTTGATTTTAATTGAAGAAAGTTCTTTTATAATAATTTATTTTGGCTTGTCAAGAAAAAATTCGTCTATAACATCAAGCTTATGTAATCTATCAGACACGAGGCGTGTGCCTTTTTGATGGATTGGTCGAATGAGATATCTGTACTTGAGGTAATGATTTCTATAAATACTTTTCGGCTCATGATAAGAAAATGATTCAGAGAATGAAATAATATTTCATTGAACTAGATATTAATGGAGAGTATAAAATAAGTACATTCCCTTTTACAATGCTCACGATTTGATCTAATGAACTTTGTAGTAGCCATTGAGTGATCTTGGTGATGACAATGCTGGACCATCGTTTCGTCGTTTCAAAGAATTGTTGAAGTTGTGATTCCCTATTTTTTCGCTAATAGGTGTTCACTATGTATCTCGGGGACAAGTTTCTCACACATTACATGTAATTGGTTAGTTTAAATTATGGAAATTGTCGTTAACAAGGACTTTCGGGTTTTCTTCACGAGCGTCATCCACCCCCTCCGTGTTGATTCTCTTGTGTGCCCGTGTCATTTTGTCCCCTCTTCAATCTGAAATTGTATCATGAACGCTCTTTTTGTTTCCCCATTACATTCCCTGTCATTTTCCATCCTTATCTCCTTCTGCCGTGTTCTGCTTTGCTACTTCCCGTCCTTTCGCAACATCGTCCCTCTTAAGAGGTTGGATCGTAGGATATTTTTTCACCCTCCCTCCTCCTCACGTCGTTCCATAACTCCGTTCCGTCTCGTCTCCTCGTGTCTTGGGTCTGTGCTCGAATGAATGGTTTGCCTTAAGTAGTCCCTGAATTATCTCGCCAAGGAGAGACCGACTTTCCGCGTCCTGTAGTTTAACCCATGTCTCCTTTCGGTGCTGTCGTCCTCAGTATTCATCGTCCAATTGCCCATTTGGAGACGGGGGAGAAGTGGGATTTTTTCTAGACTTAATGAAAGAATTCATATTCTGAAGAGAGAGTGGGGAGAGAGAGATGGAGGGACATTATGGGTGGCCGCACTTCAATTGTTTTTTTCTCTTTTATTTGGGACGTTTCGCTTGCACGCCATCTGGAAAACGTTTTCATTTCTCGCAGAAATTTGAGACTTGGAGAGAATTTGAGGCGGAAAGTTGTTCAATTGAAACATGAAAGTTCCTTTGAAACCAACCACACCATATATTCCGAGGTCATATCGTTTCAAGGCAAAAAAAATATTTCAAGGAAGGGTTTTCATTCCTGCGTTCTCTGTAATATTGTTGTTTCAAAAGTATAATGTCAACAAGAACCTCCGAAGCCCTTACCGTGGGAGAGAGAGAGAGAGACACTTGGTTATTGTTTGAAATTAGCTTTATACACACATTAGCTGCTCAACCGGCTAGTTTAAATCCCGGCTAGTTTAAATCCATTCAGGCGTAGTGTTATCATTTAATGAAATCATTAATGGTACGTACAAAGAATCTACAAGACTATACATGGTATGGAATTATCACATCTATCTGTAATGTAGATTTTGTAAAACAAGTCACGATTTTGGTCGTGTTGCTATATTATGATATTTTTATGTTCCTTGTGCGGGATGTTTTATTGGAGCATAATGGAGTACCTGATGTGCAGTTTTGCAGTGTCTGTTTATTGAAATTTTAATCGGGGATATTTGGCAAGTACAATAATACTTGCTTTAATGCATTCCAAAAACAAAAAAAAGTATGAAGTTTCTTTGTTCTTAATTTATAATGGATTATAATACGAAATGCCGGTTTTGTTATTAATCACTCCCTTGGTTTCTGTAATTATTTTACCAATGAAAAAATATTTTCCCACGCTCAAGTGTATACTTCGTAAATGTCTATCCTACTCTCGCATTTGCTCCATGTTGGAGATAAGAAAAATGGTGCGTTTTCACGGTTAATTTTCCTCCCTTATGCAGTCTCGTAGCTTTGCTATTGGGTGGGACATGTTCCAAAGAAATCAGAACTTTTTCATTTTACTTACTTTATATTTTTACTTATCTTTTTCATTTTAAACTTATTAATAAAACTCTCTTCTAGAACTATATGTTACCACTTAAGCCGCCACTATAATGTGTAGAAGCTTGTGATTTAACACCAGGAATTCAGTATCAAAAATTGTTTTGCTTAATATTTATTTACCAATGATTATGTAAAATATTTTAAATGATGTAAATATTATTAATTACAAGTAAATTCACTATGATACCTAAGTGTGAAATGCTTCTCTACGTATGCAAAGTGAGCCGCTAGTAACAAGAAGAGCAAAGTAAACGAAATGTTAGATAAAATAATGGCAACATCCTAGGCAACTCATAATGAAAAAAATGCTATTCTAGTTTGGTCATTTGATGAAATTTTGATCCCTTATCACTCTCGCGAAAATTTACATTCTAAATCTACGGTTATTAACATGATCTCTCTAATCCTATATTATATACTGTGCGCTGGTTCCAAGTCGGCTTTGTTCGGGGCTCTTATGCTGTAATTATAATCAGGTGTTATATTAAAAATATTTAAAAACCCGAACGGTCAAATTTTTCCGAAGAAAAAACCTTTTGTTTTGCACCCAGCAATAATCAGTGATATTCGACCAAGAACTATTGTCAATCCAAAGCCAGATGCGCAGTCGTAACGATTCCTAATGAGAGTAGAACTCCCACCCTCATTTTGAGAATTAGATAAAAGTGATGCCCAGAAGGGGTATCACTTTGATCTAACTTTCGTCGTGTTTACGGTAGGGGAAGAGAGACGGCTGTCTGGCAAACATTCGAAAGCAGGACAAGTAAGTACATAAGACACTGAGCGGTAATCGGATGTTGATGGCGGTATTAGCGAGGAACATGCTGGGAAAGCGAGGTGGATGGAGGAAGTTATAAATCATTTTGAATGGCATTAAATAGGTAGAAAGTATGCATAGCTAAAGATGACTCAATTGAATATTTAGAATGGTGTTTAGGATGTATTGTGTCATGTTATTTAGGCCTTAGGATTTATTCATGGATCCGTTAAAAACCTACCCTAAGTCAGTAGACTGCTAAAAAAACATGATTTCGTATGTAGCCGTGTTCTGCTAGCCCGCGCAGCTCTGAATTACGAAAACAAATTAGGATTACTCCCCCTTAAAGCCACAGTCAGGAAACTAAGGGAAATATTGGCGACATTTTGCTGCAAGGAAAATGTTTTGCTAAAAGAAGAAGACAAAATTTCTGTTTTCTTCAATTGATATTTATCAACTAATTGAAATAATTGGAGTTATTATATTTTGGTTATTTGTTTTTGACAACCTGTTACGGAAAATTGAAATTCCGAACCCGCTATAACATTAGCTGTGCGTACCGGCTTCAATGTCTTCTCGGGTTGTAAGTTATCATACATGTATTCCCACCATTAGAGCTTACGTTATATATTTTCCGCTCTCTTATTTTCTTGTCTGTTGTTTTTTTTACTATCGCAAATAAATGGATTGAAGAATGATCTTTAGAATATAAATTTATCTGGTCCTTTACCATTTAGCAACCGATATCATGAATAGAAATTTCAGTATGGTGCAGGGTTTGTTTATTTTTGCGAGGTTATGACTAAATTATCTTTTCCGGTCAGTTCAGTGCTTGCGAAACCACAGCACCAGGGGCTCGTCTTCTTGGCTGATACTTTCAATTTTTTTATGATGTGTTTTTTAATTATTTATTATTTCTTACTGATTTATCACTTTGTTAATAATCCATTGGAAAGGCCAATTTGGCGGTTTTTGGGTTAATTGTTAAATAAATAAATAAGGCCGAGAATAATTCTATTTTTAAGTGTAATAATTTCCCTCGGTTGAATGAAACACTGGACTTTAAAAACGTGTCAGCGTAAGAATTAATGAGTTGATGCAACAAGGGCTACATTGGAAGAGCGACTAGTTTCCTTTTATGGGATAAAGGCCAAATCGTATTTACACTTATGATCGTGGTTGGACCGCTATGTCCTCGGTGAAATCTCGGCTGCTTAGTTTCCTTGGGGTCAGTGAGTAAGTTTCCTTGAAAGTCAGATTTTGTGCTGGTTTATTGATTGCGCTCGATATAAATGACCTTAAATGTACTAGTTTCGATTTTATTTCATCAAAGATGCTGTAAATCTTTTTAGGAACTGCGATAATTTCCTACTCTCACAGGAGCAAATGCGTCTGTTCTATTTTTCTCGGGAAAAAACATATAAAAATGTTACGTTGACTGTTCTTATTTGGAAGTATAAATATATTGAATAAGGTTTTAGTGGTAACTGGAGGCGAAATAAAAAAACATTTTCGGAAGTAGCGGTTTTTTTTATGTTTACTTGACGTTCGTTTCGAGATGGAAACCTGCAAAGCTGATTTTAACGATGTTTTTTTGAAGGCGAGATGGACATTCCCTTTACGCATCCATTTACATATAGCTATTAGAGGACGTGACCCGAAATTATTCTAATACGCACGTACCTTGACAATCATATTCCATGGCGATTTTTTCATCGGTGAGGTGAATTAGGCACTGAATAACTGATTGAAGCATTTGCATTGCATCATTATGTTCGACTTCCACCACATCACGCCTGAAGCTACTCAATTTATGAATTAGGTAAGACTAATCTTAGCGTCACTTTCTCGGCAGCCTGATTTGTGTAAATATCTCTGAGAACGGGTCTTCGAGGCAGTCTAACTTAAATTATTACGTGTTTAAGATCGTGTATTCCCTCGTCGATTAACGGGTAGTTCGTAGTTAAGGATCGACCTCGGTCGTTATTATCTTTGTAAAGGACAATATGGCGTTTATTCTGCTATGTTTCTTGGTCACAGGTATTTGAGCGACGAAAATTAAGTCATTCTCATCGTCATAAGTACGAGATCGTGTATACTACATAGAGTGGAATCCCTCCTTCCCGACCTCAAATTAACCAGTCGAGGAACCGTGACGTTTATGCCCGGTCTCAATTCCTCTAGAGGTTGGATTATGCCAATTGTATATGGGTATGAGTATCATTCGCGAAGTGAAATTAAAAAGGTTTATATAGTTTTGAAATAACAGGTGACAATTAATTTTATTTCATGTTATAATAATAAATATGACCAAAAAAATACTATTTTTTATTCAGTTTATAGACTTGAAATGGTCTATTCTTAATGGATTTTCTGATTTGTCCACCATTCATTATTCGGTCAGTGGTCCAGGCTCATAGTGACCGGATGCGAGGGCGTGTGCTGTATATGCATAGTGGTTGAGTGATGAGGTCTGTTATATTTTTGTCAACGCTCGCTGAAAAACGGCGTGTCGAGGACAATAATGTGCCCTGGTGTCACGGAAACGAAAAATATTTTGCATGCCCCTAGCGATTTCTCTCACAAGCGTTAATTATTCATTTCCTTTGTAAATTTGCTGGCCGCGAAAGGATGGGTCGACGCTTTTCGGTAGCCCTTGGGAGTTTTGTGCAGTAATTTATGGTGTTGTTAATTACGACCTACCCCAATTCTTTCGATATCCTCTAAAGGAATCGATCTTGTTTAAGAGGGTTTGATGATTTAAGTCTACGGGTTGCGGTGTCAATGGGTTAGTAACAGTGGCTCGACTATAAACCACTTCTTTTAAGGTATCGTATGCGTTATTTTAAAGTAAGACTTTTAAACGATCTATTTGAGTCGAGGTTTCACGTGAGAAAGTCTTGCGTTCGAATTTGAAAGGTGTGCCTTGCCACGGAGGGTCGACATAACCGTTTCCTCCTTTATGGGTTGCGGGGGCGAATATAAATGTACGCGATCACCATGTCGGCGTCTGTTGAATACTCAGGTCGATTTACTCGAATGCCAGAGTTCACCGACATATTCTGTACAGGCATCGTGACGATTCAATCCCGTTGCGGCCATCGTCAAGTGAACTGCGATTTCATTAATTCGTAATCATTTTTTCGCATTACAGGCGGCATTAAACCTATACCTTGTTACTAAACTTTCCACCTCATTTAATGAATCAGGAGATAGCATATTCTAGGAAGTCTAACGTGTTCGCGCCAGTAATTCTTCTCGTCTCTGGAAGTGAAGCAAGTTCCTCTCGAGTGCTTTTGTAATCGCAAACTTTGTAATCTTATCACCAAGGATGTAATGACTGACTAACCTGATTTACTATGTTGGAATTGGAGTTCTATTGCAAGAGCTTGGGTACTCAAAAACCTTTTTGACCCTCTCCGGTGGTATCATATTGCGCACGCAAGAGAAATTTTCCTGTTTCAGCTCGTGGGCATTTCTCATTCGTATTCGGCGTGAGACAGGCGGGAAAATTTCAAAGAATGGAAATAATTCTTTAAAATAATTTTAGTGGGGTGAAGTGAGTAATAAAAATGAATTTGAAATATTCATTCATATGAGTGAGAAAACCAAAATTTACTTGCTCATAGAATAGGCTATAATGGCCTAAAATGTGCGCTACGGAGTCAATTTGCTAATTTTAAGAAAGATAGTAATCAATGAAGTACTGAAGATACGTGGAATCATTTCCTTTAGATCACGCGCTCTACTATCAACAAGTTTTTCCCCAGCAAATATATAAAATATAACACCCTTCTTCGCACGGACAATACGGGATAGTAATTGTAGGGTTATAAATAACAAAAATTCTACTTGCCACCCTCTGCGTCGAGGGGTAAATTAGTTCTACTCAACTGCGTGCACGTTCACTGACTTCGTGTGTTCTGATGTCAAAACCTTACCCGCATGACCTCATCAGAAATCCATTAAATAATATACTGCCCTTAAGAGTATTGCTTGCTCTGTTTGGTCTGTTTTTAAGTTTCCCCTTCCATTCCTCGTCTCTCTCTATGGGGGGGGGGGGGACCCTCCCGCTACCTGAAGCCTGGGGTCACATTCCCTACCTGTGTCCTTTGGGGAGGAGATCATTGTATGTTGCATGTCCATGTGGTATTGGAATTTTGCTTCTTAGTTGTCAAATTCTAGCTTGTACGTTATTAGATAAATGTCATACTGCATCCTAAGGTGCAATAATTTATTAGATGATAGCATATGTATTTGCATGAGTGTAGGATGAAAGGATTTTGTTCCTTGTGGTGACCTAACCCCCCCCCCCGCCACACACTCGCGGCGGCTTGCCGTATTATGTAGATGTAGATCACTGAACCTAGCCGGTACAATTCGGAAGTAAGTAAAGCTTTGCGGCGTCTAAGGCTATGTTTCGCCAAAATTAAAAACATTAGGGATAATATCTCTGGCGACATACGGAATGAGATCTCTTATGACTGCAAGATATTTGGGGCGAATGTCAAGAAGGAATTTCCGGAAAGCGTTAAGCGAAATCCAAAGGAGAAGACTAGCGGAAAATTTGAAACAGAATCCGAAAGCATTTTGGCCGTGCATCAGACAGGTTCAGGGAAATAAGTCAACAACTGTCGATTCAGTCAAAAATGATATAGGCGAAAGAGTAGCCAGAAGTTTGAAAAAGGCTAAATTATTGAATTCCTTCCTTCAAAGGGTCTTCACCAATATCTCACCGAATGTCTCCGATTGCTTACCAAATCGTGCTGGGCAACCGATTCCCAAAATTGGAATCTCATGTAATGCAATAGAACATGTGCTGAAAATACTAAGCCTAATAAACCCTCCGGGTCTAATCTTATACCCGCTCGTATATTTAAGGAACTAGCGTCGGATATTGCACCTTATCGAGAAATTATATTTAAGAGTAGATCACAAAGTTTCCAGGGATAGGATAACGGCTAACGTAACACTGATATTAAAAAACGGAGACAGGCAGGAACGGAGCAATACAGACTGACTGGGCTCGCATCCAATTCGGGGAAAGTGCCTGGTATGCATCACCTAGGACAAGCAGTTTCTCAAAGCTACAGATCAATATCAATGTACATAACCTATGTGCAATGGGAATTGATTTCTTCCGATATTCACTAGTTTTACCTGTAAAAATAAATGATTATTTTTTTTTACATTTAACTTGTGATCGTTTTTTAAGGACTTGTTGATTGATTTGAGTGGGCCTTGATTGCTGAGTTATAACCTATGCTGGGCATAGCAGTTAGATTTGGGGTAAAGATACTCCACTTATCAGTGTTACACGAGGTTTTGAAAGACTTATCTACCCGAAGGGTACGTGTTAGACTAAAATATATTTGTGATGAATTTGGAGCAGGTCGCAACTGTGACTATATGATAAATGTATTGCCAACTTCGTATTACGGTAGTAGAGATAATGGCATATAGATTAGAGGGAGAAATCATACGACTGACAGGTTTAAAATGTCATTTTCCCACGAACGATTAGGGATCGGAATAATAGTCGGAAAATTAGGTCAGGAAAAATCTTTCTTTATAATGGACAAGATGGTTACCATGATTCTATATAACTCATATTGACCTATACCCTTAATTGCCAGCTCGTCATGCATCCTTGGAGTAGAACGTTAAACTCGGATACTTAAGCGTACGTTATCTTTGATTGTAGTTTTTCTCAATAAACTATTCCTGACGCTTGAATTATGTGCGCTCTCCGTTTATGCATAGCACTTTCATAATAATTTATTTTAGGTGCGCATCCAAGAAGTTTTCACATGAAAGAGGGACTTGATGACAGGGACGTTGAGTAAGGATATTAAGAAATCGTTAATGAAGACTTTGATATGGAGCGTGGTTTTGTAAGGCGCGGAAACATGGTCGTTGAAGTAAGATGGTAGGCGTAGATTGGAGGCTTTTGAAATGTGCGTGTCGAGAGGGATTGAGAAGGTGACATGGATAGGAAGGAAAACAAATGAGGAGGTGCTGGGTCTGGTGGGGGAGGAGAGGGCATTGTTGGGAGAAATCCAAAGGAGTGAGAAAAGGTGGATACAGGGCATTTCGATGAGCGATGGGATATTGAAGATCGCGATAAATAAATAAATAAATAAATATATATATATATATATATATATATATATATATATATATATATATATATATATTCATTCACATGAAAATAGATTTAGGGAAAAGGGATAGGAACACATGTTAAGGACGAACACAGGAGAGGTGGTGGCCGGTGTTCAAGTCCCAGTCTAAGAAATATTTTTGCGCTAGTGTTGTGCTCGATTCCGCCTTCCCCACCTCTCCTGTGTTCGTCCTTTATATGTGTCCCTATCCCTTTTCCTTATATCTATTTTCTTATAAATGAATATATATATATATATATATGTATATATATATATATATATATATATATATATATATATATATATATATATATATATATATATATTTATCGCGATCTTCAATATCCCATGATATAATATCTCAAAATATAATAATGGGTCGCGGTAGTCCAGGGGGTTGAGCGTTGGACTACTGACCATAGGATCACGGGTTCGGTTCCCGGGCTAGTCCCTGGGCACCTGCAGCTTCACCCAAGCTATGTGATTTTTCGGGTGCCAGGTCGTTCTGGGAAACCATAACCGGCGCAGGGAAAGGAACTTGACCCCTACCCTGATATGTAAATTGAACACGCCGTCGGGCTTAGTACTGGGTGAACTCTACCATCACCTACCAAACCGACCTTCGGGTTGATTACTGTGTTTATGGTTTATGTATATTTTTTTCGTCGAAGTAACACGGAAGTTTTGAATAAAAAAACCTGGACAGCAACAAACAATAACAGAACACATTAAAAGAGCACTCACACGTTATTTCTTAATAATTTCGACGGAGCTAAATTCCGTGTTATTTCTTAATAATTTCGTCAGAATTTTGCTCCGTTGTTTAGAGGTTGGGGATTGAAAAGGAGGCGCATGTAGGACGAATGAAGGGTGTAAGAAAGTATGGGTAGTGGAAGAAGAGTAGTTAGGGGTTAGTAGCACACTCGTAGATGTAGATTTTTGAGATCTTTGAGAAACGAGCCCTTCAAAGTTGGAAATCTATGCTGAAATAAAATGATTGAATGTTTTAGTAGAACTCGATGGTACCTACTTAGTAAATGGATGCCAAGTGAACATTTATGATTGCTTTTCACCATGGCGCTCGCCATTAGAAGTTCTCCTTCGTTTTCTCTCCTACGACGATGACGTCCTTGCATTTAGATGAACCTTCGGATCGATTCAGGTCTCCCGAAACTTGCCATCCCTTTCGAATCCGTCGTGAGGAAATCTCCGGGACCGTTTCTTACAGACGTTTGCTGCGCGACAAAGTTTCGCGGACCTAACGCCGTCGAAGAGCCTAGTCGATCGTGAGAATCTCCGTTGATCCATTTCCCTTGATCCCCGCCGGTCCTCTGCCCGTCTCTCCCTCTCTCTCCCCCCCCTGAATCTCCCCCCCCTGAATCTCCCCCGCCCCACCTGTATTCATTCCTCGGCACACACCCCTCCGCGTGTGTTTGGCAGCGTGCCGCACCGGCATAGGGGAGGGACTTAATCTTCGAGAGTCATCTCTCCGGGTCGGTGGAGGGAGAGAGGGGGCGAAAGAGAGAGATCCGGTTCCTCCCTTTTTATTCCAATCCCTTTCACCCTCCTTCAACCAGAGTGTGGGCATGTGTAGAGAGGTGTATGCTCTCCTCTCCTTAGAGAGCGCACGTCTCAGTGCCTGCGGAGGAATTGTTGTTGTGTGCGAGTGTGCGGGAGAACGAGTGAAGTGCATATGTGGGGAGAGGGAAAGGTTGTGAGTTGGAATCGGGTAAAGGGTGAAAAAAATAAGGTGGAAGCAGATGGAAAGGGACAAGAGGTGAGGGTGTGGGGAATGAGAGGAAAGGGAGAGGTGGAGGTAAAGAGAGCGTGAACTATAGGATTTCATTGTTTCGTGACTCCTTATCCATCCTCAATCTTTCTGTAATATTATTCGTGCGGGAGATATTTTTTCCATGAGGATGACTTTCAATTAAGAATTTTTTAGAGGAAAGAAATATTTAGTTGGTGATAACGTAAGCGGATTTTGTAACCGACAGCCCGTGTTCCCTCACCACGTTTGGCATTTTTTTCGTTGAAGTCAAATTAAATCATTTATCCAAAATGTCGCACATTTTGCCATTTTTTTTATCGCAATTGTTCGTTTTTCCAGAGAATTAACTGAATAGACGCGTATAAGAAAAATAAAATTTCTTTTTTTTAGTATATTCAGAAAATACGTCCAATTTTCTGCTCGACTGTTTGGGATTAAATTTATTTCTGCGCCCGCATTAATAATCATGTAGATATTTCCTTAGCATGATTTTTGGCGGCTAAAGGAAATTCGCATGCCAAAAAGAATTAATAGTGGTTTCTGACCAGAGCAATGTCTCATAAATTTCAATTTTTGATGCTATTGTCTATGTTTTGAAGGGGTTGCTCCGTAGCTGTAAACTCCTTCCAGATTATAACGCTAATTTAATTGCGATACTTGATTTTCTGACCCATATTATTGTGTCGTGTTTATAAAAAAATGAGGAGCAATCATCTGTTGCCATCTGATTCCCAACGGGTTTTAAACATTTATTTGAAAATTTATGGTTACTATTCATGATATGATTGCAGAAGCATTGTATTTTACGGAGATTTATACAATACCATAAGGGTAGGAAAGTTGCCTTTTGTATCTTCGATTGTGACCTATTGGGTAATTGGTGGCATCGAAGCTGTCAGTGCTCCATCCTCCATCGGTGGGTGTACTGCTAGCAGCCATGTTCGTAAACCTCTCCGCGTTCTTACTCTTACGATCAATCTCATCTAATCTCCGCTCCTCGCAGTCTCTTGGGACATGTTTCGTCCCTCATGAAATATTATTTTTCTTAATATCGTTCTTCTCTTCCGGCCTTGCTTGAGGGGTATTCGATTAAGAAATCGCCCACTGTGTATGGTGGATGGTGTAATTTTTTTGATGGGCGGTTAACGTTTCGTGCTCCGAAGGGTGTCAAAAGAAGAGGAAGTCGTATGGGCGAGCATTCGTTTCGTAAAGCACACACTTTCGGGAAAAAAGTGAGATCCCCATCTCTTTTCTTGCTCAAAATCGTTAGAAAAAAATGAATGCTCATAAAGCGTTATACATGGATGCTATCTCTAAAAGGGACTAGAAAGGGAAGAAGCATCACTTGTGTTCATCAAAGCTGGTGAAATAATGTGATTTCTTTGGAAGAGTTTGCCGTGTCAGGACTTCCTCGTCTTAGCCCATATGGTGCTCGTCTTTTGGGAACGTGAACGTGCTCATCTGGAGTACATGTACGGCAGGTTGTGAAACTTGGGAAAAAGGCATTATTCCCATAATGATATGAAATGTTTTTTATCTTGCTCTTCGAAACTTCTCTTATCACTTCATCTAAGCGGAAACATTCCAAAAAAAGCTATTATCACCTATGTCATCATGATCAATATTTCTTTTTTCTCCTCTGGCCCTTCCGTTAGATACTTGATAGTATTATTTTTGTTCAACCATCTAACCTCTCTGTCGACATTATCAGCAATTAATTCAGCACAGACCTTACATTTTGAAATGACGTCTGTACATTTTTTGTCAATTAGCCCACCGTGAATATTTGTGCATTAAGGTTAACAAAGAGGCTGTGGGAGGGTATGAGGAAGCTCATGGTGAGCTCCAGAACGATGTATTGTTCTGAAGCATTCTAAACAATGCTTTTGAAGTTTAATTTATATGAAAGACCTGACCATTGTGTAGTGATCCGTAATAGTTCATTGTAAATTATCTCTGCTCGCTAAAATGCAAAAAAAAACTATTTAAGGTGCATACGGCTGTCACCATCACAACATGTCTTGGAGACCAGCTCTCGCTAGATATAAGAGCATAACTAAGATCTCAGAGAACGCAGACTGCCCTAGTGACAGTGATGTAGCGTCAAAGTTGATTCTAGTTTATCTTTTAAGTTATGTCTATGGTCACTTAATCGCGAGTCACGTTAAGCTAGGTTTGAAGTCACGAGTTGAAGCTAGGTTTTGAGCTGACCGGTCACGTTTGATAAAATGATGGGTAGTGTAGTTGGCAGCTACTCATTGGTCGACACGGGCTTTCTAATTTGCTCAACGTAACCAACACGCCAATTTGGTGAACGATACAGGACTTATAACATAGGTTATGTCTAGGCTATGTCCTTGATTTACATACTTGCATGATATGAAACTTCTAATATCCTCCGTCACATCAAAGCAGGGTGCATAGTGCATGGTAACACGCGAAAACGATTTTGGGAATATTCTAATAAATGCTGTTTCATTTTCATTCTTGTAATCCAGCCGTCGAGTATTTTTTGATTATATCAAATTATCATTGTATATGCATCTACGTGTTAGCCTCAAATCCAGCGCTAATGTCTGCCATAGGAGGTGGTTTCCCATCGGGCATTAACTATTCGCTATGTTCCTTATATATTAGGTTATGTGCCAATGCAGTGGCATGAGTCGGCTGTAATTATGAAAACTTTTGAATTACATGCCGAATGGCCTTGGTTGTAGTTAGTACTTACCATGTGATATGCGGTCAATGTTTTATTTCTAACTGGTGGCCCTTGAAGGTTATCGGTGGTGGCCGACTGGGCAGAACTTTCTGCTACATATCAGAGGGTTATTTGATCGAATCCCAGATAACGCCCTTGTACAAATGTATCTAGCAAATCCGCTTGGTGCGATATTCTGGTTTGTAGAAGTTAATGAGAAGCTGAGCAGTGGTACAGAGAAAGGAATTGGCTGTCTTACCCCGAATGTGTGAATTTCTCACGACCTGAGGCTTATTTTGGGGTTGAATTCCATCCACCATCCGTCATAACCAAACTTAGGGTTGATTACTGTGTTGGTTTGACACTTCATGTGAACTGAAGTGACAGAGAGAAATAGGCTATTAGCGATTAAATCGAGATTGGGGGCCGACAGTAAAATTACCTCCTTGCGAATCACCGATCGAGATAGCTCGACTAGTGCTTTACCCCCTGGGATCATTTGCCGGATAAGTAGTTCTCGTGTTTGACGTCCTAATACACGTCTAATTATCAGTCGCGCTCTCGGTATCAATTGTATAGTTTCTTTTAGTTTATCACCAACATTCTAGGTTTTGAGGTCCTCCATGGAGTCCGTTCGTGACTTGATTATGCAAACGTGGTTGGTGGTGTGACGCCATAGAAGAGGAGAAATGGCGATGTCTCATTCGTGATCGCAAGTTTGAAAGTCCAGCACTCGGACATTAATATGTATAGTCTTGTGTCACGGAATCTAAGGAATATTTTATTCATTGTCTCTCGTCGAGCGATAATGTATTCTATTTGGGCAACAGTATTATTCGGAAGGGAGGAATAATCTCACTAAATCATCCTGCGGGTGAAAGTTTTGCGATGATGGAAAGTCGTACGTGGCCACCTCAGTTCGGATCATTAGTTGGTGTTGTTCATTCGTGCGTGGTTTGATTCTTAGTTGATTAATTGATGACGCGTTATTGTCATCATATAATTTTTTTTCAGGGATAGCAGCCAAAACGTATAGGAATCGCTTACGAAACCTGCGTGTGCTTATTGAAATGAACAATCTTACCTTCTGCCTTTGGGATGGCTGGTTATGATGTGGTACAATCATAAGGGCAGTAGTCACCTTGTCTGCTTCATCCCAGCGTTGGGTTCATTTACCCGGCGAGGGGATTAAAAAAAAAAACGGGGCTCCCTCTTCCCACGCCCCTGCTAACAAAAGAACGTCCCTGTCATTTCTGTTCAGGTCTTTTGCTTTTTTTTGTATTTTAATCGGCAGTTGAATCCTCGCACTCGGCTCCATTACCATAAATTAGGAGTCGGCATGGAGTTATCCTGTGCATCCGGGACGTCCCCCGGGTCACGTGACCAACGCGACAACGTTTTCATTCAAAAGTGCGCGGACCGTGCGTCCCTTCCGAATGTTTGCCTCCCGCTTCAATGGAGTGCATCCGGTTGCTGCCCCACGCGCAACCCCTTCCCCTCACTTCTTCAGGGCTCGTTGCATCCCCCCAACACTGTGTGCAATACTGCATCTTTTGTCGGTCCAAACGTGAGCCCTTGGCTCTCTATGTTGTGACATCGGAAATCATCTCTATTTTTCATATATCACCAGTGTGCGTTCTTAAATGACCCGATTGAACTAAGAACTCCTTATATTCTCGCATCTCCTGGATGCTGGATGAAGAAAGAGTACACATTTGGTAGCTAATTTCATGTACTGGTATTGCTCTCTTGCCACAGCCGTATTTTGATATAATTGCATTTCAAACATTGGTTTATTTTTCCTGCAGTCTTCACATGTGTCATCTAGTTTCGTTCGATACACAGTGGGAGTACTTTGCACTACGAATAGGTATTCAGTCATCGTTTATGCATGCCTTTGCTGCATACCCCGTTCTTAACCTCATTCACTGCTATCCTATCCACCATATTTCGAAGCGATTGCTTACATTTGGCTGATAGCGTCAAGCTCAGTGCTGCATAATGCATTGTGTTCACCCTTTCGTTTGCCAAATTTTTTATATTTCCGGAGTCATTCAAGGATTCTCTTTCTAGTCTTTTACGTGTGCGTTGAGAAAGATGAGCGTAGAGGTATAACCTCGCCTCACTCCTTAGGGGTTTCACCCCTTACTATTCTTCTTCGAAGTCAGTGCGACCTTGCGGCATATATAATTCATTCTGATAGATTTAAATGCTCCATTCGGCCTCGCACGATTCGAATTCACTACGAAAAGCGAGGCTAAATGAACCGACGTGGGTGTTATCGGTTTATAGACTTGCCGCAAAATTATTTTCCTTTGTGGAAAATTTAATTGGACCAGTTTTTGTTTTATTAACATTTGCTCAAGAAAATTTAAAGGCATGCTCCGTAAAGGTCCGTTCCAAATACCGTATAGGCGTTTCGCGAGGCGAGAGGCACAGCGATTTGACTTATTCAGAGTACGCTTCTGTCAGGCCCCTTTTAGAATACGCGGTACTTATTAGGGATCTTTGGGAGAAAATGTTAATTAAAGAATTAGATAAGGTTCAGCGATAATCCTCTCCGTCAGTAGAAAATATCAAAGAGAGGTAAGCGAGCGCCTCTATAGAATTTAGGCTGGATGCCTCATGATTCTCGAAGGGAGCAGGCATGACTTGGACTTTGATAAAGGTACAGGGGGCCGAGTTATCTTCCTGCACAGAGGGAAATATAATAGCAACAAATTATCTTGGTAATTTCGACCACCGAGATAAAATAAGAGCCCCGTCACAGACGGATTTAAGCACTCGTGCTTACCTCGCACGACATGCCAACCCAGCAAAATTCAACTCAAGATACCGAAATAATGACCATAATTTATACTATTAGTAGTATAACTTGACGAATTGGTCAAGTATAATTATTACATAATGTAATGCATGTGCACGAGAGTTATATATGAGCTAACATGTATTCAAGATTATGGATAAACTAATACTTCTGCATGCATGGCTCTTGCTCTAACACTCCTCGCCAGTCGCCCATGCGGCAGCTTGTGTTGTGTAATGTAGATGTAGCTAAAATGATCTAAATATTTTATGAAATCTTTTGTTGCATGAGCTTCACAATTGAAATTGTTATCATTATTTATAATAAATTGATTCAGCTATTCGTATTTGTCTAGATAACGTTATCAAAGCACAGCATATATTTTTCATCGAAAAAGAAGAATTAAAATAGTGTCCCGCAGAATGATAATTGGTAGAAGCATTTCAGAAACCTGAACCAGTCGAATTTGTAACTGGTTAACGATTTTACTCCCATTAGGAGCGAGGCGTAAGACGTTTTTCATAGTCAAAGATAATCCCGAAAATGTGTATTATGTTAAATTAAGTAAACTGCGGAAGCTCCTCCTTTTATAGGTTAACCTAGGTTTTCATAATCACCAACATTATCTTGCCCAACGCATATCTTGAATCGACGGCATCGACCAATGGCGGCAAATAACTAGTGGGCAACACTTTGCTTACAAATGCAGTCATTCATGAATTCGAAACGAATAATATTTTTTTCTTTATCGGTGAAAAAAAAGTCAAAATCTATTTTTGTTTTCGTATATAATGTATCTAAATTTAGAAATATTTATTCTTATTATTATTTGTTGAATTATTTTTATGCTTTTCTAGATAAATATATTATCTGTCCAGAATTGCAAACGAGGATTTATTCGCGGCTTTGTTCTCATTCGGGATCAGCAATGTTAGGCGGTCGTCCAGTTTCGTTCGCTCGTTCAAGAGAAGTGGTGTAGCCGCGGGGAGTGGAAAACGAGGAACCTCTTTCGTGGAGAAAGCCGCCCTTGCACCAATCCCTTTCCTACCGCGGCACCGAGTTAAAATGATTTCGTGAATTTTTTCAAGATCTCGAAGCGAATGTCTGCGCCGTTTTAGTATCCTTCCCCTTATAATCGGCAAGGGGTGGAGAGAAAGTATGCCTTCCCCGGCGCGATCGCTTCACTCATTCGGCCCCTTTTATTGTTCGTATGGCGGCCGTTTGCTTTGAGAGACTACGTCCCAGTCGTTCATGCTCTGGGGATTATAAGGGATCCTGGGCGGGCATGTACAGTACTCCGTCACGACGAGGGCCCCTCCTCCACCCCTTTCTCTCTCTCTCCTCCCCCAAAACGCCCCCCCATTGTTACGCGTCCATCTCTCCTGCTGTCACGTTGTGTGTGTGGTTGTGGGTACGCGTGCGTGAAATACTTCCGTTGGGGGCAGCGACGCCTCGATCTCTTTCATTCCACCACCTCATCCCTCCCGCCACCCACCAAACCACCCTATTATATATATACCCTTTATTATATACATATTTATTTATTTATGTGTGATTTGAATATATCGCGATCATCGAAATTTATACTTCCTGGACTATATATATACTTGGAGAATTATAGTTTCCTTTTCCCACGGTTTCTTTGCTTACCTCATTTTCACGATGTTAACTGAATGTTCCCTCTTTTAATTTCCTTAGGGAAATGTCGAATTTTCTTAATAAGAAGTGGTGACCTAAAATTAATTATTTAATTAATCGGTTCCTTGGTGGCATTTTCCACCTCATTGCAAACGTAGAATTGTTGATCTCGCACGTTAAATATTTTGTGCGTAAAAAGGCCCTTATCAAGGGGCTTGCCGCGTTTTTTGCACATAGCACGTTAGCCGGACAGTTGGCCGACCAATTGCATTGGAGAAAACGAAGTTCTATATTTTCTATGCTGGAAATGTTGGAAATTTATCCTCATTCTCGTTGGGTATCCGATTAAAAAAAAATAAGAATGCAGTTCCACTCAAAGTTATTTTTTATTTCCATTCTCTACGAGTTGGTTTAGAATTTTCAGATATTTCATGAAATCCCTGTTCTGTATTCCCTTTCATTTTCTCCGTCTTTTTCCATTTTCATTTTTTCTTAATATTATTTTATTATATATTTATGATAACTGCTAATTTTACGCCTTAGAAGGGAATGTTTCCAACCAGGCAATCTTAGGTTCTTATCTTTTATACTTATTCATTAATTCATTTTTCAATTTTCGGAGTTATGCGGTTACGAGTTTATTTAAAATTATGTCTGTAGATATGATAGCACAGTTCCTTAAAGCCAGCAATGGCATTTCGTTGTTTAATCCATCGTTAATACCTTATCCTTTTTGTTATTGTAATACTTAAAATACTTCTTTTTTACAATTTTATATAGGAGTGCTTATCCTGTCCTCACTTCAAAAGTTGCTCATTCTTTAATGTTTAAACAATTTTTCGTTCTGTTCTTCAACTTGAAATTAATCAAGATTCATTCAAGTACTCTGTTTACAATATAATTGGCGTTTACTAAATATTGTTTTTCTCAAACTCGAGTTCCGGGGTTCTGAAAACGGACAGTAAGCCACTCACTCGTCGAGTGTGATGAACTCGTCATCTAACCTGTTGGTTGTGCGTTCCGGTTCCGCCTTAAGAGAGAGAGAGAGAGGGAGTGAGGCGGAAAGAAACTGTAGTAATGTATGTAGTTACTGGATTATCCAGGCTAGAGTTCACGGTGGGGACGTGATCTCAACCGTAGGGGCGTCTGAAATCCTTTTTATATAAAGATAACCTTGTTTTCTGAGTAATCGTATTTATGTGTATGCGATTCTGGCACAATATCATTCTTGCTGTTTGTCAATTCATGACCAATCGGTTGTTTTTTCAGTCCGATGATGGAGTATTTTGGAACCTTGATCCCAATATTGGCGGTGATTCGTTTATCTTCGTTCAATTTCGATTGGCGTGGGTTTCAGTGATTCATTGTAGGATCATCTTGCTGAGAAGTGGCTTTCTTCCGCCAAATTAAAGCTTCCATTTCAGCTGGTGGGAGATTGATTCCTCCTGCGACTAAGTAAATACTTCCTCTTTGGGGCGATTGACAATATTCCAGCCATGTTGTTTCAATTTGTAGACTTTTTTTACCATTGCTGTCGTTAATGGTGCGATGCATAGAGAACTCGGAGAATGTATAATAAAAATGTTGTCATGATAGTTCATACTTCGAGTTGAATTTTATCACAGTAATTTCCCCGGATGGGAAGCTGAAGACTACTTGTTAAGTGTTATTGCCTCGCACGTCCCGTCTCTGTTCAAAAGTTCAGTTCCTCACGATGTTTAGGGTTTGCTGTTCCGTTCCCCTATCTGAATTTAATATAAACTCTAAAAGCTTTCATTAGTAAATTATTAAATGGATAGATTTTTTAAATTTGAGTTTAAATTTAAATAACCCCGAAGGATTACTTTATTAAGAGGCTTTCTCTTTTTAAATTGGAAAGAAATAAAGAAAGCAAAGCAAGAAAGTAAATATGTAGTGTCTTGTTAAATTATTTCAAATATGATTTCCTTCTTATGAGTGAATTTCCTCTTAATCCTACGGCAACCTTTAATTCCTTCGCAGTAGAATTCCATATGAAATTATAAATGAAACCCAAGAGGTATTTACTCTCATTTTCAGAACTTTGGCAATGGGTTAAATTTAAGTTACGAGTAAATCATGTCCTCGCCGAAATTGAATCGTGATATTAAAATATCGGGTCATTTTGGTACCAAATGTCATGAATTCAATCGGGGTAATCGGTGCGTTGATTGCAGTCAGGGCATTATTTTGAGTGGCGTAGTGCTTGACATCGTAAAGTATAGGTATTTTTGGCTGGTAAGTATAAAAACATTGAAACGAAAATAAAAATTTTGAGTCAAAATCGTGGGTAATACTATCTTCCAAAGAAGTAAATCTTTAACCGAATCAGCTGAAGTTAATCGTTCATTTCCATGTGAGGTATGTGGGAATAGTAATTTCCTTGGTAATAAATATTTGGTCCTCGTTCAATTTTCTTTCAGAAAGAAAGAAAACCTTTTTGCCATTCTTATATTATGTATCTAAAAAAATCATTTGGCGGTTCGAATTGTGTCCAAACCATTTATCTCTTCTCTTCTCTAATTTGTCCATATTCCAGTTAATTGAAAATTAGATTTTGTAGGAGAAGAAATAGGGAAAGCTCATAATCATAAATTTTAAGAGATAAATAATACAAAATATTGTAACAAATAAAAGTAGTAAGAAATTACATTTTTTTTCGGGTACCAAATCTTTCTGGGAAACCATAGACTGGGCAGTGAACGGGACATGTGTGTGTATGTGAATGCCCCCCCCCCCCGCCATGATGTGTGAAATTCCCGCGCCATTGAAACACTAGGTGAGCTTGCCAGAATATGCGCGCCAACCAAAAATAAGCTAGGTTTCCTAGGTGGGCTATAGAAAAATGTAATGAAAAGTTAACATAGAGGTGTTACTCCACCTAAGTTCGGCCATATTTTGAATATGTCCCAATTATTTTAAATCCATGGGAGAGAACGGTAATTAAGAACTTGGAAAAGGGCTTGGTGCAAAGGGAATCCTCTACATTCGCCAATAATTGCTGTAAGTAATGCTGCGAGGAGAGAGTTTGCGTTACGGGTATGCCGGAGGAATTAGTTTGGGAGCCTCTTGATTCACGCAAGCAGCAGGTAACACATTTAGAAACATACTATATAAATCACCAGAGTTTTCTTGCGACACCAAGGTAATTATAATTATGTCCCCAATGGGTAGATTCGACCACAGAGATATAATGAGACAGACATGGCCACCGACGGATTCAAGTACTCTTTCTAACCTGGCGCGATACGCAGTCGCGACAAAATCTAACCCAAACACCCGAATGAGTTTTTTTCACTCAAAGATCAGCATTTGATGATTAGTCAAACTGTTCAATTAGTGCATAATGTGTATAGGTATGTATCTGCGCGATTTTTTGTGGATATGCATGTGTAAATTAACATTAGTGAATGATGACTAGTGCTCGAAACATCCCCCACCATACACGCCCTTGCGGCTGCATGCGGGGACTTTCGTAGATGCAGTTGAAATTTCTTGCACCCAAGCCCTTCTGCTCGTGAACCAGAAAAGAAGTTACTACTCGAAATTCCGATCAATCAGCGCGCAAGTACGCACGCATGCTCTTCCGCGGATTCCGCTCATTTTCGTCAACCACGCGCCGTCCCTCTCTTTGGTTTTTTCCGCGAGGGCGAGATGTTCCGAGAGGTGGGCGGGGAAACGGGGTGAGTGAGTGCTTCCCCATCACGCCTATGGGAGGCGACGGCGAAGACGTCTGTAAGACGTGTGGAGTGTGAGCGGCGGTGCCGGAATCCGTCTAGACTCCTTGACAGATGGAAAGTGAGGACGCCACTTGGCCGACACCAGTCGCTCGCTCGCGAGAGTGCACGCACGCACTCGAAACTCTGAAGATGTGTGTGTCTTTTCCCCCTTTCTTTCTCTCTTACCCCCCCCCCTCTCCCCCCCTTCCCCGCGCCTCGCCTCTCCCTCTCTGACGGCACACCCTAGGGATCCCACGCAAAGCCGACAGCAGAACCCTTTTTTTTCTTTCTTTCTATTCGTTATTTTTCCTCCCGTGCGCTTTTTAAATGCACATATTTTCCCTCGCTAAATTTTCTCTCCTTTTGTCTCTCTCTCTCTCTCTCTCTCTCTCTCTCCATCTTCCGCCTCTTCGTCGCGCGTGTTTTTTTCGCCACCATCGCCTCGTCGCCGCTGGGCTCTTTCATTAAGTGCGTCTCGTCCACAGCTCGAGGTCTCGGCTCCTCCTTAGCCTCCCATTCGCTTCCACTCACGCCTATACACATATTTCTACCCTACATATTTGCATAACGTGTGCCGAAAGGTAACACAAATGCCCTGGAACTAATTAATATTAATGCTCTCGAGATTGGAAACTATATCCCCCTCCGTTTGAGCGCGCAAGAAAAATGAGAGAGACAGTTTGGAGGCACATAGGTACTTAATTTTCATGCCATTATCACCAGAGTACTCGGAATATTTTTAATTTTTACGAGCCTTTGCTTTGAGCTTTTTGAGTTAACATCAAGAAAATTATAAAAACTGAGTCCTTAGTGTGTCGTTTATTTTCTTTTCGTGCGTTAGTGTGGGTATTAGGGAGAGATACGAATATGAAATTGATCATTCTTTTTGTAAGACTTTCTTAAAAATGGATGGTAAACATAGGACCGGTTTTCAGTGAGTACTAAATTTTGAAGTCTTGTTGTAATTGTTTTTATGTGTCACCATAATTTAATACTTTGACTGACATAATGCAAGATAAAAGACAGGCGTTACCCTCACTCACGACCTCTCCTGGGTGAAACATACGGGGAAATATGTTGACAAGCTAGCAAACAAATTAGGATTTATTGGAAGAGTACTCGGTCAAAGATCTAAGAGAAATGAAATAATATGTGAACTTAGATGGAAAGGTCAAAGAGAAATTTTATCTGTCGCTGGTTAGGCCTCATTTAGAATATGCTGCAAGTACGAGTATGGGATCCTCACAAAGTTGGATTGATTGCCAAATTGGATCGCGTGCAGCGTAGAGGGGATTTGTATAACGTTGTGATAAACTGAGTAGCGTATCCAAAATATTACAGGAGCTGGGCTGGAAATTACTCACGGAGCGAAGGTTAAATTGCAAATTAAATCTCTTGCCTAAATTGGAAAAATGTGTATTTAGCAATGATGTTGAAAATGTATTTTTATCCCTATCCAACTGCGGTAGGCGAGATCATGTCTATTAAGTTAGAGAGATTAAGAATAGAACAGATGGATTCAAGATGTCATTTTTACCACAAAAGTTATGCTATCAGAATAACATTGTCCAATCGCGGTAGGGGTAAAAATATTCGGGTCCAAATTAATCTAGTGTGTTGTCACCACCTGCCACAAACCTTAGTGTGGCTTTCTGAGTTCTACAAAATACGAAATTGACTATAGACCTCTTTATATCTAATTATTTCTAACTAAGTGAATGAAGATGAACTCAATAAGCAACATTCCTATGTTATAGTACTTTTGAGCAAAATTTGGCCCGTATATTCAGAAACTAACCCTCCAAGTGAGGAGCGTGAGGAACGAGGACGGAAGCGGATGAAAGTGGAGTTTCGCATGGCCTCCCCAGGTGCATGTACATTTTAAAATACTTTCGAAGGGACTTAACGAATTCTTATAATTGCATAATATGTGCAATATTAGGCATTAGTGGCAGGTACTTCCAAGTACTTGCCTTGTTGCTATTTACTAATGCTTATTTTGGCCAGTTTGGATACAATATATAGTTCCATTATTTTTCATATAAAGTTACTTGGTAAATTTCGACGCAATGATTTCGGCCAATTTCCTGACTAAATGTTTTGAAGTAAATTCGGGAACTTGTGAAAAACACTCGGACTGCGTTAAATAGGGCTTAAGTTTTGATATTTGTGTCGTGCCTATTGTTGATTTATTCAGTACTTAGCCATTTGCAACCATAACCAGCCGTTTTCTGAAATATTCATCGTTTGGATGTAGTATAATGCCTGACGGAATAAAAATTTCCTTTTATTTGCATAGTGGTTTTTGAGATTATTTAAAATGATCGTGTGATCCTGGAAATAAGTAAAATGAGTGCTACAATTTTAATAACGTCGAGGTTTAAATCCGTCGTTGAAAGTTTTAATAGATATTTTTCGCTCGTATAAATAACACGCAGTTAAATTTAAACATACTCATATGAGTTGTAGCGTCGACGGGAATCCTATGTGGACACCATCTTTAACAAAAATAGAGCTTAACAAGATCAAGTCACCAGGAGCATACGAACGATATAAACATTAATGCATTGAATCATACAATTTCCTACGCTGTCTGAGACAAATAAAACCATAATAAGATGGACTACGTTAACAAACGTTCAACGTTTGCAATGGAAAAATAGTCGTGCTTAATATTTTTTAAAGACTTAAGGGATGGTTGGTTTTATTGGACCTAAACGTTAGTGGAAACATCAAAGGGGCCAACATGTGTAAGATACCTTTATTCAGTTTGAAAACATTTCAGCTTGGGTAAATAAAATAAGTATAACGTTTTTTAAGGTCATTCCCAGTTTAAAAGAAAGAGCGACAAGTGGAGAGGGTTTCGTTTCTTCTTCGCGCGAAGTGAAGTAAATTGAGGAGACCGGAAAATGTTTCGTCCGTCCGATTGTCACTCTTTGGAGTTGAGGGGAGTATGAGTGGAGTTTTCATCCCTAGTCTGCGTTCCTTGAATATAAAGCCTGTGAAATCGGAGTGATGAATATGCTTCTATTTACCTACTTGTGGTTTATGGCGTGCGGGTAACTTTTCGTCGCCCTTCCAGTTGTGGGTTATCCCGGAGTTTCTTCCTGATCCTTCTTCCTTCTCGTCTCCTCTCCGCCTGACCCAGTTACCAAACCACCCTTCAAGTTGAAAATGACTTCAGCTGTCGTGACCACCTCCTCCCACAGCAACTGAATCACCGCATTCCCCCTTTGTCAGCCGCAATCGCTCCGCAACACCCTCTTTTAAAAATTGTTATCCGACCTCTGCGGTCCTGTCCCGCCTCCGCTACCTCGCTTTGAGAGGAGGAGTTCCTTCCTTACCCTTCCCTTTCATTCGGTCGTCCGTGTTACTTTAAAAAATGCACAAAAAACAAATGCGAATGCCCTTCCCCCACCTCATCCCTTCTGCCACACGGCCGACGTGTCGAGAGTAATTGTTTTGGCGCCTCCTATCGAGCCTTTATGGCGTCCCAAAGGGGCGAAGGCGCAACAGTTGAGCCTCATCTTCGTACGGCGCGAGAGAGGGGGGGAAAAATCTCTTCCTCTCTTCGAGACTCCATCGTGGCGCCATGGCTATGTAGGGCCCGTGCGATCGACGGGGAAAGTAAATGGCCCAGATTACAGTTCCTCTTGAAGACCGGTGTAAACAAATGAAATAAAAATTTATCATCCATTCCAGTGAGTTAATGCAAACTTGGTGCGTGCAGCAAATTCTTAATTTTCAGGTTCAACATGGCATTGTAAACTGGAGTGACTAATTAACGTGTATCTTTAAAAAAAATGGTTTCTAGGTAACAAATATAGGCTGGTACTCCACGAATATTGAATTGGCACTACTCTGTGGGTAAAACGAAGGAAGTGTTGTAGTCACTTCGAGAAATTCTACTTAAATTTAAAGAGTTAAATCTTTTGCGTTAACTGAGAACCTTCTAAAATCACCTCGATCTTTTGGTATTCTAGTACTTGTCAGCGCATTGTGCTGAACTAATTGTTGGCATTTTTGATCATAGATTATTTCATGCACGAGAATTCAAGGTATAAATCTAAATTGAATTCCTTGTAAAAAACTAAAACCTTGACTATTTAACAAATAATGACGTCATTTTCCCACAGTTAATATTTTCCTTCGCTTCCATTTCTAATCTCCTTTACGACGAAGAAGCTGCGTTTAATGGTATGACATTGTGATGGTTTTATGCTTTTTTTTGTTGTTTATGTGAGCAGCTCTACTAAACAATTTTTTTTCCTTTCAGGTAAGACATGTCATCGGTAGAAATCTTCCTATGCACGATCTTACATTTTTGAGTGAGTACTTTATCCTATTTTCTTTACCGTATGCTTTGATGGGTTGTGCCATCAGCATGTTTGTCATTATCGTTGGATAATTATTTTCGTCTTGTAGTCGTACCGCACGGAGAATGTCTTCTTTCTTGCCTTCTTGAATAGCTTGAGCCACGTGCTCGCTCCAAAGACATTGGCTCACTTGAGTTTATTTATTTATATACCCTGTAAACCGCTAGGGTGTGTGGCAGGGGGTGAATACACAACAGAATAATTTTACCTGAACATTGCCCTACCGCGGTCGAACAATGTTATTATGATCCCCCGTAGTACGATGGGGGTTCTGCTACATTTTCAACATTACTGCTAAGGAGACCTCCTTCCAATAAATGCAAGAGCTTCAATATGTAATTTAACCTTCGCTCCGTGATTGATTCTTAGCCTAGCCGCTCTAATATTGTGGATACGCTCCTAAGTTTATCATAACAGCGTTTTACAAATCTAGCTCCTCTACGCTGCACGCTATCCAATTCGGCAATCAGTCCAATTTCGTGAGGATCCCATATACTAGTAGCATATTCTGAATGAAGCCCAACCAACGACAGGTAACATTTATCTTTGACCTTTTCATTACATTTACCTTTTTTGTAGCCATCATATGATACCGGTGGACGATTGTAGGCGTCCTCGGAAATTTCATCCCCGCGAAAGTCGCCTTCTTTCGTCCGCGGTTTTACCTGCTCGAATATTGGTGACCGCAGCCTTCCGTCTACTTCTTTCGTTGTTTTCCTTTTAAAGTTGATAGTATTGCTTGAGCGGAGGTTTATCTTAAGAACTCGTGGGTTGATCACATTGGCCTATCTTCGTAGACCATTTGGATTTGTATCCAACCATAGGGAGAATATGCCAAACATGCTGGTTAAAAAGCTGATTGATTAAACATAAACGGCAACCCAAATCTCAAGCAGATGCGTTTTGCTTCTTAGGTTATTGTACGAGATCTGTTCAAAAAATATCGCGACTTTTGTGTTTTTTCAAAAATTATTTATTTATTTATGAATAACTATTTTTGTCCCCGTCAAAGTAACCCCAATTAGATTTTATACACTTGTTCCAACGTTTTTTCCAATCCTCGAAGCACTTCAAAAAATCATTTTTTGTGACCTTTTTCAGCTCCTTCTTCGATGCAGTCTTTATCTCGTCAATCGTAGCGTAGCGTCGTCCTTTCATGGGTCTCTTCAATTTCGGGAGCCAGAAAAAGTCATTGTGGGGCAGATCTGGGGAATACGGTGGCTACGGTATCATTAGTGTGTTGTTTTTGGCCAAAACTTCGCTCACAGGTAACGATGTGTGAGCAGGGGCGTTGTTATGTTGCAAAAGCCAATTTTTGTTCTTCCACAAATCCGGGCGTTTGTGGTGGATTGCTTTCCGCAAATTGCGCATAATTTGCTGGTAATATTACTTATTTACTGTTCTATCATGTGGCCAGAACTCGTGATGCATCACGCCCCTGCAATCGAAGAAAACTGTAGGCAAAACTTCCACATTCGACTGAACTTGCCGCACTTTTTTCGGTCTTGGCTCGTGTTGCAGCTTTCATTGGGATAATTGAGCTTTATTTTCCACGTCACAACCATAAACCCATGATTCGTCTCCCGTTATGACCCTCTGGAGCAAATTTGGGTCGTCGCATACAGAGTCCAACACCTCATTAGCAATGTTAATGCGTTGCTGTTTTTGGTCGAAATTGAGCAATTTTAGTACGAATTTCTTGGCGACCCGTGTAATGCCCAAATCATTGGTAAAAATGGAATGGCACGAGCCAATCGATATGATTAGGTCCTCAGCAACTTCTCTAACGGTGGTTCTAAGATTGGCCAATACTATTTTCTTCACTTCATCAATGTTTTCGTCTGTTGTTGACGTGCTCGGGTGTCCGGCACACACTTCGTCGTTTACATCTTCTCAGCCCTCTGAGATCATTTGTACCTCCGATAAACGTTGCTTCGGTCCAAGGTAGCTTCTCCATATGCCACAGTCAACATTTGAAATGCGTCCGCGCACTTAACTTCGTTTTTCGCCCAAAACTTGATAAGGATTCTTTGATCCATTTTTTGGAACCGGCAAAAATCGTTGACTTGCCAAAACACGCCCAAGCATAACAGCTGTCAACAATTAGCTGAACATTCAAAATGGCCGAGATGTTCGGTATAACTGAGAGACATAACGCCAAAATAACGCCACAAAAAATCAAAAATCAAATATACGTAACTCGGGAAAATTCACAAATTAGCGATACTTTTTGAACAGATTTCGCATACACAATGCGACATTTTTGAAAACCATTCTGCCCTCCCTTGTGTGCAAACAATTCCGAGCCCCACTGATGTTACGTTTCTTAATTATCTGAAGCCTTCCAAGTTCCTTTATTACTGTGCACATAAAAAATAAACGAAATCGTGCATACTTTGGCTGGACAATGGTCCTCCCACGAGCTGTATTGCTAAAGTAACTGATTTCATGATAATTAGTTTGTCGCAATAATTCAATTAAATTTTGTTGGGGTTCGGATCGGTTCGTTGGCTATTGTACTGGCTTGCCACCCAATAATCCGGGTTCAAATCTCGCTGGTGACAGGATTTTTCAAAGCCATCCCAATCCCAGTGGGGTACTTAGTCTGCCGAATGTGACTCGTTGGCGCCTTCCGTTAATGCTAGTAAATACTACTTGTAGACGAGGATAATGCCGACGCCACGTTTCTATCTGCCCAAGCCCATTCCTTGAAAATCCTGCTAAAAATTACCCACATATTTCCAGTGTCATAAAATGTCTCAGCTATCATTCGATTCCCTCAATAACCCCTAATCCTTCCCCTACCCTGCATATCCAGCTGTATCGCCAAAAACAAACATTTTTGATTTTTTTCCCCACCATGTCAAACCTCGGGCGATATCTCACTGCCTCACGTCATTCTGGAAGACCAGAGGGAGTATTATTGTTTCACTAGGATATTAAGCAGAGCAGACGATTGAAGTGCTGCAAATATGCAATGGGCTATTTTAATGGATTTGGGAAAGTTTGGAAGGAAGTGAAATATTGATGTACGCACTTGGTAAAATAAATTCCTCTAGTGCTGTTCCACACTATCATGTCTAGTCTAACATTCATTTCTAGCTAATAGCAGCAGCTGTGCTCACCTGTGCATATAGCCTTTCATTTTACCTTTGATTGTCAAACGCAACCGAATAAATATCCAGCGTCAGACAAAATTGAAAAGCTAAATGTAAGAGCATATTCAAGAAATAGCTTGTTGTTGATAATGGAATGTTCTACGATTAAATATCACTTCAAGTTGGCATTCGAAAGGGTCTACCTTTTCTTACGGTATCCATTCATCCACTTCCCATTTCTGCGTTCCAAAGGATACCGCTGACCTAGGCACCTTTTACGGAACATTTCAATTAACGTATCGAGTGCAACGTCGTCTATTGTTACATATTTCACGTCAACACTGGTTCGCTCCGAGAGTTGACTGCGGCGAGGTAGGAATTTTGACATCAAAGTTCGACCCTTTCGCAGGTAACGTTCGCATAGCACGCTCGGAAAGATTAGTAATGGGCTTAATTGACGAGTCTTAGTTCCAAAAGGGTCCCGCGGATTAGAAATGAAGGGGGAGAGGAGGGTTATTAGGGAGGGCGCCATTGGAATGGGACGGTTGGACGATCTGGAGAGAAGGCGAAGACAACGCAGAGGGTGGGGAAGGGGGAAATAGGTAGAAGGACATCTTAAGTTCTCACGAGAAAGATTCTTCTCCCGTAGGAAAAGGAGGCCCTTCTAGGAAGCGGTTCGTCTTAAGGAATTCGTTCCATGGGTGGTGGGATGTTGGTGCCTTATACGCATATTGTGGGTGGGAATGTTGTGTGCGGAATTTCCTGCGCCACGAAATTGCATTCGTGCGTTGTGGGGAAAGACAAAATACACTCACACTCTTTCTCCCACACAAATCAGACCCTCATTTCCTACGACTCGATGCGTCCTATTGACCCAGGTTCAGGTATGCAGACCTCCGCCCCCCCCTCCACCTTTCCATCCTTCGCCTGTGTGGTCACGCGAATGGAGGGGGAGGAGCCGGAGTAAGAAAGGAATTGCCCCCGGTGTCGCCGGGGTGAGTAGGAGAAGACGTGAGAGAGAAACGGAATAATACAGCGGAGCAGTTTCTGACTGGATCAACAAACTTTATGAACGGTGGTCCTAGGAGTATTTATTTTCCAAAACTGTCGACAAAAAATTGGGAAATGATATCGGTTTCTCAGCATGACGATAATTATATGGTATATCGAGCAATATAGGCTGTGACACAATCGTTTATATCATCCCTAAATATCGGATCCATACTTACTCGATAGTAAAAAATATCGTCAAGAGTCCGCTCTACCGTCATATTGCACAATCCTCCGGCGAGGAGGGGTGCGTTTATGGGGTTCTGGACGCACGTGTCGCTCCTCCTGTTAACCAGCCTCATAAAGTATTTTTATAAAAACATTGCGGATATCTATTTGGTTTTGATTTTGATTATGTTCCCTGGAAAAGTTATAGTACCTCATTAATGTTTGTAGAGTTTCTCTCTATCGAGACTCCTTAAGATAGGAGAAAACGAAAAAAAAAACAAGTTTTCAGTTGCGGCTGTGTATGTGTATGTAACATGTAAATCTGCATGCCAGTCATTGTAAATTTCTACGTATGCCCCTTGGCGATATATTTATTTTCATCGGAAGAATGTTTTAGGTGTCACTTCGAGGAAATGATTAGCAGTTAAATGGGATGAAAATTGCCCAGATGTTCCTCGTTAAATTATACATAAACAAGTATTCGTTTCGGAAGAACTTCTTAAAGTTCTCATGGTGATCATTAAGATCCGCAGCAAAACTATTACGAGAAAGGTAAAAAGGAAATATCTGCCATATCTTCTGTGTCCATCCTTACTTGGCCCTAAGCTGTTAAAATTAAATGCGTCGTTTCCAGAATACCGTACCACTTTTCCTGACTAAGCTAAAATTTTGAGAAGATGAAGATTTACTGAAGTCAATACGGTGTTGACATGACTTCTAAGTTTAGCTCATCTAGACATAGTTTTATCAAGCATTAGGTTGCTGCTCTATTATCCTGACTTATTATTAGTTCCTTAGATAAAAGTACTCTGAAAAATGCATTTTAAAGTTCTTTATATGAATCATTATTGCCTCATAAAGCCGATTTATAATTTTATGACCATGTACACCTGTGATTCCAACGGATATTCGATGTATTTTAATTCTTTAATATTCATACCTTGAGTTTTGTGGGGTATGGAATTAACTCCCATCAAAAATTCAAAATAATGTGAAATATGGATAATGATATAGGATGTCAGAATTTATTTTTCATTTCAATGGGTTGTTCTGATGAAAAGTTTTATCTTCCGGTTTTGCTCTGTATATGTTAAGCAATATTTCCTTTCTTAGTACCTTCAATAACAGTTATCGTTAATCTAAGTATAGTGTTTCACATAGTATAAATTTAGCATGTCCATTTGCCATTTTCTTCCTTCGATTTCTCTCTCCACCCCTTATTCAACGGAGACTTATCCACTCTCCTTGTTGTACGATGTTAAATCACTACCGCACCGTACCTGAACATGGCTACTGAAGTATAGCTGAAATCGAACTGTTTTCAAACAAATAAACGCGGATGAAAAACAGGAGCAGAATACCCTCCCACACCTTACCTTTAGTAAGATGAGATCAATACGGGAAGAGGAGAGTTTCGCAACCCACTTTGCGTGCTTTGCCATCTTTCGTGTCTTCTCGTTAAACTTTTCTGAGGGTCCTTTCACTTCGTGCCCGGCACACAATAACCCTCCCACCTCTTTTCTTTTTAAAATCGTGTTCGGTGCGTTTCCTTCATTTGCGAGTCGGTGCCATTCGGGTTTTGGGTGCAAGCGTTCCCGTATGTACGCCACCATCCGGAACGGCTCTGGTCTTAGTTCCCCCCTCCCCCCAACTCCTCCCATTCTCTTGCGCGAGGTGGTCCTCGGGCGGCGAAAGGAGCAGTGTAGGGTCTTTGGTTAGGGGGTCAGTGTAGTAACGCGGAGGAAGTCTTCCATGGGCGGCTCTGAGGAGAACAGCAGGGGAGAGTAGGAGGGGAGGATGGGTTGATGCTAGTGGTTCATGAAAGGAGGGCGTGCGAGCGGAGGCGATAGGAGAGGGAGGTCGCGGTGGGTTGCGAGAGGGAGGGGGAGAGGTGAGGCGAATAGAATAGCGGAATGCCTTCCCCGAGGGCTCTCATCTCTCGCGACCGGCCTCATCCCCATCCTCCTCCTGCCAACCGTCCCTCATCCCTCCCCTTTTGCATCTCCATCCCGCCTCGTCGTGGAAAAGACGTTCTTCACCTCTCAGTTGTCCCAGCTTGGACAAAGCGTTTCCGGATAATCTGTGGTGGTCACTGTTGGAGAAAATTGAGAATTACTCTGTTTGATGAAATAATTATGGGAAAATCGGGAATGGTAGCGATAATCTTTGATTGATGCGGGAATATAATATGCAAATCGGGAATTATCAATGTTCCTATTGACCGTGGGGCCAGTGTATGACGTCTGCCTTCCTGCGTGCACCTCTCGGCAAACACCAAAACAATATGGTAGGACCGAGAGCACTGATTTGTGTCGCGTTCTCGGATGAAGGGTGATTTGTTAGTGGTGCCTAGTGGTATTCTTTAAGTTCTGGAGAAAAATAGGGAAAATATTGCGCGTCAGGGAAATCGGAAAAAAGTCACTGATGCGAATTTAGAACATGAGTACACCTTGGATGTACGCAATTTGATCACGAGATACCTCAGCATCCCTAAATTGAGTCCCAGCCGCATCTACCCTTGTATTGCATTGTGTGAAATTTTGCCATTTCCATGTAGGTGTCGGATAGCAAAAATTAAAGAGGTTGTTCAAAATATCTTCTATTCATATTCAATGTGTTAGCCTGGATAGATGGGCAGCACGCAGTTCTCTTTTCCCAGTGATCGTGGGTTCGAGTCTTGCCGTGAACCATGGGTGTTTTTATTTTTCTTTATTCAAGGAAGTTGATTACCATTCTAATTTCGTCAATAAATTGCAGTTGTTGGTTGGTTTAAGGTATATGTGTGTGCATGAGTGTTGGATGAAGGGATTTTTGCATGAGTGTGTACGCCGCTGTGGATGTAGTTTTGCATGTTGTTGATTTTGCATGTGGTATTGTTTCTATTTACCGGTGGTAACCTAATACCCCTCACCACACGTCCTCTTGGCAGCTTGCTGGGTACCGAGTAGATGTAGATGAATAAATTAAAACTTAACTGGCTATCGCTCAAATTTCTAGGTTATTATTATTATTTATTTTATCCTCTCGTACCTGAAATATAGTTTTTCAATTTAACGCGTAATTTCTCATAGTAAATTAATTCCTGCTTATTTTATTGGAATCGCCGCGTTAAATATGCCTTCTCAGGATGGTTATTTTGTTACTTTCCATCAAATTCCTCAGACAAATCTGACTTGGGCATAAAGCCGCCTCCATTGAACCCCCCCGCTGCACTGCTCGTCTCTTTTGAATACTGTTTAATTTGACATGCAATGTTTGCATTACGTAGACCTGAATTAAGGAAATCTGCTATTGTACCCCGTGTATAATGTTTCAAATTTGAAATGATATTTTCTGTTTCACCATTAACATTAGTCTTTTTCGGTGTCGGGAGTAGGGATACGAGTAAAACTGCATCGCCGTTACTCGTCGCGTTTGTCTTGCACTTGTCTCATGACTTGTGGATTGCGTCTAACTTATTCTTTCCCGATGTCACCACACTTTTTCACGCGTCACTGGACCACTACCCTTCTGCCTGGTCCCCTTTGCGGGGTCACGTAATACATGGACAGCTTCGATGATCTTGCCTGGGGGTAGACGTGTTTGCGTGCGCTCATTATCGCACGCCCATCGCAGATTCATCCTTTTCCGTGGCTGCATCTCCAAACACAATTCCATCTTCCACCTCACCCTCTCTTCATCATCTACTACAATCCAAAATCCTCCCACTTCACCCACCCACCTATCTCTTACCTCAAATCAGGCTCGCATATTGACTTTATCGTAGCCCGTTTCTTCACAACGGGGTTTATTTATTCGTTTTTTCCCTCTTGTTTCCATCTTGGTGTGTTTTCTTCTACCGTATCGAGGAAGGGTGATGTTTATTTTTCGTGGATTTCGGTCTTTCCGTTCCATCGGCCATTATTTTATCTCTCCCCAGTTTCATGAAGGATTGTTGCGTAAATCATATGTTCCGCCTCCAATTTCACGACGCCAATTCAAGACGGGAGTCAATAGAATTTTTTCAGCGCTCCTTGATCTGTTCTCCCAGGTTTTTCAGTTATGCGGAAAGATTTCTATCCTGCAGGTCCTTAGCCTTCTCTATCTCATAATTGCATCGGCCAAAGTGGAGCGGAACTTCTAGGCCCACCGGTATTGGAACAGATGTTGTTGAGAGGCGTTTGCTGGCAGGGAGAACATCCTGTTGATTATGAGAGGTCGATCGTGTTTTGAGGACCGATGTATTCAGCCTCCTTTTATCGGAGAACTATGTTCGAAGTATTGAATGTGAAGAGTAAGTTAGTAATGTGAGTGTACCCGTCAGATAGAATTCCGTACTTTTACACGTAAACGGCGAGTAGGCAACGTCAGATCCGAAAGTTACGCAAGGTATGTAGACAATGCGTTAAGTTGTGGGCTTCCATCGTCATTTATTGGATTCATGTTTAATTATTGGTGTTGATTGTCTAGTCTAGCAGTAATGTTCGAAAAATGCTCACTCAGCATAGTTAAATAGTGTTTTCTATACAGTTTTACATTCACCCTCCAATGATAAATGATCTGCACTTTGAAAAATCTCCTAAATTGTTTATGTATTATGTACATAATCCCTGAATTGGTGTGCAAGAGGAGATCCGAGTTTTATAAAACAATTTTATCAGTTATATTATTAAATTCTTTAAATTTCATATTCTGGAAATAGTTAAGCTGAAAATGAAAGTAATGTTGCTTTTCCCAACCCTATTTTTCATTAAATACGGACAAATACTGCTGCTGAAGAGTATTTTGTGATGGTAGTAATGTTTATTAATAGTCAAGTCTATTCAGTAATATTTTTCGAAATTTTAGGTTGCTTATGTCAGAAGTAATTCATAAATGTGCCGTGGTGCTTTGGATATATTAACTATGGAAGCAGCATTTAGATTACGAGTGAGATAAACGTGAAATTGTTGTCTGCATATTATCACTGGTGTAAAAATCACTGATTGGTTCTACGGTTTTTCTAATATGGAAAATTCGGTGGAGGAAGAATGGGACGTGGCTTGCGACCATCGTTTTCAATCATCACTGAAAGACGAGACTTAACGCCGCTTTACCCCCTAATGAAATATGAATGTGGTTGTGATCCATTTTACGGGTTGTGACCTTACGCCCTCCGCCACACGCCCCTGCGGCGGTTTGCGGGGTATTACGTAGATGTAGATGAAAAAGGATTGCTAAATGGCCTGGAACCACTATCCTCCCGGACTCTAAATTGATATGTTATTCCGGTCCAACTTAAGATTGGCGACAGGTGATGGCCGTCACATCATGCTGAAGAAATCAATGAGACTATTCCGTAGCGTCCAAATTTCCCGGCGCCTACGATTGTATCCATTTGTACTTTCGCTCATCATCCATTTGGAATTTGCTCACTTGTTCTCTCGATTAATGGAGGAGAATTTGTCTTTCGGCCAATGGAGGCCAAAACAAAGAGCTGCAGCCACCGTGTCTTTCGTCTGCTCCACGGTCGTACGCGTCAGATGCTTGTACTTATTCCCCTCAAAGACTGCCGCATTTTCATGAATGGTTAGAATGAAAGATGGGCCTTAAATTAGAATTACAGTCAAGCTCGTTTATAGAGAGATTCAAAGGAACAAAGACAGGTATACTCAAGGTATTTGGTTGGAAGTTACTTGATTCGCGAAGGTAACGGGAAATACACTATAAGACTTGCGGAAATGTACATAACATACAAGTTCACGCGTGACACCGAGCAGATTATAATGGCCTCACATTACATCGACAGATTGGACCACCAGGTTAAAATGTAAGAGATACGAGAACACCACCATTGACAGATTCGACTGCTTGTTCTTCCACCAAACGATACTTAATCGTACCAGTCATAGTAACCACCCCTACAGTTATATTTGTAAAAACTAAATGTATAATTTCATTCAAACCCAATCAGTTATTGCATAATGTAGACGGGAATGTTTATATGCAAGTCTACGTGTGTTTCTGTATTTATGCATAGCTATATTTATTTATCAGTAAATAATTTTGCAAAAATACGTGGTGCCTTTGCTAAGGCCTGTGTGGTATTGTGTAGATTCAGAAGAATATTGATTATAGTAACCGTTATTCGAAAATGTATTATGTCGCCATATTAAAAATATACTCTCCCTCAATTCATTTCTCTCTCTCTCGTACACACACCAAACACGCTCATAAGTATTTAGTTATGCGGGGATAGTAGCACGACAAATTATTACATAAATTAAGAATTCCTTTCCGGAATCACTATGAATGAACTCTAAAAATACTTTCAAAATGGTTGGAAATTTTTCTACCAGGAATGTGGGAAGGAAGAGACCTGGAAGGGAGGAGGATTCATGGATGGGAAAGCCAAATTAATGGGGCTATAGAATTATAGATTTAAGCCTTGAGTGTGAATTCAGTCTGTTCGGTCGTTTTGCACAAATATTTTGCTCGTCCTACCCGCAGGGTGCTCTAATGCAAGGATCGTTTAATTGTGAACTAGTGCTCATAACATGCATAATTCTCCACCACCTCTTCTCCGTTTACTCGCATTAGCCTAGATCTCTGTATAGCCTTGCTTGTTATAAAAGAGTTTGACATTAATTAATTGGTGCCCAAAACAAATTCTAATCTGGTTTTTTTAGTCCAACACCGAAACTGAATAGGAGAGTGGGCGTTGTTACAGAAAAAAAATAAGGAAAGCTCTTCCGGGCATTGGTTTTCAGTGTCGTCGCCACGGGGCGCCACCCAGTTGTGTCAGTGACCGCACTGCCAGCTGGCGGACCCATCAACGCGATGAGAGTAGCGGTTTCCCGGCCGCGTCCACCCCACGGATCTCGGACCCCACCGCCGAATCCCTTTCTCCTCTCCTCCCCCTCTAGTTCTCTCGCTATTGTCCCTTTATGATAGTTCAGGGCCGTCAAGCGTGCGGTCCAGAATGTGTCCCGAAGTTTATCATTGGGTCGGTAAATATTTATTTTTGGCGCTGGCTGGCACTTTATGTGCGGTACCCTGTTGTGGATGTTCCTTTATGGTGTTTTTGTATATTTATTGAGTGATAACTTGCCTTAATCATTTCTCCGAATGTAGAATTATGACGATAAAGTGACTAATAAATATAGGAACATCTATCGTATATGAAAATATTGGATGCTCAAGTAAACAGATTAGTTTATCTGTGTCTCCTAGCAAATTACGATGTGAAATCCTGCACTGCAATAAACCCTTCTTTAATTTCACATGCATTTTGCCTCTTTTTGCATTCCTTCTTTCGTCCAACATGTGCATCGTTTTTCTCCCTCTATCCCGCTTGTTCTTAACATCCTCCTCTATATAACACACTTCAACCTTTTCTTAATCCTTAGAATTTCTTCCAACAATCCGCTCTTCTCTTCTCCCGTGACTAGCACTTCCTCGTTTATTTCCTTTCTGTCCATCTCAACTTTTCCATTCTTCTCCACGCCCACCTTTCAAAAGCCTCCAATATACGCCTATCATCCTGTTCAATGATCATGTTTCCACGCCGTACAAAACTATTCTCCAAATCAAGGTTTTGACGAGCCTTTTCTTAACATTCTTAGTCCTTGTCATCAATTCTCTCCTCCTTGTGAAAGCTGCTTTGCCCTAAGCACTTCCTCTCCTAATGCCCCTATTACTTTGACCATTAACATCCAAAACACTTCCGATATGCGTAAACTGTTCCACCTGCCCTAGTTTTCGCCCTCTTATATTAACGTTGAACTTAGCCCTTTTCTTTGTGGAAAACCTCATAACCTTTGTTTAATTAAAATTTATTCTCATCCCATATCTATTGCACTGAATTTCTAGTTCCGTCAGAAATGCTTGCAACCCCCTGGCTGACTGACAGGCTAAAGCTTGGTTATCAGCAAACGGAACTGATTTTACGAATTACCTGCCGACTTTCATTTTTATATCTCCAGATTTTACCACCATACTTTTATCATTTCCTCCACATATACGTTTGAAAAGCACTGTTGACAATGGACAACCCTTTCTGACCCCTCATACTAGCACTGCCCATCCTGACTCTCCATTCGCCCATCGTACCTGAGCTATTTGAAACTAGTACAGATTGTGGAAAGTCGCCTATCCCTCCTATCTAATCCTTTTTTCTGCAGTGTGTTCTTTAATTCCATGCAATTTGCTCTATTGAAAGCCTTCTCCAAATTAACGAAATAAACAAATATATCATGATTTTATTCTTGTCCAATTCATTAGTGACCTATTATGCCATAAAGAGTGTCTCTTCCATTTTTGAACCCGTTAAGTAATACCTAAACTGCGTGAGAAACAGACTTTTTGTTCTGATATGAGTATAGAATGGTGATTAATGTCAGGTTAGGTTGGTGAACAAATAGTTTGAATGTATGAAGGAAAATTTTGGGAAGACAAATATGGCGTGGCTGCTTATTCAAATTTAATTCCACGCATTTGACAAGATACTATTAATGTTCTATCGATCCAGATAAGTTTTTAATGGAACCAGTGACAGCGTTGGTTCACTTACGAGGGCGGTTCCATAAGTACCCATGTTAGAAATGAAGAAACTTTTTCAAAAACATTTTTTTTATTTTTCAACATAGTCCCCTTTTAGAAAGATACACTTATCCCAACGTTCCGGCCATTTTTTTAACCCCTCCAAAAGTAGGATTTGTCGAACTCTCCATAATACGCCTCTGTCTCGGCTATGACTTCCTCGTTTGAGCTAAATTTTTTTACCGCCAGCCATTCATTCATGTGAGGAAATAAGAAAAAGCCGCAGGGAGCCAGATCGGGTGAATACGGGGGGTGCGGCAGCAATTCATAACGTAGTTAATGCAGTTTGGCGGCGACAACTCCGGATCAGCTTGTTGTCCACCGTGAGCAATCGCGGCACCCATCGGGCCGACAATTTTTTCATCGCCAACTTATCACGTAAAATATTAATTGCCGTTCCGGTCGACACATCCACGGGCTCTGCTACTTCGCACACTTTCGTTCGTCGATCAGCGAGAATCATGGCGTGGACTTTTTGAATGATTTCCTCGGTAACCACGTCTACCGGGCGTCCTGGTCACTCCTCATAAAAAACAGATGTTCGCCCACGTTTAAATTCGTTGAACCAATATCTAACTGTGGTCATAGATGGCCAAGTGTCCCCATAAACAGCATCCAGCTTTGCTTTTATCTCCTCGCATTTCTTCCCATCCAAAAACAAAAAGCGAAATACCGAACGATACTGCTCTTTTTCCATCTTAGCGAAAATAACAAAACGTCTTGCTCGAATGGCTGCCAAATCCAAACTAACCTTCAAATCAGTCTGAAATTTGTTTCACTATCGTTTTATAGGTGGCAACACATGATGATAACATGAACGTCCCTCCGAAACGCCCTTTGTCGTCAAACACGGGTACTTATTGAACCGCCCTCGTATAAGGTGCATTTAAGACATTTGCATTATTGCTGGTAATGCAGGCAATGGGTTTAGTTGGAAGTCACTTGGAGTGAAAACGTATTCCCGACTTAGACCACTATGTATTTACAGATTGTACGAGTTCAACGTTAGCATTAGTGGAAAAATTATACGTTGGTAGTCGATATTACAACGAGGAGTTAAGGGAAATGGAATGCCGCCAGGAGCTTTTTATGGAATCATTTGTCATTCGCAAATTATTTTATCCCAGCATTAGAAAAGGTTACGTACGGCAGTTTGAACTTATCAAGCCAAGTAATAAGAATCGCCATTTGCGCCAAGGGCTGGTGAATTTATAGCCCTACCACACAGCTTCGTGAATTGTAGGGTATATTTTAGATTCATGTCTTTTAAGTACTACAGTTGTGATACAGAACTGTTCCTCACACATCCTCGCAATAGAAGACGCTGCACACCGACATTTCCTCATTTTCCCCTCATCAACCCGCCTTTCTCATCTCTCCTTCCTTGCACTACGCGCTTATTATCCAAGCTTATCGCTAGTCGTAATTCTCTCTTCTTTCTGGTTTCACCTCCCAACTTGGACTGAAAGATTTTGAAATCCTCGCTCCAGTTTCTTCACACATCCTTTTCACGGATTTAGAGTTTCCCTTTGCATATTATATCAGAAAATGTATTGCGGCAGATATCTTCTGCGTTCGTCATGTGATTCTTCTGCAATCTTGATGCTTCTCCTGGTCGAGGACTGTAGCCGCGTGCAATCATCAGTCTCGACTTTTGCCCAGCAACGTGGTTGTGCTGTGTGTTCGTTTGCGAATGTTTCGATTCTATCAATACGAAGATCGGTGTAGTACCTTCCATGACGGTATTGTGCCGTCTTCATGTTAAAAGAGATATGGATAATTAGAATCATTAACCGTGGGCGTTAGTTCTCTTTAACCGCTTTCATCTGTCTATCTTCCCTTTTACTTTCCAAATCCTAAATACTCCGGTTAGGATGAAATTACCAACTTGCTGGCAGTGGGTGAATGTGAACGTCGTTGCATATTTTTTTCGGATTATTTTTTGATTTAATTGGAAGCCCTTTGTCAACACCCTTTATGCCTGGCATCCTAAAGCTCCCCTCCACGCGCTCTCGGGCCGGATGATGTGGTTTTTTGTTAATAAATTTGAGATATAATAAATTTGTAAATTGTGCGTTCTGCAAGAGTAAAATGCTACTTGATCATTGGATGACCATGTTGTATGTGAACCCGCCTTATTTAATGGGTTATCTTTTTTTGTCCTCTGAGTTTAGTCAGTGGAGTGTGTTCTAACAGTATAACAATAACAATAGCGGATGTTGCATGAATGATTCCCGGTCATCCCTTCCACGTACCCTTTCTGTGGATCGCTGAGTACTATGGGTTTGTGGAGGAGTCGGAATGGATGTGTAATGACTTGCCATATGCCCTAGCGACGGCTTACTGGGGTAGTTTATAGTGGGATATGAAGTAGTGTGCGAGAGTATGGAGCAACTCCTGTATATTCATTAATTGAAAAGATTGTGAGTGAGGGAAATAACACAATCTTACTTAAACCAGTAAATTCGAGTGACGGGTCAATAATGATGCTGAAAAAGAAAGATGGGTTCTTGAATTTCTAACATTCAAATTCAAATGGGCAAAATGGAATAGAACTGTGAGGTTGTCTTTATCACTTTGAAAAACTAATCTGGAAAGTCAATAATGAGAGTGAAAAGTTACCCAAAATGCTACAAGCACGCCTACTGGACATGAAGCACTTACTTTCCAGTGAATACGAAAATAATTATAGCTTGCAAGGATTTGTCATTCTCCCAAGCGTCGTCAGATGCTGAAAATGACGATGGAAAAAGAAAAAAATACTATTTCTAGAGAATAGGCAAGATCCAATTTTAGCAATAAACCAGTACAAAATTGAAATAATTCTCTCGCTTTCTCGCAATGCCAAAAATGCATGTGAGTTCTCAGGGTTTAAAGGCCCACACAAAAGCATTGCGTTGTGTTTCTACAGAGTTTCCAGAATGGGAGTTCAAAATCACATTCACTATGCCCAAGACAACACTGTGAGCCAATGAAAATAATAGCCTCGCTTCCAGCCCTCTTGCAACACAATGCTGCTGTTAATGAGGAGCCAACGTTGTGAGAAATTGGAAATCGCCCTCAACGTGGTAGTGCTGTGAAATAATAGAATATGCTATTTAGTCAAATGCAGTGTGTGAATTGTCCGTTCGGAACGGGTAGAAGACTGACCGGTAGGACGTTTCTGAATTGCATGTGTGCCCGCCCTCTTTTAATGTTTTTTCTTGCCCTCTTTGTTAACTGATAACCATGTAATACTCATAATAAGTGTAGGCATGTGGCATTATTGATGTTCGGTCGCCCTTTCCACGCGGTTTTTGGTGGATCGCGGGGTGCCAGGTACATAAAGAAATAAGAGGGAATATATGTAGAATGTTTGGTGACCTACCACCTGCTGCCACACGTCCTTGCGACGGCTTGCGGCGTATTGTGTAGGTGTCTCTATATCATGTTCCTGACATTCTATTGTTTCTTAAGCCGCACCAAAGCCATATGGTTCTTCATACCATTGGGTGCTTCATGTGCCCTCGTACTCATCCTTATGATATTTCGTTACGTATTTTATCCTACTAGTTTCCATGCTATTATGTTTCGTTTAGTGCATGGGATACCTCTGACTTAACCTCCTTCAAGATGAATCTAAAGAAAAGAATTAGGTTAGGTGATGAAAATCCGCAGCAAAATTGTTAATTTGAGAGAGATCTTATTGTACATGTATTTAGGTGCTGGCAGCCTTAGATACCTATTATAGATTAATTTAGGTCTGCAGCTTGTCGACTATCTCTTGAATTCACTGTATCGCCCAATTCTCTCTTAAACTTTCTATCCTATCCTGCAATGGTTTACGTTATTTTTCCTAATGCGTTCAGTATTACGACTCCGGATGCGTCTGGCGCCTTTGACTTGTCTCTTCAACGGTCTCCCTCCCTCTCGAGAGTGGTAGTGGCACACGTTTTGAAATCGCCGGCTAGAACGAAGCCGCTTTGTTCCCCACTCTTGTCATTCTCCCCCTCGGCGATGCTCTTCTTACTCCCGCGCTCGTCCTCGGCTAAGTCAGGCTTCGGGATTTCCTCACCCTTCCTCTAATTCCTCTCTCCTCCCCCGTCTCGGCGTGTGCAATCCCGTTCGTTCATCCCCTTTCCCTGACGCCCGTGGGGTGAGGGGTGGACCTAGAAATTTCACAAGGGGGTGGTGGGTGAAAAAGGGTCGCCTAACCGCACGATTTGGGGAATGATTTAATTGTGGCCTAAATAATTTGCGATGAGATGTTCCTTTTGTTTCTTGGTTTTTAAAGTGTTAGCCGGTGAAATTATCACTGCGGCATCTCGGCAGCTTATCGCTCAGTCACATTGGGCGACCATCGGTATAAGATCATTCGATTAGCTCAGAAAATGTGTGTTTTGGAGAAAGGAGTGAAATATTAATTGAAAATGCTACTCCAATGTTAGTAAAGATCAGATATGCAAATAAATAGTACCTTAAATAAATGGCAAAGGATTTGTAGCATATAAGCATTGAACGTTAAATAAAAGCAGTTTGATTTAACAATTCTACGATAATGCCAATAGACCAAAGGAACAACCCCCTTAGGAAGGTTTCTACTTTACTTCAACGCTCTGTTATGCTATAAACATGCTTATTTTCATGTTTATGATATTTTTGTTAATTTCCAAGATGCTGTTTGTTTTTTTAAGTAAATAGCTTATGTAATACTTCATGGAAGAGGTTTCATTTTTAAATATAAAGGCCAATTCTTTTGTTTGCCCCACAGATTCCTTAGTTCTGCTCTCACGCACTGCTCTCATTATTTATTTGTTTACTTAATTGATATAGGTGTGTCCGTGTTGATAATGTCCTTGTAATTAATAAGGCTGGGAAATAAATTTGCTGTTGAGTGAAAGATGATTTTTCTGACTTCATGGAAATTGGATTCCCCAAGAGTAAACATTCGCAATTTGCTCTTTCTCTTACCCATTAATTTCAACCTTTTCCTCTCACGCTCTGCCTCCAATGCCTCTTGTTCGGGTATCCCGTGCTCCATCAATGGGCTTATCTTTTGGGGGGGAAAAGTTGAGAATCTCGATTAACCCGTCCTCGTTCTTCCTCGTGCCCCTTTATATCCATGCATTCAAACCCTTGGGGCCAAGCGATCCGCTACTCTTTAAAAGGCACCTCTCTCTCTCTCTCTCTCCACCTCCCCCTTCCGAACCGCTCCCCCTCATCCTAATGTTCTCCCCCCTCCCCTCTCACGGTTAGTGCCGAACCGGTAGTGGAGGAGACCCCCATAGATGGGATGGTGTCGACCGCGGCGTGTCGGCGGTCGCCGTGGGCGGGTGCTGCATCGGGTGCCAAGGACTCCTTCCCTTCTCTCTTTCTCACCTCCCTTCTCCTACTCCCCCCTCCCTGTGCCCACCCTCCCCCTACGGCTCTTCCCCGCTCCTCTTCTTCTCCCGTCGCCGTTTCACTTCCTTGCTCCTTGGGCTGCATTCCCTCCTCCCCACCCACTTGCATCCATCTCCCTTCCCTGCCCGCGCATCCTCTGATCGTCACTCATCGTCGGGGCTAAATCTATTATCATCTTCCATAGCGATTCCTGTCCCCGAAGAGAACAAATGTATTCCGTTCTATTCCAGGACCAGCATCTTCGTCTCCAGCTGTGCTTTTTTTCGCCCATGCTCTCGAGTCTTATGTGTTAATGCTTCGTTTACATAGGTTTTTGTCGCATCACTTTCGTTACATTGTCTCGTCGTTAAGTGCGGCGGGTAAAACGTCTTTTCTTCATTGCTTACCTGCGACGTCTGCGCCAAATTTATCAGTACATCCTTGGCGTAGTCGGCTTCCTGATGGTTGACGCGATTTCTTTGTTCTTATCATATGAACGTGTTTTTTCATTATTATCGTTAAATAATGATTCCATGGTGTTATTTTGGTAAATTAATTTATATCCCTAGCGGAATACAAGTTTAGTCGCGAAGCTTGGGTATGTTCATACCTTTCGATCCATAAATATGAATGTATTCATTATATGAGATTATTCAAATTTAATATGCCGAGAAAATTATTACGACTCCTAATAATATGGGTAGATTAGACCAGCGACATAAAATAAGGTAGACACCTGCACCGGTAAGTACATGTATTCCTTCTTTCCTCACATGATACGCAATCATAGCAAAATTGAACCCAATCACCCGAATATACTCGTAATTACTTAAAGACAATATTTTATGATTTAGCCAATATTTCATGATGCATTTAAGCATGTATATTTAAGAGTGTTTTTGTATATGGGCTGATATATGTATGCCATTATCAAATGCATTTATGAACCATTGCCCTACCACCCTCCATGTATTGTATATGTAGACGTAAGTGGTCACATGATTCGTGGTGGCTATACTTAGCGACCGCACCGTAGATATCATGATCATTATTAAGCTCTAAGCCTTATGGCAGGTCCCTGACGTCCTTCGTTGTCTGCTGTCTACAGACGCCTTTTTCAAACTCCTGTTGTTCTGTGCCCTTCCCGTCCATTCAGCCCGTCCCAACCTCTCCTTCCCCTCCTCGTCCTTCCTTCCACCTCTCTTTCCACAGCTCCTTTCATGTCTTAGGAAGTGGCCAACCCAATTCTTTTTCCTTCATTTTAGCCTTCTATCCCACGCGTTGTATATCCTCTTCATTCTCCATTCTATCGGTTAATCTTATTTCTTCCATTCTCGTCCATGTCCTCATTTCGAATGGCTCAATTCTTTTCTTATCCACTGCTCCTACCGTCCATTTTTCTGTTCCATACAAGAACTCGCTTCAGACATAGCAATTCATCAATCTCTTCCGCAGGTACACCTTGCGCGTAATCAACCGTAAGATCCTGCCGAATACCATATTTGCTTCTCCTATTCTTTCCCTATCTCTCCTTCTCGCATTCTCTGTTAAATTTTCCACTACGCCAGATAAAAGAATCAAAGCATCTAGAAGTGTCCTTTTAAGCACGGTGGAAACATCCCTCTCCCCGTTATATGAAGTGTAAGGGCGCCCGTGGGACCCATTGTGCTTGGGAGTTGGGAACTCCCGCCCGGCGCTTCGCTGGCCGCATCCCGTTCAGCGAGTGGAATGTCTCGGCCGCGGTCGGCCCGCCCCTTCGCGTGGGCGTCGGTCGACTGGGTGGCCCGGTTGGTCGCTTGCTCCGCATTAGGTTTTATCTCATATTGAAACCTTCCCGAGCGAATTAATTCGTGCTCATTTTTCGCACCACCTACGAAAAAGGGATAGACTCGATTAAAGTCCCTCTCCCGAGTTAATTGCCGGTCTCCCTTCGGACGGAGCGCTCTTTCGCTCTCGCGGAAAAACCTCTTATCTTAGTTAAACAACTTTTTTTCCAAAGAAAAAACGAAGCGTTGAAGTCACTTTTTCCTGAAGAATGGCTTTAATGTAATTCCAGCGGGGGGAATCTACTCCGGGTTAGAAACGTGTCCTTTTTGGTCGCGTCGGTGCTCAGTGTGTTGAGGACAGGAAGAGTGTGGCTCTGCTGGACTGAATATTTCTGCTACGCCCACTCTGGCCGTCTTTGGCAATCTCTATTTATCTTGCGTCATTCTCGTTTTTATGATTTTCAAGAACTCTATCGCCTGGGTAGGTCTTACAGCAGTGTTCTGTGGATATTATAGAATACCGCACACATTAATTGTAGGACACGGAAATGACATGAATTGGTTGAAGTTAGTCTTATGCTTAGAATGTTGTTCCTTTATACTAGTTCCTCATTTAGAAATTTGATTTCACGCAGTTAGTGCTTTGATCTTTTGAAAATTGGCTACATTGAATTATTTTTATTTTCGACCTCTGATACGTTACACAAATTACACAGTACTAAATTATTTACCAAGATTATTCTTTTTCATCATGACAACTTTTAATTATTTGAATAATCGCTAGGAAATATATACTTTTTTATTAAAAAGGAAAATATGATTTCCTTTTTGTTCCTGAATGTAGATTTATCATGTATAAATATCTCAGATTCAACCTTTTGTACAATTAAAGTTCGCTAGGCACCTCTCCTGTGGATTCCGGTCGAGACATTTTAGCCAAAACCTTGATGAACTCGTAATTTACCTTTTCACAAGGGTATGAGTCGAAAATGTCCATCGTATTTAGTGCTTTTTTCCATAATTGATTTGGTATGGAACATTCGATTAATCACTTTTAGTATATGTTAGGGAAAACCATAGATAATGGTCACTTGCATTCCGCTCTGAAATCCATGCTTCCATGAATGTTCCCGTGCGAGATTGCGATATGGTGGTGTTATGGATTGGAATGATTCCAATGATGTTATAATTTTAATTCGTCTCTTATTTTAGCTTCCTCTTCGGTTAGAACCTATGATTGGTTTGCAGTACTCCCCAATTCTATGAGGTTCACGTTCAGTCTCTTCACTTCTAAGCACAATCGCCATCCTATCCCCTTGACTATGTGTCCGTGGCAGTCAAATCTTATCCTGTCCTTGTGGTCTGGCTCTACGATGATATGGTCCTAGCAAACTTGTGTCTGTATAATAATTGGGGATTCATGCACCAAAATATTCAAGTTTTCAAACCTAATCACCATTTGCATTTAGAAAGATGCACAAATTTCTCGTTTCTAATGTTTTTATAATTTTAATAATTCATAGGACCTATGTTTTGACTGGTCACGTCTTGAAAGGACTGTCATGAGAGGTAATGTTGGTTCAAATGGTCAATGGTTGGAAAACTTTCTTCTGGTATAACATCCCTTTGAAGGGCATTGTTTTATGAGTAACGTCGGAACTTCATACGAACTGATGAAAATAATTGAAGTTCGGATGAAAAACTTTGCAGGCGTAACTTTTGCGAAAATGAGCACGTGGTTATAGCGCCACTTGCTTGCCTGCTATTTCTAGACGACCGTCACTTCAACGGTACAGTGAAATCCGTGATTTAGGCACTGTAAACACCTCATTGTGCTCTTGTTGTTCCGTTTTCGTTTAGCATAATTATTACTTGAGCCACTTCCCTGGTTCGTGGTGCCGGTTTTCCGAATTCCAAATGGAAGGGAACGAACCTGAAGGCTGTATCTGAGCAGAAAGCTTAACTTAGCCCCCTCTTTCATACCCCTCCTTCCTCACACCCAAGTCTCACTTTCCCTCTCTCATAATTATGCAGAAATCAGCGTATTATATTCGTGGATCTCGATCCGTGGACATCGTGCTCACAAACTTTTCCCATTTGAGGATCTTTTTCCTGACGAATTTTGGTGTATTTTCTCCCCATTTATGCCCCGCGCCCGTAGTAAAAATTCTTAATTTATGCCCGCACATAAAAATGAAATTTTCCCGTCATTATAATTCCTCGCTTTCGCTAAGTCGCAAGTGATGTAAATCGTCCTCGTAAAGTTTTTTGTCGGGTTTCGGGCATTTTGTGGCGTCGTATGTATTAGAGGAGGGGCGAAGAGGGGAGGGTGAGTGCGGTACTTGCAAGCAAGCCGCGTTCAGTATTGGGAGCCCGGGGCTCTCGTTCCTTGCTATCCCACGATACCTTAAATAGGGGACCGTATAATTTTTATCTACCGGTACCGGATTTCGTTCTTGACGGAAGTTTCTAATGAAGCTGTATGCATTACATGGGGATTAGTTCCATAAGGAAAAGTTCTTTGTGAGCCGTTATGTCTTCGTTCTCGGGCCGGCTGGGCGTATTTCCTTGTCCTGGGTGGAGCTTTCTCACGCCCGCACCCTCTTATTCCCTATCCAGGGATTGAAATGGACAATTTGTGTTCTACCAGAAATTCTCCCTTTGACTTACCTGCCCCAGGGACTTCAGGGATCTTTCCGGTCCCCGATCACGACTATTTTGCACCCCAGGAAGCCGTCTTACTCTTTATGGCGCTGATGACAACACATCGTAGATGTTGGCGCCTCTTGCTGGCTTCCCATGTGTAACTGCCAGCCATGTGTGTGCATAGTTATTACGTGTTCTCAATTTTCACGTGTATTTATTTTCCGCAATCACAATAATAGTGCAAATGATGTGAATTAAAGTAGTGAGTTGTGAGTAAAGAATAAATATTCATTGACGGAGCCTCGGTCGTTTCAATTATTAGTGTAAGCAGTAGTATTTTCTGCTTTGGCGGTTAAATTAACATGCTCATTAAGTATAAATGCACAGTTAATACGTATTTATGTGAGTCGAAAATTTAAAGGGAGAGAGTGTTTTTTTGTCCGTTGATCATTCGTGTTGTTTTTCACTCGCGCCATTTGCGATATGAAACGTTTCAAGACATATTAAACTTTTCTTTTAATAAACAATGGCACCGAAAACTTCATCCCGGCGTATTGATGGGTAAAGGGTGTGACCTTTGAGCTCTCACTCTTGTGCGTTGCATTGCAGAATAATCCGGTCAGCCCACGATAAGTTGCACAGATTTTCTCCTTACCCGTCGCGTGTGTTTTTATGGTTGCGCGCGTCGAAGCTGAACTTTTTTTACGACGGTACCGTCGTCTTTCGTCGTATAAAACTATAGCTTTGAATGAAAATGTTTTCTGTTTGTAAATATGCTGTGGAAGTAAAAAAAGTCTCAAGTGCTCGTTTGGTCGGAGAAGTCGCTTTGTCTCGGGCGGCAGCCCCCGCGATCACAAATTTTGGGCTCCTGCGGCGTCGATTTGATATCTGCTGACTGAATGAATTATGAACCGTGTAACATTAAAATACGATTGATTCGAAAGTTAGAGTGATAGAGAGAAATTCCCAGGCGCTGAATGATGGGAACATGTTAGGTGACCATTAATTACATATACACACTCGTTTTTTAAAATACGGATAATTGAGAAAAAACGACCATAGTTTCGACTGTGTTAGATGTCATTTTAAACACATTTTAAAACATTTTCTCATGCACCTGTAAAACTAGGACCATAAGTTGTGAGTGTTAAATTTTTTTTTGTTATAAATAAATAAGTTTTTGTATATACTCTTATCCAGCATGTATAAATTCTGATGGTATTATTATATTTGAGTAATTAGCTCATGTGCTCTAATGTTTAATGATTGTTCTGACATTATGGAACTTGCTTTCTGTCGGAAAGAATATGCATGCCAATAAAACGAACGCATTCATGTCAGCTATCCATAGCTAAAAGTACGCCGAGTGCACTTTTCTAAGTCAACAGCAAGGGTTTGCATGTAAGTCGTAGAATTGGATCTTAGGTTATGGTGAATATAATCGTTCTATGAGATTCTCTCGTATTTACCTGAATATTCCCGCCGTTTCATTGAACCTCTAGAAAGTGTTTTAAGTTCAAATTCTAAATAAGGTTTATGAGATTAGCCTCCCGGAATCGGGTGAGGATTATATATTAGGGCAAACATTTCTCATAAATAATTATTTCAAATTAATGTATTCCAAAAATATGAATAAGACTGTGAATCCCTCTATCCCATAAGAATATATTTCCTCTCGTTTTATTCCTTGAATCCCTTCGCCCCCTTCATCGGCGGTGAGGCGATTTCTTCGACCTCTGTCAGAGCCGCTGCGCGATGCAGATGCCATGTACAACGGCGGGTCCTGGGGCGGAGGGGGGAGCATGACAACTGGCCCCCTGCCAGCATGAATGGGATGTGTGAGGGATGAGGCGGAAATGCACCGGCGGGAGGGAGTGGGGCAGTGGCGGAGTAGAAGCCGACCTCGTCTAGTCGATCGCTGCGACCCTACGACGTTCCCCCCCCCCGCCCCGGCCAGTCCTTCTCAACCTATGCTCGTCGTCCAGTTAAAAACATTTCACGGACACAAGGTCTCCTTTTGGGATGGAACTAACTTTTGGAGTGGCGTAATGCGGCATATCCCAACTCTTTTGGTATTCCGGGGCGCCCGGCTCCTCCATTGATTGCAACCTTGGATGTTGGTGGGAAGGGTTGCGGAGTCTTCGGCCAACCCTTCGGAACTGAACTGATGGGAGCTGTGATGATTGCTTCGTGCGGTTTCCCTGGATAGCAGTGGAATGGTTAGTAGCCAGACGAAGGGAATCCCGCTCGGCGTCTGTAGCTAGAAGAAAAATTTTCGGATTGTTTGAATAGGGTATAGAAACAGCAACGACCCGAAGTATGCGATACAGGTTAGAGGGGAAAAGCGATCATTTCGTCCAAATTCGTTTCAGAAAGTCTCTCAGGTTAAATTATTTTCATGAATCTATGTAATCACTAATCTGAAAAAAGTGAAATTCCGAACTTCTGCGGTACCCTGCAGCCTGAGTCACTTAAGATAATATCCACTTAAAATATATAACTTCATCAGGATGGATAGCAGGCATTACAGATTTCTTCTGCCAAACGAGGGTATTTTTTTCTGCATCAGGTACATTTATATTAGATCTCTGATTTTACTCACAGTTTTGGTGATTTTAGATGCTCATTTATATGAATACTAAAAGAAAAGGCTCCCAGAATTGTTGCACATCTTTAAATATTCCTTTTTTTCGCAAAATTTTCGTTCATGAAAATCACAAGGTCAAGTATACACAAGCGTATGATGGAAACTTCGAGGTTTTTTATGGCCTTGTAAAAGTCAGGGAAATCCCCAAAAATATTTACAAATTAGCGTTAAGTCGGAGGAATCAACGGCAGCGGCAAGTCATCATGGAGTGGCTATAAAAACCAGGCAGAAGGTCGTTTAGATTTTAAGAATTTGCCACAATAAAAGGATTAAGTCATTATTGGCCTCGTCCCAGTAAAAATGAACTACAATTATTATGGACCCTATGCTATAAAAATTGGGGGAATCAAAAAAAATATCAGTTTTATACTCCATATTCTGCCGCCCAGAAGTAGTAATATTCTATACTGAAGCTCGAAAGATATTTTTTTAACTTCACTTCGATCTACAATCACCCACTAATAATTGTCTTTTCCAAAATTACATAATCAATGGCTGTTTTCCTAGCAACCCTTTCCTGATCTCCTATTGACTTCTTGCCGGTCACGATGAAGATGTGTAATTTTAAGTGAATTCTTTCTCTTACTTGTGAGAAAAGTCTTTCTTATCTTCATACCGTTTATCCGATGTCGGATTTGCGGCCAGGGGTTTGACTAGCTGTTATTTCACTCGACATTATTCATGCTTGCCTAGTTTGAGGTTTCATGCAGTCATTGGCCGGGAATGTTTCTAGTTTATTTGCTTTATAATACGAAGAAGTTTCCTCCACATGCATTTGGTTTAAAATTGTTTTTTTTTTCATAACTTTCATTGCGTATTTATCGATAGCGAAAGAATGTAATAAGAGTGGGTGGTATGCTCATAGTTCCCGAGATTCACCACCTCACGACTTCCTGCATAATTGCACGTGTGTTTGTCTCGGTCGGCTTGAACTCACTGATGCGTGAATACTTAAGGGATTTCAGACGCACTTCCAGATGTAGTGGTGGGAATTATATGACACGGGACACAATAAAACACTTGAGAGTTGAAATACCTAACGAAAAAAAATCTGTGATTTTGCCCGCATCTCATTGAGAGGCTGCACACTCTGGGACTCCCTTTATATTTTTCCTTTAACATAAGTCCGTTTTCTTATTGGTTAACGGCAGCATTTATTTCTGACTTCACGTTCGTTTTTGTTCGATACCACTCGTGAGAGTTGTGTTTACATGAAAACCCATTTTATGACGGAGGGAGTGGTTGGTTTCATCAAATGGACCTTTTTATTGATGGGAAAAGGGTTGTTATTTTTGTAGCTTGAGAGAAGGAAATGGGCTTTCGAATGTAATTTCATTCGTTTTTACCATTTAGGCCTCTTTTATGGATTTCGTTCAGGGGTTCCCAAGATTTGAAATACTTGGGACCAACTTGTAAGTTTTCACCTATCTGATGATCTAGCGTCCTTCGCAATCGAAATTTCTTCTGAACCGTGAGGTGGGGGACTATATTTATTAAAGATACTTTCGATTAGCGCCGGTAGACAGCCTTCGGAGGTCCACCTACCGACCAGCCGTTTGACGTTTTGAGTACCTGCCGCTTTAGATAATTTACTTATGGAAATTGTCTCCAAAAATCCTGCCGTAGGCAAGCGAGGACAGAGATCACTCGTGTTCCTCCCACGCAATCACCTCGTCCTGTTTTTTTTACTTGTGACCATGATGCAAGGTCCAGAATCAAGGTGTGATAGTGAATTGAAGCCCCTCGGCCCCTGAATTGACGACAGGTGTTGAGCTAATAATTTGAGTCAGAATTGTTAATTAGCAAACTAAGCACAGAACGAGTGTTGTAAGGCCTTCAGTTATTTCAGTATAGAGCCTCTTTTTATAATACTTCTAGCATTATTATGACTAATAAAATATAATTTGATTAATGGTCCTCAGTTTTTACCAAGTGATAATTGAATGTTCGCGGCAGTGGAAGATTCCGTTGCGACAATTTTCACATTTTAGATTCTACATTTTTGTAAGGATTTTATGTCTATCCTCAAGATGCTCTTTTAAGAAAGGCGTTGAGCCTCGTAGTCCATACTCTGTAACACTGGAAAGTTATTTTCGTAAAATATTTACTTTCCATGAATGTTTAAAACATAGAATGCAGACTTTCATGATTTTCTCCTTTTTGGCATCCAGGTTGGTAACTTACATGACTTCAGTATCCTTTCTTTGGAATTGCGTCTGATATCGGATACACCATACGCAATGAATTTTTAAACCATAATATAAGTGAAAGGGCCTCGTAGAAGGCTAAGGGACGAATACGTAGGTCAAGTAAAGAAAGATGTTACACGAAAGAACTGTTAGGTAGTAAGGGTACTATCACTGGAAAGATAAGAGTGGAAGGATTCACTTAATCAATCCTTAACTTAAATATATGTGATGGGCAATGAAATTCCACCGAAATGTTTCCCCGATAGTATTCCACAGGTTCGGGATGAAAGACCTGCCGGGTACGATCACGCCCGCGGTCATCGTTAGGGTACCACTGCCTTGCAGTTAAGACTAAGAGTTATTTTTTCCTGAGAAATGAGCTATTTTTATTGCTCGAATATTTCTCCGACAAGCCCCTTAAGGCCACCCTAATCTTCGAGTCCGTTCTCATGCCTAATAACGAACGGATAGTAGCAATAGATTCCACTAGGTTCTTTATTTTGTTCGAATTCCACCGCACCACGCCTGAAACTGCTCAATTCGTTCTCCTGCCGTTAGTGTTCTTGCACCTTCCTCCCCCTCCCGCACTCGCACCCCTCGAATCCGGCCGTGGCGTGGAAAGTTGTGTTTGCGGCCCGTTTACCAGCCGAGAAGTTTTGTCTTGGTCAGTGTGTGTGCGTTTGTTCATCGTCACGAAACCTCCCTTTCTTGGACCGCGAAGGGGGAAGGACGCGCGCTTACACGGGGGCGTCCTTAAGGTCATGGGTCAAAAGGACCGCAGCGAGTGGGAGTCTTGCGAAATTCGCCGGCCGCGAGTCTCGTGTAATGGCCTCCACCAGCATGATTTGTTTTTTCTTGTTTGTTTGGTTGTTTAATTGATTATTTTTTTGAATCGACTCTCCGCAGTGGGACACGACCGACCCCAAGTGTCTTAATTTTCGAGTCCTGATTCGCACAGGTGAATCACTCTCGCGTGGCACGTGGTCAAGTTCCTCTCGAGGGTGTCGCCACGGGGAGGGGGAGCGGGGTCACAAGACGTGGGAGTCGAAGACGTTTCGCTTTCCTTTGCGACCCGTGAAATTGCTGCCCCGCGACCTCGACCTTATTACCTAATTGTAACTTCTCTTTTTTAATGCCTGCTTAAATAAAACAGTCGAGATTACGGCGTCGTAATTTCATTCGAGTTGACACCCTTCAATGAGTCGAAATCCCGTCGCGATGGCTAATGGTCGGGCCGAAGGAGATTACGTTTGGCCGCGACCAATAACCGTTAAAGAAAAAAATGAGGAGCGTTGAGGGCACTCCATAAAGCGGGCTGTAAATTATATCGACGTGGTCCTGAATCGCTTCGACACCATTAGGTTGATAGGGCCTGTCATTGAGTTGAGCCTTATTGATGACTCAAGGACGTATCGGAAAATATCTCGAGTTTCTTTCAATCTTGAATGATCCCAATGTCCTGGTCTATTTCTGTGTCGATATCTGTTATGGGCACAGCTTCCTTAATTAATATAGAGTATATTTTTATGTCCCACCTATACAGCCAATGAGGAAATTCGACGATAAGGGTGTAAGTTAAACATAATATCAAAATAAATAAGACAGTGCGTAATGATGACTCCACTGGCGTGAAATAGTTGTAAATAAACCTTTGAAATGCAAAATTACAAACTATTGTTTTTATTCAATTTGATTATCAGGTATGTAGGTTGCAATCACTTCTTTATTGCATCGTAAGTAATATGAGAACTCATTCCTATCCGTTATTTAATTTGGGCTAAATTATGCGACCATGGTGAATTAGGCGTCTAGATTAAGTCCATTAAAGATAGAGAATTATTTTAATGGTGCGCACCTTGAAACATAAATACTCGTTACTAGACGGTAAGAATGAAGCCTGGCCAGGAAGAAGTTTCCTTGAAAATTTCAGTAACTTTTAATGTAAAAAGTCCAAAATATCCCTTGAATCACCGAAAATAATGTGTGGATTGGACTTTTAAAAATGTAAAGCCATCAGTATCTCTAGGCTTACACTGAAAATATTTTTAAGGTAACGTAATTGAAACTTGACATTTAGGAAAAATAGAGCGTCCTTGTGGTATGACAGCATTATTTTTCACGGGATTGCAAAACAAATATATTTAGTTCCAAAATATCGACTACCACATCATTCAACTTGAACTTGGGATCGGTAGTTATTGATGAATCTCCAGTCGTGTTGCACTCTATGGCGTTAGAATTTCACATATGCAGGGTGTGGGGGGGCCAAAACTTCCCCTCTGCCTCTTGAGGTGTTTAGGGTTAGAATCGGAACGATTCTGGCAGCTGGCTGGATGCCGACCGAACCGTCGAAAAACAACGAAAGCTCTTCAGTGATGATGTAAATGTACATATAAACTCTGGTTAGAAACATAGCTTAACATAGAATAACCCTCAAACACATTCAAGGACCGTCACGGATATGATTGACAATTCGGCAGTCAAGCCCGTGTTTTAATTAAAAATTGACAATTTTCCACAAAATAAACTTTATTACGACCGGTTCTAATGTAACTTCATCATCATAGACCAAATGATGATGTAGTTACATTGAAACAGGTCGTAATAAATTCTTTTTTGTGGAAAATTGCCAATTTTTAATTAATCGTTATATTCCACCATGTCACACCTGAAACGTCTCTTCTTAAGCCCGCATTTGATGAGCATGTATTCGAACTTGTATCGCGAGGTACCACCGCACTTCGTGTGGCCACATCTTAACTCGAAGCTAGGGAGAGGCTGCAAGAGACCTCGTAAGAGAGATGCGTCACATTCCTGATTCCCGCATTCGTTTTGCTTTTGCCATTCTTCATCTTTCCTTTTAAAATGGGGGTCCATGCAGGGCTACCATAAGGTGTGAAGAAAAGTTCAGGTAGACCACTGTAAGGGTAAGGAAAGGATTCAAAGTTCATTGAAATGTGTTTTAAGCAAATAGTTCGTTGGATTTTTTGACGGCGGTAATGTCCAAAGCAAAATCTAGTCATAAAAAAATATTGAATATGTATTAATGTATATTTTTCAGGCTATTTTCATGGAGTAAAATTTGTGCAGAAAGGTAACAAACCACCGTCTGATACCTTGCTGGATATGCAAGAAAAAGCAGCGTTGATAATTATCAACGCGACGAACACTAGCAACTAACCGCAAGACCACAATTTAGTGGCATTTCGGGTGTAGGACATGATGAATGTTTCTGTAATATTAAAATTCAGAACACTTCCGTAATTTGAAGAAATCAGTTTGGACGCTTACTGAATGCCGCTTTTGCGGAAGGTATGGGAACTGTATCTTCGCGTTGCTCTTTGCGTTTTGAATTTTGGTCGCCGTATATTTCGGTCAATATATCCGCTTTTTGTAATAGTTACATGGTATCAAAGACGCATACCATCGTTGACTTAGGAACCGATCAACCCCTTTGTGTTTCTATTACGTTTCCCGTGAACGGAATCGCCAGAATCAACCAATTACTCACTCCTCACTCCTCGGGGCGAATTTCTAATTCGCGTCTCCCTTTAGGATTAGAAGGTTGAGGCCATGATTGATTAGCGCGAAGTAGTTTTGCCATTGCCATCGGATATCAATTCCCTCGGTTGGTGGAATTTTAATTACTCGCCAGATAGCTAATGGCGCCAAGCTCATTATTAGTATCTAGTCCAATGGGAAGCTGTGGTGCTGAGATGCCTCCCGTTGAGAGAAGTGGGGCAACGATTGCACCAGTTTCCTCGTAACTCCTAACGATTTTCACTTTTTCGTCCCATTTCCCTTATTGCTCACCTACTCTGTTAATTGTCTTTTGCAATAGACCACAGCTGTCGGCCGCCTTCCATATAATATCCCATTCCTGCAAACTTCAATTCTGTAGAGTCATTGCGCCTCCCCTCTGCATTTCCCTTTCCTTGAAGGTCACGGATGCGCTTTTAGGGGATTTTCCCAACCGTTGCTTACCAAAATCTTTTGAAGCTGTAATTTCTTATTATGGATCCTTCCTCTCCACATTAATTGCATAAGATACACATAATATAAACATATGTTTCCCATAATGTCGAGGAAACCATGTTTTCTTGTATAAATCAAGGAAGACGATTTTAAAATTAATATAGTCAGTACAATACTTTTAACTAATGGATTTTTTTGATCGCTCAGCATTGGGATCGCTTTCGATGCTGGAAAAGGGAGGTAAGCAGTGAGCGAAAAGAGCTAAGAGAAAAATTAAGAAAAGGAGAAAAATACTCTTAAAAAAATTACCGTTCTCCCTCTGACAGAGAAAGGCAATTTGCACTTGTAAATGGTAACGGTCCTTAAAAACAAATGAATGCCTATATGACATTACTGATTTGTGGGTTAGAGACTGGGATTATTGCAGCCGCGGAGAAAAGAAGAATGAAGCAATGGAAATAGGATGATAGAGAAGAATGAGAAAATAAAAAGGATATACCAAAAGATAGGGAAATAGTATTTCCAAGTGTGGGTAAGCCAAGAAGTCTATGGTGGTAACGAACAAAGGAGAACTCTTCTTGATCTCATTCTGAGGATCATTAGTTATCTGAAGAACTTTATGGATGTAACCACAAAAGGGAAGAACCACCGAATAATAAATGGGGTATTGCGTTAAGTAAGGAATGGAAGACGTCAGTGCGAGGAACAGCGAAGGGATGAAACTATTACTGGGGATTAGGGAACATAGTTATGGGAGGTTTGCTGTAAACTAAAGGCGTGAAGGTACTGTGGTGATTTACCAAGTGAATTTGTTGATGTTTGTGTTTGGTAGATAACCCAGTATGTCGAGCGTTTGACCACTGAATGGAGATTTCGGGTGACCATCCGAATGATTTCTCAGTATACTCCCTGCTACATTAGGATTTTTGGCTGCCAAATTTTCTCGAAAAGTCGCAGGCGGCACAGGGAAAGGAACTGGCTCCCCCTATCTGGAATATGTGAATTTCACACGCCGCTGGGCTTTGCTCTCGTATATCAAACCGAACTTAGAGTTGATTACTTTCGTGATGTTTCATGGGGGGTGGTGGTGTCAGGTTTCGTAATTTGTTCGGTTAATAAAACCAAATGGCTCGAAAATGTTGCCGTTGTGGCAAGATAATATTAGATTGGCAACTGTCGTGATGAGGGTTTAGCGGAGAATGTTTGAAGTAAATTGTACAGAAAGGAATGAAAGTATTGAAGTGCCTGGTAAAACAAGATAGAAGGTTATTGGGAGACATTGAAATTAGGCAGGCAACGTGGGTGTAGGAGATTTTGAGTAGCATGTGGAAATGTTGAATATTGTGATGGGGAGAATATTGATTAAGCGAGGTAGAGGGGAGGGATAGATAGACAAATTGGACGGGTTGCAGGTAGAAATCATAAGAAGTTGAAGAATGGTTTATTTTAGCTTAGGATGTTACGCAGTTAGGGTGTAATAGTTTTTTACTGTGTCGTGTTTGGCTGGGATTATAAATGTAGCAGTGATCAGTCATTGTACCCATAGTAAACGTACCGCAACCCGTAGACTGACATTAATAATAATAAGTAAAACCTTGAGTTGTTAGGTAAGATGTTAAGTTGGGGTAGCACGTCTGCGATTGGCGAGTGGAAGCGGGTAGAATCGGAGGCGTGAACGAGGCGAGAGAGAGATTCCATGCCTCAGCGGTATGCCCTCTAAATGCTACCGCGCCCGCAACCATCGCGATGCGTGGGAGAGAGGCCGCGAGTTATCCGCCTCTCGAAAGCCCCTCTCGACGTGGTTATGCCATCCCTCTTCGCCGATTTTTTACTTTGCCTCATCTCCTCTCTCTTTCTCTTCCCCCCCTCCCCCCCCGGCCACCCAATCTTGCGGATGGGCTGTCCGCCGCTCAGGCGACGATAGACATGCGTAGCGAAGTCATCCGTCCCCGCTGCAAGTCGCTCACTGCCCTTCCTCTCTCCCTCCCTCATTCCGTCTCCATACACGTACATGTTACACTCACACGCGAGCGGGATTGCCCCACACCCCGCCATACGTCCGAGGCAGGCCCCGTGGGTGGGTCGTAATTGATTCCTCACATAAATTTTTACGCCTCGCGGGGAGGGAGCGGCCAAGTCTCGCCCCGTCTTCTCGCGTCTGTCGGCCGCGCGGACAGCGGGAAGTGTGCCCGTCCGATGGAGGAACGAGTTCCTCGCGGGACGAGACGAGTAAGGGAGGATTTTTTTAATAGAGCTGTGAGAGGGAGAGGGGAACGTCGTGTAGGAAGTCGGAAGGGAAGGTACGCTTGTGTTCTTTTCGATCCTACTTCTCGGTCGATTTGAAACGCGGTTGTAGCACCATTCGCAGAAGTCCTCAAGAAAAACTAAAGTATTCCTTATGTTGGCATACAATGGATGATAGGCACTCCAGCATCTCTTAGCAACGTGAAATCGTTTTAACTTAACTGTCTCTCAGCCATATTAAAGGCTGCTGACCTGACAAAGATTTTTACCTTTTCCTAATTTTCCTCGAGCCGGTGATTGACTAAAGACTTATGGAAATTATATTACGCCAGAATTCGCACGTTAAATTACGAATTAAAAAGAGGAACCAAGCATTGAGAATAATTCGATGAATTGATATAATTTGTGCGAAATGTGACGAATCATGGCCCCCTGAGCTTTTTTTCTTGGAATCTGGTGAAAGTATTGAGGTAACTGCTAGAATGACAACCGCTTCATTAATATTTTTCTTTGGCTGCAAAACACCAGAAAGGAAATATTTTATTTCCCCTTAGCGATGGATTCCGTAAATCTATTGTGCATTCTTTTCTCCAAAATAAGTTGTCTTTATGTGAATATATTGGAAGGAATTTAAGGCGCAAAATATTATCATGTTATGTTTCATTGTTGGTTTGAATCGAAAGGACATTCTCTTCTCCACTATCTGATTTTAAAAATTGTTTTCAAATTTTTATCTTGTAGTTATTCGAAAAGCCATGAGTCATCTTAAAATTATTTAATCTGAATTGATTACTTACAAGTTGAAGATTTCGTCCGAGATCTAATTTCTGTGTTAGCTGCTTAGGCGTACTTGCGAATTATTCCCAACGAATGATGTTGTAGGCAGGACGAGTTGACAGCGCGAGTGCATGCTCACATAGCTAAAAAACCTGTGTAATTATAATACAACGTTTATTTTTACAATATATCTATGTCTAGACTTAATCGATGATTCAGGGACCTTACTCTGGCACGGGTTTAGGAGGATATGTCATGATTATGGTGTAGCAGAGTGGGTGTGCGCTTGCGTGTTGCGTTAGTCAACTTTTTCCAAGACCCGTGCTGTGCGTATGCCGGCTGAGTTGGACGAAGGGCGTCGTCGCCTCTGGAAGGCCCCACGCCCCAAGGACATCTCTCAAGTGGATGTGGAAACAATTTCTCTCTCCTCCACTTCCGCTTTATTAGGAAAGGGAACCCGAGGGTTTCTTCTTCCCCGCGTCAGGGCATCTATTACGGAACTTTTCAATGCATTCACTTGTTGGGAATAGGTTTTACATTTTTATAGGATATTTCTCCCAATGGACTTCGGCTTTAGAGAAAAATAGGTAAATATTTAGGAGTTAATTAAAATAATTGTTTTAGTTAAAGAAGCTTTTACGATGGGGCGTGGGTTGATGGCAAAGACCGTAGGTAAAGATTTAAGATCAGTGAAAACTTTAATTAGGTGCGCAGTCTAAGTATGTCACTGAAACTTGGTCGTTGAGACATGGTGATTAAAGTAGATCAGAAGTTTTTGAGATTTGAGTGTGGGGAAAAATGGAAAAATAAAAAGGACTTTAGGAATAGCATACGATGAAATTCTAGTCAAGATCTTGAAGGAGAAAAATTGATCGAAGCACTTTTGTAAAGTGCTTCGGTCAGTTATTCATTATGTTCGACTACCACCACATCACGCCTGAAGCTACTCAATTTGATTTTGAAGGAGAGTGAACTCTTTGGATACATTTAAATAAAGTAAGAAGAGTAGATACAGGGCATATTAAATGGTAATGTGATGCCAAAAGATACGATAGACGGTAAAATGTTGGTTGAACGAGGTAGTGGCGGGTATAGATGATGTGCACACAAAGGAATGAAGAGAGGTGTATAAAATATTTGGAGATAAACATTATTCATTGTAATGTTTGGTTTAACAGTGTTTTGTGTCGTGTTAGGACAGACTGAGAACTTAGCAGTAGTTACCCCCTCTGTCCATTAAATAATGGATGGCCAGTACTCTGTTATGAATTACAATGATTAAGTTTGGCTGAAAGCGGCGTATCGTTTACGGAGTAATGCGGACAGTATGCTCGCAAATCCCCTCGATACTGACTTGGGTAAAATCTAGCTGGCCGTCATTCAAAGCTCAGCCCTGGTTTGCCCATGGGCTGTCCCAGACTTTCAGATGGGGTGTGGTAATTAATTAATGAAAAATGAAGTGTTTTACACTTTCCTGTGTAGTTTATATTTCATAGAATAAATGAAATCTATTTATTAACGTAAAAACTCATTCCCATTCGGTATCCACGGTGGTCCACCGTTGAGAAAAAAATGCGCTTTCTGATGGGAAAATTAGCGAAGTCCGGGTAGTAATTACTTACTCACTCTTTCATGTTATTGGGGTTGTCCATAGTCATGCATTTTATTGAATAATTTTAATGGTTCATTTTATTCATCTAGATTTTTTTATTACTGTGCCTGGTTGGAATTCATGTAATATAAAATGATTTAGACCAGTATTATAGGTGTTATTTCGATTCCTTCAGTCTGTGTAATGAGATTTAATAGGTAATTTAGATGTTTGCTAATGTTGTCCTAATTTTCGAGGAACGAGTTTTGAATTACCCCTTAGAATTAACCCGTCTTAAACACGATGTGGTGTTGTCATGTAATGGGTTTCTTTAGCAGTAATTGCCCTTCGAAATGGCCTTAGCCGTCCGTGAAAACTGAATGAATCCCGCTGGGATCAGGCGTGGAGCCCACCCAGTACTTTCATCTCGTCTTATTTTACTCCCTCGCTAAGTAAGATCCCGTCTTGTCTCTTGCCTTGCCTCTGTCTCTCTCTCCCACACACACAAAAAGAGGCGAAAATGACCGAACTGGAAAGAATGCGTTTACGTCTCCTTCTGACGGTTTCACATTTCCTTTCCAGTTTGTGTTATTTTTTCGTTTTATTTTTTTACTTTTAAATTCTAGGCGGGGACGTCGTCGGCGAGAAACTAAGGCTGTGCGTGCGTGTGTGTGTGCGCGCGCGAGCCTCTTGTCTGTCGCTCCGAAAATGAGATGTTTGAGTGGCACGCAAGTATTAGCCGCGGAAACATTCGGGAGATGTGATTTCTTCAAGAAGTAGGATTAAAAAAAACTGAAAGGAGTTGTCCTTCGAGCTATTCGATGTCACTGTTCGTGTGCGCTCGAGATACTCGAGAAATAGATTTCGCGGCGAATTCAAGTGGAGCTTTGAATATCGTCCCAGATAGACTTACTTGAACTGGGCTGTGAGCAAGGGATTTTTAAGCCTTTGCGTAAATATTCTGACGGACACGGGCTTTTGTTTTCGGTCATTTTGCCTCCGTCCCGGCATTGTCATTCTCGTTTCGGTATGCCTTGTTATAGCTCGCAGTCTTCATGGACGGAGACGCCATCTGCAATAACTCAGGGCGCGATATCAAGTGGATTAATTGCGCGAGGAAAAAAATTGCTTGAATCGGCCGGGAATGGGTTTCGGTTCGTTTCGAACCTCCCTCTGGCGATATCTTCGATCGTTGTTAATGATATTCACGACGTATTTCCATTTCAAGGGCCTTCCGTCCACTTCGAAAAAAGCTCTGAATACATATCCTCGAAGGTTCGCGGGAAAGAGAGTGTTTTCATCGTAAAGGATGACTGTTGGGAGACCAGACTGCTCCAGCGCAAGATACACTCGCTTGCTCTCGCGAACGTCTCGGTTTTACAATCCCGTCTGTGAATCCTCGTCGTTTCTAAGGTTTTACATGCACACTCGTTTTTCAATCATTTTAATTCCTTGAAATGGCTTCAGCCTTTAGTTATTCTTTAAATCTGATCAGCATGCGTGCCTCTACTGATATTTTCATTCTGTGATCCGGGTCCATTGACACTGGAAGAGTCTTGTTTCTCACGGCTGGGATTCTTGCGTGCAGAAACGTTATGCATCATTAAAAGCTTAACTACTCGACTTAAAATCATAACTCAGCGGCTCAGTTCTGAACCCAAGTCGCCTGTCGGTAGCTCAATTGCTTGTTCTTTCATCCGTCTTCAACCCTGTCGCGACGCATTGTAAAATTTTTAATTGTCTTTCAGTGTGTTATTGTTTCTGCGGGCGTCTACTATGTGTCACCGAGAATAGTGTCTAATTTAGTGATTTAGTAATATCGACTTGGTGATCTAAATTCCGTGTAACGATTTATGGAGAGGGTGTCGTAGGGGATGCCGTCGTAATTTAAAAAAACTTTATATTCGTAAAAGTAGTTAAATGAGTTAGTTTTTTTCAGAAAATTCTGTGGCAAGTGTTATCACAATGATACGAAGTCCATATTTGCTAAATGTATTTAATCCAGTTCAAAATTGCATTTAAATAAATCATGAGTGCTATTCAAACTGGAATTTTGCGTTGCTGAATATTTGAGGAAATTATATGCGATACTTTTATCCTTTAATTATCTCAGATAAGGGCGTAATCATGCTTTTAATTGAATAAAATTGAAGGCTACCGGTTTTTAATAAATTTTCGGGAAACCCAATTTCATGAACAAATGGGTAATTGGATACATGCGCAAATATGTGTTAAAATAAAAAATGTGAACATGTGCGCATAAAATATTTAAGAAAAGGTTCGATAAACAAGAACTTGTTAAGCGGTTAGGGTAGACAGTCAATGTAATGAACATGTTTATACAGCTAAATGTATGCTATATCAGAAAATAGGGTATAGATCAAAGTAAGTGAGTTTTTCAAATGAGTCAATCTCCGATTTTTATAATTCATGCTGTTAGTTGCCTGTAAGAGTATATTAGAGGCTGAATGTATACTGTATTTTAGAATTATAACCGATGTTTGTTAGCAGTGTAAATATTAGCAGTATCGAAGTACTTCAAGACATGGCACCAATTATTCATCATTCCGAAGCTCACCGAAGAGATTGAAAAATGCCATTGAAAAATGTGCCCTTAAGCCAGAAAATAATAGAAATATGATAGTGTCACTCACCCTGATGGGCAGGGATATGCTAAAGATTGTTGGGTACATTGATACTGTAATCGACGGGTTAATTGGCCAATGGAAAACCCTTCCTTTTCCTCCGCTTATCAGGTACGTCAAAATGTATGCAATGGCATTACGTCCTACGAACATGAATCGTTTTGAAATTCCTCAATATTTTGAGCGCAATTCTATGTCATGAAGGATACGACCTCGTAATTATTTTTCCGAGGCGATTAAAAAGAAAAAGGGTCCCTGCCTGCTCTTTAAGCTTGCTCGCCGTCCAATTTCCCGGCCAGGAGATTGTCTTGAAGCTCGACCTTCACAAAGGAATCGACTGTCTCTGATCTTTCGCCCAGATTGAATTCACAATATGGTATGTATAGTGTATAAATGGGAATAGTTTCGTGCCTTGCGAATTTCTCGGGGCACGGAGGCCAAATTCCTTCGGCCTAGCAAACAATAGACATGGAGAGCGAACGAAATGAATGGAACATTTCAGCCTCGTGCATTTTTGTAGCCTTTCATTCATTGAGTTTAATGGAAGAGGATGGGCACGTAGAGACTCTTTCGTAACGATGGTAACAATTTCTGTCTCTCACGACAAAGCCTCGATATTCAAGCCGTGTCCAAATCCGCCAATCAGGTTCCTGATTGTTCCCTTCGTCGTTTTCGATGCCATCCTGGAACTCGTTACACCGATTATTGTTAACATTTGAATCAGACTTTTCAGATTGTAAAAGTGAAGTATGCTTTAGGAAACTGTTGAAATAAAATCCGTAAATTGGAGGAATGGGAAGCTTAGCTGAAAAGATAAAATATGGCCGCCAATTGTGTCTACTGGTATTCGTTTTTGTGATAGTCGACGAAATATTTGTCGCCGTTTTAGTTCGTCGTCAAACTGCAATCTCCTCGTAGCTATCGGTAGTTTAGATGCAGGCTTGGCTATTCCTTCAGCGGTTAATGAACAATTACTAATTATAATTGCTTGATGAAATTCAAACGCGAAAATAAATCTCTTCAGGAGATCCCGCAGCAGTAACTTTTAATGGAGTCATCCGCTAATCTACATCGGCATAGTGCCCCGCAAGCCGCCGCAAGGGCGTGTGGCGTTAGGTCACCAGCCGTAAATAGAAACAATACCCCATGCAAAATCAACAACATACAAAACTACACCCATAACGGCGTACACACTCATGCAAAAATACCTTCATCCAACACTCATGCAAACACATGTACCTTAAACCAACAAAAAACTGCAAACCAAGATGCAGCACGAAAGCCATCCAACAACGCGCAAACCAGAACATAACAAGCAAGAAGGCGAAACTCCACCAACACATGAACATGAAACACAAAACGCATAAGCATGCATACATGATAATACGCATGTGAAAGATTTTTACACTCTGAAATTGTTACATATGAATCTCTTCATTTAAGTATTCACCCTGTTACATAATTAACGAATTATACGGATAAAGTTCACATATTTGGGAGGGAAATTAATTTACTAGCATGGAAATCAAGGAGAAAAATTGAACCAGCGAAAGCAGTTTTTGCTATATAGAAGGAATTGATAGCAGAAACCCCAAGAAAGAGATTTACGGTCTTGGAACTTATTGTAAAGAGTTAGCGCTGTATAGTCCCAAAAATGGGTTATCGATAAAATGGAATAAATGTGAATTGGAAGATGTTGACATGGTAGAGGAAAGAATGGAGAGAAGAAATTAACTGTGGAGGGGTAAGATAAAAAAGGGAGTAATAGATATAATAGGGATTTAAAGGAAGTTTTTGGACAAATTTTAAGATAGGCGGGAGTCAATGGAGAACGCATGGGAATATTGTTGGAGGTTGTTGAAAGCCCTAAATAGAAGGGAGAATTTTTGGGGAGGCAAGAAGAGATGGGCTATTTTCAACGATATGGAGGAGGTGGGTAGGAATTATGAATTATTTACTTGAGAAAAAATATGCTAGGACAATTGGACCGTAGATTGAAAGGAAGTGCTTCAGAAGCACAAGAAGATGTGTAATAAGTATTCTTGCATATGTTGATTAATGTGGTGAATAACTTCCGTCTATCATGCATGGATTATTGAAATTGACTGCTTCGTTTTTACGGTTAGAATAATACCTGACTATGATAACAAGTGATTACGTTGCCCACGTCTCCTCTCCAGTGTTAAGCCAGGGCAAATGTTCCATCCTGCGGTCTTACCCTGGTTCTTAGCGTAGTTTAGTGTGAAACACGTTCAGAATTTAAGCCATCCCGGTGGAATTTTAACATATTGTAGTTCACTTTTCTCTATAGCATTGCTTAATGGACTTAACTTCATTGGGTCGGTTAGATGGATGGACAGGGACAATCCTGGAACCAATTAAGGCATTTTGTTTTGTGAAGTACAAAAATACCGAAAGTGGGCAGCGGGGTGAAAGGGGTGGGTGAGGTGGTAGATAATAAGTACGGGAAAAGTGGAAAGAATGACGTGGGGGGAATAGGGAAGAATAGGCGGCACAGCGGGCGCTCCTTTTCTCGCTTTCAATCCTTCCCGTGCGCGAAGGTGCATTGTGAGGCACTCGGGTCCCTACACTCTTTTTCCACTCTGTGACTCTTACGTGTGCATAAGTATGTATGCAAGAGATTCGTCGAGGGGTTGGAGTGCGGAGTGGTGGGGTGAAGGAGTATCACGTCGCCGCCAACGTTACGGATTTATTTCCGAGGACGCCACAAAAATCAGGGCTGTAGTATTGTGTACTTGCCCTAGAGAATTCCGTAAAAGTTTTTGCGATGCGTAAAAAAATCGTGAACTTGATCTACACAATCGTAAATTTCCTCAGTGCAAGAGTCTTTTAACTGTAACTATAGTTGTTATTACTTCCAAAAAGTCAGTATATAGTAACAGAATGAGCCCTTCCTCCTCGATTTCTTTCAATTTGTACACAGGCCTACAAGTTTAGTATCCATGCCCTAATTTGGGGAGTAGTAGATATTTATTCACGGGTATTTTGGTTGGCCTGAGACAAAATTCAGTCCTTAATATACTCCATAAACTACCATTAGCCTTTCGGCTGATATGCTCACGCTATTTATGGTAGTCTGCAGCAGAATCATATCGTGGATATTTTCCGGGCGAACAGAAACTGCGAAGGTCGAACTTTTGTGGAACCCCGTAGTGAGATCGTGGCAGTTACTTTTTCGCTACCTGGTCACTAATGGTGACTCGCGTCACTGGGTTAGCATAGCTCGAAGTCGCGTTCACCTTCAAGCGATAATTGAATTATTGTGGTAAGATAAGAATTTTATATTGCTTCAGCGCGGACAGAAATGCATCTAAATATACATGGACGAAGGATTACTGTACGAGAGAGTTTAGGATCTTGAAGTTAAATTTTACTCGTGGCGTTCACATGACACAGACGTAGGCATATCAAAAGAGATCGTTTGTAAGTGAAGATTGCCAACCTTCGAGGGTTCGTCGGGAAAACCATAAAGTAGAGTGAAACCTCAGTGTTTTCTGAAATTGAGATATTTCCCTCCCGCTTTGACTGAGGGATGAATTCGTTCTTCTGATAGAGTGTCCGTATTATGTAGATCGTGACCCCGTGGTTCATTCAATTCGGTGACAACTCAATCTTTCTTGGAAATTCAATTGTATGATCTCAAAATATTTTTATGTTTGATCAAATGATGTCTTTAAAACATTAATGATGACCATAAGACGTGAATGTAACTTAGTCTATACACTGCATGATGGTGTGATTTTTGCTTAATATTAGTGAGTCAATACAAGTTTAAATTTACGCGAAAGATTTTGCATTCTTTAATCCGTATTTCTGTGCTTCATTTTAGGACAGGAATATGATAATAATACTCAGATTCTTCCCAATTTACTCAGAATTTCCGATTAGTCTATGGTTCGCTGCCATTCAAAAAGTAGTCCCACGTTCATGGTTAAATTTTCAGGATTCTAGTTGGGAGATTTTTGATAAAATACTTTATAAGCATGCATGTCTGTATTCTTTTTTTACTTTAAAGAAGCCACCAAAAGCTGTGGAAACTGATTGCTAAGTGTCAACGCTCCCCCAGAAGACTACTTATATTGATTAAAGTTATTCCTTGATTGCCTAAATTTTATACTTATTTACTAGGAAACAGTCTCAGTCGTGACTTGTTGGAAATATTTCATACCGGAAAGTTTGCAGGACTGATAAAATCTCCTGCAGTTTCTTCAATTATATTTTGTTACCTTGAACGTCGTTTCTTTAGGAAGTAAATAAGGTGACATAAGAAACATAATAAGGTGACATTTTATGATAGGTGAGAATTTAATATGCTATCATGTATTAAGAATGGTTTCACCAGAACTGTTGCTATATATGTACTACGAACCTGTCATGAACTGTTACTTGATGACGTTGCTTCGCAGCAAAAGGTGGTTCTTGTAATAGTTTTGCAGTTCACCCTTTTGTGCAAAGTTAAGTTCAAGAAAGAAGATAATTTAATTCATGGATCAGAGACTTTCGCCCCGTGGTAATAATAGGATACAAACGGGTACGCAGGGGCCATGTGCCCTGCGCCTCAAGGAAAAATAATATAAAAGTTGAAAAGAACCTTACATCTAAATACCCCAGGGTCTATTTAAATGGTTCGGCAAAATGTTTCATATTTTTAAACTGCTGTTCTCTGATGGTGTCTTAACCATAATTCCTCATTATCTGGTTTTCTAACGTTGAACTTATTTTATTTTAGGTGTTCTTAAATATTAGTAATCGTCAAGATAAACAAAAGAAAGCATTTAGCCGAAAATATCTCATGCAACATTTTTGTTGACCGCGTATACCTGTTAGATGTGACAACCCGAAAAGTCCTGCATCCGCCCTTGCCTGAGGGTAGAAACACATTTTCAGTTGGCACCCCTGGAGGAGGAGGAGGAGAGGCGCGGTGTATTGTACGCACAAAGCGGGGTAGTTGCACCCTCCCGCTGTTTCCCTTCCCCCGCTCCCCATTGAACGCTTCTCTCCTGCTCTCCATCCCTCCCGCATCCTACCCTGCGTTGTGAATGGGCCGTGGAAGCCGAAAGTGATTCCAGTGAGCTCGCTGTCGACATCCCGCACCCCGACGTGAACCCCTCTATTCCACTCCAAATCTCCCTTCCCCCCCCCCCCCCATACATCTCCATACACCGTTCAGTATAGGAGATGGGCGGTAGCGTAAATATAACTGCGGATTTGCTGTTTCGCAAGGGATAATGGTTCGCCGTCAGTTGCGGGGACGACTGGAGAAAAGAAATGGGTGAGTGATTGGCGGGGGGTTGGGGTTCGAGTGTGTTCTGCGGTTTTTAAGTCTCCCATTCATCTTCGACGACGTCGTGGCGTATTAATTCCTCGCGTGCGCATTCCACGCCGCTCGACTAGCTCGAATGCGAAGCATGTGTGTGCGCGCACGGGCGAGTTTTGTCTCGGAATGTGCGAGGCCGGTTCCGCCCGGCCCTCGGCGCCCCACCCGGTCGCTCGCTCCAGTCGTCTTCTTTCGGTGCGACTTTTTCAACGGTGACGCGATATGGTCTGAGGCCGCACCCGTCGTTGAGAGAGCAATTAGTTATTCGCGGTATTTACATTCTGAACGTGAGAATTCCCGGTCGCGACGAGGTCCCAGGATTATCGCGCCCGTAGGAGAAACTTGAGAAGTAGATTGGAGTAACTACTTGGATTGACTACTTGTACTACCTGTATTACGGGAGGCGACTACAGCTGAGGTCTTAAGAATAGGTTGGTCATTTTTGGGAGGGGTAGAAGTTCACGGATTCAATCCGGTTGCCTGGAATAGATCGGAAAAATCATTAATGCTATACTCAGCAGTAGTCTATTGCGCAAGGGTACATTTACGATGGACAAAGGAATTACACACACCATTGGAAATGTACTGCACCTATGTTACCGTGGTAACCATGCTTCTACTTTGAATTTGTTGGCCAACCCTCTATGCCGTGATACTAAGAGTTCGCAGGGTCGATTCTCACCTAGATGGACTTTACCTCCACTTAACGAGATTTTTGTGTTTATGATTATATTGTTGTTAATCCATATTTACAATGCAATATAGTTGGCCGAAATTGGTTGTTTTGAATGTTCAAGCATTAAAAATTTAATGCAAATAACGTAAGGAATGTTTTCGCCTCCTCCCTGACTCCAATGAAGTTTGGATGCTTGTGGCCCTCCTTTCCTTGGTTTCAACGCTGGAGGAGACCCTTAATTATTTATTTTTCGTTTTACTTGTTTTAACGATTTCATCGGGCGTGATACGAAGCGAGATTTGCGAGCCTTCTCCTTCCCCCCCCTCCCCCCATTGGGGGAGATGTAGAAGTTCCATCTGCGGCGCTCGATGTCGTCGGAGGACGTCGTCAAATCCAGGGGTAGGAGACGGTCGCGAGGATGAAAGCGGGGCGAGGGGGGGGGACCTTGGTGGTGTGGTATTCATGACAAATGCCGCGCTAGAGGCGCCGGGCATAACGCCTTGCTCTAAGAGAGCCCCGCTTCGCGATCGGGGACGGCCGTCGTTCCGGAGAAAAGATGTCTTCAGTTCGTTTCTGGGCTCACCAGCCGAGAGAATCTGGCAATTGCGTAGCAGTCAGTACCTGATCCGAAGGGCGATTAGAAATTGAGCGCTTGATTCTTTCGGCCCAGAGTATTGGTATTCACTATCCTGTGACAATCAGCGGAGGAAGGTAATGCGTCTTGATCAGTGGACTGGGTTTTCGTAGAGAATTTTTCCCTTCCGAAAAAGTCAAGGGAACGCAACCCTTTTTTATCCAAACGATTCAAACATAACCAAAAGTTTCCCTTTAGCTAGTTACTTCTTATAATAATATTTTTTTAACTTAATTTATTAGGATGCCCATGAAAAAAACAAATAACAACGGAAAAGAAGTAGGAAAAATGCGGGGAGGGAATTCACATTGACTTGCTGAGTGTCTGATGTTTGCCATTTAATTGATTCCACATTTTCCTTAAAAGCTTAATTGAAAACCTAGTTAGGAGTTAAAAGCTTAGAATTGAAATACACTTTGCTTTTGTGATTCAACTTCTAATATTCTGAAGTCCGATAGATCAGCCACATGCTGCCATGCAAAGCGAAGGTCGTTGAAGAACTTAAATACATGCGTAAATGTTCTTCGTGTGAAAAGTGGTTTGTTGTTGTCAAATTTCGCACCTTGACTTTCAGATCGAAGAGCACGCCAGTGTTTAGGAATAAATACGGAAAAAATGATCGCAGTTTCTTTCGGAATGTTACGTCGAATACGTTCCGATACAGGCAGATTTTATAGGGCCTAGGAAAACAACATTTCTTTTTTTAATAGTTGCTTTCTTGTTTTTGACGTAAAATTTGTGCGTGAAAAAGTGTTTCACAAACCCACATGGGTCGGAATAGGGAGATTATTTACAATATTTCGCAAAATAGTCCAAGAGAGTCGAGATAGGCTTTCAAGTCCGAGAAAAAATCCGAAACACTTTGTTTTCCTTCTGATCAAAGGGGCATTAATACTTCAGATTGTCTTTGATTGGAATAGTTCGATGGAAAAACCGTGATTAAATGACATGGATCGATTAAACGGCAGTGTGATAACCAGCGAGTGATAAAGTCGTTTTCTTTGTAAAAGTATCCTGATATGCAACTCCAAATTTTGACTCAAAAGATATGATTTCTTAATTGATTTGAAGGCTTATGAACCACTATTAGCGATTATAACATGATAATCCTGGGTGATGCACACTCAAGTGTTGGGTGAGTTGCAGAATATTTCTTTGTCACGGCACTGTATTCGGAATTAACTGTGATCAATTCATCTATTACACATTGGATTTAAAAAAACTTTACCGTTGATTTTAGGTTTAATACCTCTCTGACCTCCGAGGTAACTTTTCGTGGGTTAATTGTCAATTCAACGCCTGCGAAGGCTTCATGGCCCGCCGTATCTTCAAATTCTTAAGGCCATCGCCTGAATTAAACGCTACCTGAAGAGGCCTGTGTGTGTGTGTGCGTGCTTTCCCGTCCGTCCGGCGCCTCTCCGCGAGGATCAGTGGGACGTCGTGGCATTGTTGGAAGTTCCAGGATATTCGATGCGTGGGTTTGCCGAGCGCTGACGTGTGCGAGGCGAATACCCGAGGACTTCCGGCAGTGTCTTATTGTTAGAATTGGGAACCTATCCGGGCGGTAGATATAGGCGGCGTCCTTCTCGAAGGATGGTGCGAAAATTCCCCTCCGGACCGAACTCACTTGCGGGGGCGAGTGTACTGAGATTCCGCCTTTTTCTTTTCCATTTAAGCCGATCTTTTCTTCTGACACACTTTCATTTTGCGGAATTCCAAGGTAATCTTATTTTGCCCCATCCCGGGCATACGATGGGCTCTATTGGGAGGCAACAAATATTTTTCAATTGAAGCGCTATTATTTCTGAATTTAACCTGGGGAAATTCTTTGGATATCTGCTCGAAATTCACGTGTGTCGAATGTTGCTGCTTATTATTTTCAGTTCCAATCGCGATTCAAAAAGATATCCTTAATCTTTCCAGAACCGTTTTTTAATCTTTCCATTCTGATGTAGTTTTGTGGATTCGCGAAATGAATCTTGAGAGGAGTAAACATTCGTGAGGTCAAAGTAAGTAACACTAAGAGTCAGTTCTTTGAAGCTGCAAGTCAGGATACAACACTTCTGAGCATTTTCGTGCATGAAATTAAGGAAATTGTGGATCGTACCTTGTGATTTTCAAACGGATGATTAATGTTTCGGTAGATTTTATTAAAATTCTCTATGATGATGATGATGTTTGATCAAAATAAAAGGGCTTCTATATAGATTTAATGTCTCTTATAACTATCAATAGTACTTTACTTATGAAATCATTCGGATTTTCTCGAGCATGCTGTTTTTAGCATTGAATATCAATAATAATTTTCAAGCTTAACAAAAACAGTTGCATAACGTCAGTTATACATGATTTTATTGTTTCCATTCCCATGGAACCTCATGAATTCTAAGACACAGATTGGATTCAGTTTTTAATATTTGTACTGCTATTTAGTAGATATTATTTTAATATTTAAGTTTACACGACGAATAGAGTTATGAATTTTATTACATGTGGCGACCGTACCGGTAGAACAATGTAGAACCGTGATTTCTGAATGGTACACGAGCGTTTGTTCGCCAGAAGTTCTCGGTGAAATACGGAAAAAGAAGCGGCAACGAAGGATCATTCTTCATCATGACAAAGCAAGCTCTCGCAGATCAATTTAAACAACTACCTATTTGACTGGCGAAACGTCGAATTGATGGGTCATCCTCATTACAGCCCTGATTTAGCACCATATGACTTCTTTTTATTCTCGTTTATCAAGAAAAAATGCGCGGCCTACGTTATTCGACGCCCCGAAGAAGAAGCCGTTGATGCATTCAAAAACCATGTTTTGGTACCTCAATCGGAGTGGAAAATGAGTTACGAAAATTGGTTCCAGCGCATGCAAAAGTGTATTGGTTATCATGGAGAATACTTCGGAAAACAATAGAGCCATTTTCAACAAGAAATTACTGCCTTTTCATTATTAGACTGAAAATATAAATTGCTACCCTAGTTGTTGACTGAACGAACACTTAGGTTGAATGAGTTGGGAGGATCGATCGTCCCGCGCTTTCCTTTACATTAAGTAACTTTGATGCAGTCAGAAGTTATATTTTCCCTTTCATCTCCACATCATATTCAAAATAAATTTGCAAAGGTAAGTTATCAAACGGAGTTGCAAGGATGTAAATGATAAGTTATCAAAGGTTTTCCCAAGGAAAAGACTAAAAGATACGTGTCCATTGGTCGCCCCATTTTACTCCCTAGACTATCATCAATTTACGCCTCAGTTTCGGTATATTTCACTTCGATTCTTAGTAGTGTTATCTCCCTCGAAGTTTCTTCTTCTATATCTATCCTGATTTACCGATTTTTAGTGAAAAATATCTCAAAATTAGTTAACATATTTTCAAATTAAATTTTGTTACTCACCTGCGAAATAAATCTTTCTTACTCGTAAATTCAGTGAAAAGGCAGGAAAAATGGGTGCAGGGGAATTCTGAGAGTGGCAATGAAATTTCGAAGACCGTGATGGAATGGAGACTGTTGAGTAAACGAAGTATGGAGTGGAGAAAAGAACAGGCATGGTGGACGGACTGGAGGTTAGAATTAGGCTGTGAAGTTAAAGAATGATTTGTTGTAATCCAGGTATGATAGCATTTATTAAGCGCCGTACTATTTTGGGATTATCTATGTAGTAGTGCTTCGTTCCAGTTTCCATGAAAACCTACCTAGACCAATAAACAGCTCTTAATTAGATATTATGTGACATAGTAGCGTTGGTAATGCGTTTGGCTATTCTCTAGCGGGTCATGGGTTTATTTCCGAGTGATTTATTCGAGCACTGTTAGCCAAGAGGAAAGAGTTGTGATTTTTTCGAGTATCATACCTTTGTTGGAGGCCTCAGAAAACACAGGGAAAGGATCTGCCGCCCCTCCCTCCAACGCGAATGCATGAATTTAGATTGCCCTACGGTGATACGCGCTGAGTTAACTCTTAGCTCTCTCATATTATTGTGCATCTAAAAGACTAAAGGGGATCGAATGGTGCGGTGGCTGTCGTACTGGCTTCCCACCCAGAAAGCCGTTTCAAATCCCAATGAGTACGCCGTCCGTCGGATGGGACATTAAGCTGCGGACCCCTTGGCGTCTTTCGGAAAGAGCAGGCTAATGCCGACGCCGGGTTTATCTCCACCCTTCATCCTTTCCTATCCATCCCTAATATCGCAAATGACCTCAGCTGCTGGTCGCCTCCCCTAAACACTTCTACTACTAAAAGAACCCCACAGGGCGGCCCAAGGGCGTGTAGCAGGAGGTGGTATAACTGTACATGAACAACTCTTCGTTCATAAGTGTATGCATTTGATAACATGTATTAGCTTATACACAAAACCTCTTACGCATGCATCTTGCAATTATTGGCTAATACGAGTATAATCAAATGTTTGTCTTTAAGTAAATATGTTCGGGCGCTTGGGTTCGATTTTGTTATGATTTCGTATCGTGCGAGGGAAGGAAGGACAATGCTTCAATACAACGGACAAGACTATCTGTCGGTGACGGTGTCCCTCTATTTTGTCCTGGTCGTCGAATCTACCAATAAAATTTGGTACCATAATAATTCCCTCAGTCTCTCTAGCAAACTCAAATGCCCTGCACCTTTCTGAAAGTCTTAGTCTTGCCTACTCTCTTCTTGAATCCAGGAGCTCTCAACATAATTCCTTCTACGCTCACGTCAATCTTACTACCTTCGGCTTGATCACTGTGGTGACAGGTACTGGTATTCTTCTTAAATACACGATGGTCGTAATTTCAAGAAGTTTGCTGGAGATTACGTCCCTTTAAATAGTCGATATTGCCTCAGCATATCGACAATGAGCAGCACTCTCTTGATTACCACCGTGCATTTCGTATCTTTTCAAGGATGGGTGGAGCAATAGGTGACGAAGTGTCAATGTTATCGACAATTTTTAATTATTTTTTTGTTCCTTATCAAATAAGTGATTGAAAACAGTCGCAATTAGTCATTTCGAAAGAGATAAATGGTTAAGTACTCATTTTTTTATTAATGGTTCAGAAAAAAATTGCTATTATTGGTAATCTACCGGTTGAGGTATTCGATGGGCCCAGGGTTTTCAACGGTAATACGATAATTCCCTTGCCTCTCCCCCAAAACACAATCTGACCTCCAATTCTATAAGAAGCCCCTATTCAATTCAGCATATTCCTTCTTTCCCTCATTTCGTCCAAATTGCCTTACCTTTTCCTACCCCTTCCTCATTTTCCTATCATTCTCCTCTCTATCACAGTATTCAACATTCCATTTACAATCAAAATGTTCTGCATCCATCATTCCTGCCTCCTTTGGATTTCTCTCAATAATCCTCCACCGTACCAAGAAAGGTCATTCAGAACTGGGATGTTGGAAGGGGAAAGTTCTGTAATTCCATGGCCATGCAACTTAATCCCTTCCCCTAAAGTCACAAGTTGCTTGCCACCCCTTGACTGACTGATAAAACTAAAGCTTAATCATCCGCGAACCTAACTAATTTTATGTATTCCCCACCAACTTTCAAACCTATTTCGGGTTTTTCCTGCGCCTGTATAGCCATTTCCTCATCATATACGTTGAAAATAACCGGTGATAATAGCCACTCCTGTCTTCCTGACACTGCAGTATAAATATTTGTATATATGTAAGTTAAAATGGGTTTTGTATGAATATTTACGTCCCTGTGGGTGTGAATTGGCATCCTTCTGTTATTTTTGCATGTGGTTTTATTCTGTTGAACGGGTGGTGTCCCAACACCCTCTGCCACACGCCGATGGCAGCGGTGGGTTATCGTGTAGATGTAGATGGACACTGCCCATCAAGAATCTCCATGCGCCTCTTGCGCCAGAGCAGTCAGAGATAATGTGCGGATTGCGGACAAATCTCCTATTCCCCCGCTATACTCATATTTTCTGCAGCATATTCATTAATTCTACCCATTGCACCGTATTAATATCCTTTAGAAGTCTACAAAATTCATCTTATATTTCTCTTTTTACATCTTTGTGTTAACATTTTTACATTTTAATATTTTACATATTTGTGTAAGTATTGCAATAATTTCGGCCATACTGGCTCGGGTAGTGACATTTTTAAAGACAGCGTCTGCGAGAATCGGACCTAATGCATTTTTATTGAATATGACCGACAGCATTTTGAAAATTGATTAGATCGCGCCGAATTAACCCTTTCCTTCTTATCGTTGAATATTTTTCTAATACTCCCCCCCCGCTCGTTCACCCCCGTAAGGTACAGACATGACATGTTTGTCAATGTAGTAACTGAAAGAAACATGTATGTGCTTGAAAATATGTCTTCACGTCATGTCATTATCTTCACCCATTGAAGTGTACTACTTATAACCTGCTTTTTATTTATTTCCAGGTAAGAACTTTCTTCCTCCGCCATCTTCATCGTTCTGCCTTGTCATTCATTTACGAGTGAGTACATTTCTGATTTCATTTGGATAAGGAGTTATCCGTATCAATGGCTTTTTATAAGTTGAACTTGACTGCATTTTTTTCTACTTCCCACTTTCATCCTCTAGAAATTTCATAAATTAAATAAAGAGTCCATTATCGTGCGTGAATGAATGTTTGTTATGAACCGTGTTTGACGGATCTGTCTAACAGCTTTAGGATACACATTTTGGATGTTTTACAAGGATGCAGAAATACACAATGCTGAATCTCTAACTCCGTGGAAATCTATTGAGCTCGTCAAAATTTTTCCCGTGGAAAACACGCACATTTCGGTGAAGGTTACGCTTTAAGGTAATAGACTGGTAGATTAACATATGATGCTTGTTCGTCGATGACATTGTCTTATGTGCGTGGTTCAAATTTCTCGACGGTCTAATTCATTTACTTTTAATTGGTTTTTCGTGTTTTCGTCCCATTTCCGATGAAACAAATTTGTCTGGACCGTTACCGAAGGGAACATCTCGCCTGCTTCATTCATGCAGTCGCATAACGTTATTTATGTGGCGGTGATATGATATTAACGCCCAATTTAAGACGTCTCTTATGATTTTCATTCCTCGAAAGCGTCTTGATTCAATTGGGGAAAAACTCCGCTTAACCCGTTACGTCTTACGAACATTTCTCGCTCCCCTTTCAGTAATGTAATATCACCAATTTCCTCCAAAACCGGTTTCCTTCGCCTTCACTGACGCCACTGAGGCGTTCGAAATCTTTGTCGGTTGAAACTCCTGGAAACTGGACAATATGACGACTCTGAGAATAATCCTTTTTTATTTATTTGGAATCTCACTCGAAACGGGTTTAACTCCTTCAAATCTGAGATTTTAGTCTTCGCGCTCACCAATTTTCCTTTCCTGTTTTAGCTATCTTTTCCTTTATTTTATGTACGTTTAGTTATGTTTTTATGTTAAGCCTTAGACTTAAGTGGTAGGTGTGGTAGGTCTCCTATGATTAGGATTTTTGATTCCATTTTTTCTGTGCATTGTTTTTTACGGGAGAATGAAGAAATCTTTTCACTTCTTAAGTCATCTCCTCTTAAAATGCGCGTGTCCTGCGCAAAGAACCTAAATGCTACATCTGACGAGGTAAAAACGAACATTATCATTTCCGTGAAAAATTGTTAAAAACGAACGGAAAGATTCGAGCCATTTAAAAAAATCCTGTTTTCTTGGTCACTGGTAACCTGATGATTTCATGTACCATCTGGTTATAACGTACCAACCATCCCAGTTAAACTCTGACAGGAGGAATAGTTCAAGTCCCGCATTATGTTAGTAGGCGGACCAAAGCGAGAATGTAAGGGGAATTCACTGTCGAATAGGCCTTCATAAGGTTCCTTTCACTCGCAAAATTCGTGGCTCCAGCAGTAGAAACATCACGGGCGACAATTAGATACCAGAAAGGATAAGGAATATTAATGAATAACAATGACCCTATTTTTAGTGACCTGGCAACCCACGCCACACGGCAACTTGAAATAATGCTTCTTGTGTAGGAATATGAACAGTTACAGATGCTATAAAATCTGGGATGGAAGCCCATAGTGTCTCTAAGACTTTGATACAGTATGCAAAGTTATCAGTCCTCTGACGGTTTTACTGGCGGTGGAAAGGAATTAATCCGGAAATCCGCACAATATATGCCAGTAATATCATATTGACTGAAGAATACAATTAGAATATCGATCAGAAAGATTCAAGGATTACTTTTTCCTTTTACGAAGACTCGTTGCAAAAGGAAAATCATCGCAGAGAACTCAGTCGTGCGAATTCGCTCGAGGCAGCAAGGAAACCCCTTAATACTTTCAGCTGATGATGGTTAGAGGTAGATAAGGTTGTAGAAGACACTTCTGTATAAATGAATGAGCTCATTTTTCCCTCGCACAGTTCGCTACAGAAAAAGGGATAAAAATAAAATATTCAAGCATAGTTACCCTTAACCAAAACCTCTACCTGTTTCATTACCGGTGTCCTAACAGCCAAAGCCATTCGTCCTTGCCCTGGCGGTTTGCGACTTGTTGCGTAGTGCACATTATTCCTATCTTACTGTCATATTCCCGGTAAACTTTGAATGTCCCTGATTTCTTTGACAGGTGGTCAACCGATGGTGATATCGTCTTTTTTTAATGCACTCATATTTCATTGCGTGTTTCTTTCTTTCGATTTTCCACATCAATCCTTTGATGGATGGTTCATTTCATTGAGTGTTAATATCGCCGGTATGTGACGATATCCTTGAGAGTATCTTATATTTACAGAAGGCAATGAATCATCATGTATCGTATTTTTGGAGAGTTATAAAAATTGTGAAAAATATTTTTATATCAGACACCAAAAGGTATTTCACATTTAGCCTTGTATCGTGAAGAACAAGTTTGTCAATATATTGGCAAGGGATATTATTTCTTCCTTATTGTTTTTAGGAAAAATGGGAGATTGTGTTACACCTAGATATTTATAATCCCTTTCTCAAAGAGGTATTTTACGATGTACACCTCTGCTATTGTTTTCATGCATTTGTATTTAGCATAATCAGTTCTTCAAGGATTTTCAGTCTGCAATACCTTTGCACTATAGATACTGTTCATAATTTATTTTTCCTCAAGGGGGATATTGGGAAATAATTCAACCTATTTTCAATCAATCAAAAATATGTCAATTTATGGCATTTTGGATTCAACTGGTGATTGTTTTGGTGCTGGTGTTGTATTTCTCCAGCATTTTTCCAAGTTTGATTAGACCTCTCGAACCACAGGCAGCAGCTATTTGCCGAGATTATGCGCAGCTGACTTTGAGCAACAGATTTGTTATGTTTTTCATGGTAAACCACATCAAGTTAAACGCTGGCAATCTTAATTCTTTTCAAATGTGAGTTATAGACGCTGGCTGGAGAGAAAAATGCATAAATTGGTCCGATAGAGTGGCTAAGGAAGTTTTCCAAAAAGTGAAAGAAGTCCACCTGAAAGTTATCGAAAAGCAAATCGACGATCCTCTCGGATAGATTTCTAGGTCCTTGATTAAGGAAAAGTGAATTGGATGAAATCATCTGGAAGACTGGATGAGAAAAATAGAAGAAATAATAGCAGTCGTAAAAAGCAAAGTGCTTGAATATATGAATTCGGTAAGAGAACTAAGTGGGTAATTGAGTCAAATGATGCCTCGGGCTGATGATCCTGGATGAAAACAGTGACAGATTAAGGTAATTTATAATCTCTGTGGTTACTGAGAAGTTAATATTATCTTAATATGTAAAAAAAGATTTATTAATATCAGACCTTCGTTCCTCACCTATCATATTTTTTTAGGATGCCCATTTAAAACGTGGGTTTAATCAAGGCCATCTCTATACATGAAGATTGCTATAATTAGTGATTGGAATGAGTATTTCATCTCGCTTCCCGCACTTGGGGAACAAGTTGCATTTCTTCCGCCGCGGCAGTTGCATTCAAGTTTTTCTCGTCATGAGACTCAGATTTACGTTCGTAAGGACAATCACGTCGCCGAGAGACGAGGCATCGAAGGACGAGAGAACTTAAATCGGCGGTTTGGGAAAGAGTCTGCTTGCATGCAGTGATGACAGTCATTTATCAATCTCGTTTTGTTTTTTTCTTGGACAATCCCGGGATCTTTTGTCGGTCGATTAAAAGATTCCGTATCGGCGGGATTTGACCCGTTTGGCGTCCTCCTCCCTTTCTTTATCTCCTCTCCTACATATCGCGTGCGGGCGTCCATTTGGTTCGCGTTGGCGACCTTTCCCCGTCAAGTCACCCCTTTCCTCGCTGCCACTCCGGACGGGAGAGCCTTCTTTCCCCCTTCCATAACCGCGCTCTTCCCTTTTATTTTCGCCGCCCGTACCCTTCCGCTTTGAATAATGCGCGCATTTTTTTCCCCTCCCGAACCTCTCCGGCTTTAATTTTTTTTATGTATCAATCACGCCGGAGAAGTGGTTCCCCAAGGTCGCTTCCTATTTATTGCTCCCTCCCCTATCCCGCTGCACTCTTTCCGTCCTCGTTTGGTCGCCAATCTGTATTTGCGTATGTGTTTGTGTTATCGGCGGCACGAGGTGGAAACAAAAATCACATTTTCATTAAGAAATTTGTCGTACCGTTTGCTTTCGCCTGCTATTTATGATTTATCTATATTTTTGTCATCAATAATGGCCGAACTACTGCTTTCGAGAATTTACGTAATGCGCGCATATATTCGTACCCCGACACAACCACACATTACGAAAAATCGCAGGAATAAATATAAATAACGCAGTGGTAACAATATGTCACATTTCTGCGGTAATGCAGGTGTCGTTGTTGGTGAAAAAGGCTTTCCTTTGTCCACCTATTGGCTTTGGGATTGGTTCGAAAAACGCTATGGTAAATGGTTCAATTCCTCTCTGGGAAACATTTTTGTTCGTAGTCTATATCATTCCTCTTTTTCTTTCAATCCTTGGTCTGCAATGTTGTGGTATCATTACATCTATAACTGTATACATATACATATATGTACATATATATACACACACATATATATACATACATATGTGTGTATATATATATTATATATATATATACACACACATATATATACACATATATATATAGGGTTGCTCCCCATTTGAGGGGAAGCTACCCAATGTAGGCGGACGTTTTTCACCCTTCACCCTCCGTAGCTTCTTATGCATTTTTTCAGCCATTCAAAGAAAAAAATGAACCGTCTTTTTAAGTTTTTCGGTCCCGACCATTCACCCACCCCCCTCTCCTCCTCATGGTTCTGCCGCTTCACCTTTTTAATGCTACCGTTACCTCCTTTTACTCTCCAAAAAATAATTTTTCTTTGAGAGCTATCTTTTCAAAACTCCCCCTTGCCCGTCTCTCTCCTCAGCGGTCCATCTTTCCCCGGCGGCCGCGAACTGTTCGCTCCCATCTCTCGTGTAGGGCAGATTATCAAACCGCCAAACGTGGCCTCTTCCCATGGACGACGACTAGTCTCTCCTTACTGTTTAGGTTCCTGAACTTGGTTGGCCATGATGATTTAAAATCAGAGGATGAATCTCAGAGGGAGATCTAGGTTATCAGCGCGAGTAGCTTCGTATAAATAGGGATTAACGGATATCGGGCACCATGATAGAGCTTCTATAGAAGAATATTCGGATTGATAATCCATTATCAGAATAAACTTGAGCGATTCGCCAAATTTCCTTCATGTGGCGAAGAATTCTATAGATAACCACGTCTCTCGACTTGTATTTCTAGCAGTTTTATTTTGTTCGTCTTATTTACCATTCCCGAGTGGTAGTGATTTTCTTGCGTAAAGGGCTATTATGTTATCTTCTTTGACCCTCGTATTTGTGCAGAATAAAATTTCTTGTGCTTGTAAACAATTTTCAGGGATTTTGTTATGTTGTGAACTGTGAACTTCTAAATTTCTCGTGAATTATTTTAATGAGTCCTATGAACCTCTCCGGGAAACCGTTACCGTTGTGAGATCAGTGTTAGTTCCTATTCCGAAAAAGGTAAATGCTACATCAAGTGAGGACTACAGGACAATAAGTTTGATATCCTACGCAACTAAAGTTGTTCTCAGAATCATCAACAAAAGGATAGAGAGCAGGGCCAATGATTACTTAGGGGATGATTAGTTTGGGTTAAGGAAGGGGAGAGGTACGCGTGATGCTATTGCATTAATGAGATTATTAATCGAGAGGTGAATAGAATACTACCAGGAGGTATTTGCCTATTTCGTAGATTTCGAAGAAGTTTGATAGAGTGAATTGGGAAAACTAATGAGTATTTTGAAGAAAATAGGAATATATTGGAGGAAAAGGAGGCTAATCCGCAACCTGTACATGTCTCAGACTGCTCAGGTGCGAGTGGGGAACGGGGAGTCCGGATGGGCAGTGTTAGGGAGAGGGGTAAGGCAGGGTTGCCCATTATCACCGTTGCTGTTCAACCTGTATGCAGAGGAAATGATCAAGGAGTCATTGGAAGAACAGGAGGTAGGAATGAAAGTGGGCAGGGAATTCGTAAAATCAGTTGGGTTTGCTGATGACCAAGCTTCAGTTTGTTAGTCAGCCAAGGGGTTGCAAGCATTTCTGAGTGAATTGGAAATTCAGTTTGACAGGTATGGAATGAGAATCAATATTAATAAAACAAAGGTTATGCCATTTTATTGGAAGAAAAATGCTAAGCTAAACATTAAAATAGAGGGCAAAAACTAGAACTGGTAGAACAGTTAACGTGAGAGAGGGAAGTGTTTTGGACCAACACGGTCAAAGCAGTAGAGACGTAAGGAGAAGAATTTCCCTCGGCAAAGAGGCTTTCACAAGGAGGAGGGAGTTGATGACAGGGATTTGGAGTAATGTGCATATCTTTCTCTGTGGATCTTATATTCATGTTTTTATTTTTTTCGATGTGGCAGTAGACTAATGCCTCACCTCCGTCAGGAGCGAGTTGAAACTTGGAGGGTTGACATAAATACACTGCTCCTGGCGAAGAAGGATTCAAGATTAATTTGCTTAAGGCGTCCACTGGAGGGCCCAAATCCCAAGTTAATTATGCACGCGTGTTATTATTTTCTATACGCCTTCTCTTTCAGAACTCGACCGTTTACGTATCGTATAATCGTTTCCGAGGCGATTTGACTGGTTGATCCTTGAGCGGCCGGTGAAACTTTTGAGAATCGAGATGACGAATTTCCATCCAGGAATCATTCTCTTTCGCCTTCTTTTTCCGTGTAATCAATGCGGTCTCTAAAACAAACTTAAATTGTGAAAAACGTGATGATAAGACGTTCTGTTGGATTTCCAGTCGGTCGGGCAAAATGCCATCACGTAGTTAGTTCGTGGAATGCGCCCCGATCTGGCGTTGATCACGGCGTAAATAGCCTCGGAGAATTTCTAGATGATGATTGTACGTAATTTAGTGTTGGTCAGTTATTTCATATTGAGATTTGCTTCCATACCCTTCAACTGTGGGTGTCCGCCAAATTTGCATTTGCACATAGCTTTGAGAAGAATTCTATCCCTGTAAAGAAAGCTTTTGGCCTTGATAGCGAATTGGTTTCCTTTCGAAAACTGTAGAACACCATCGCACCTAGGGATGTAACCGTCGAATAAGGGGAGGGATCTTTAAACACCGGCTATACATAGGAGCTGATTCGTATTTGGAGTTGACTTCGGTGAATATCATACCGTTCCCTAAAGGAGTTTGCTATCGACTGTGGTCGTGTCAGATACTTAATAGCATGGTGGCCAAACTTAGTCGGGAAAAATTGGGCAGAAGACGGCAATAAGAACGATTTCCTTTGATATTCAGGAAAAAATCGGGAAACGCGAATATCGTTAAAAAGTCTAGGATATCGCATGCGAATCGATAGTTTTAGAAGATAAGGATATTCCTTGTAGTTTTGAGAGCTCTAGGTGCTTGTGAAAGGCCATCTTGCTTGCTGACCCTAACAAAAACGGAAATGGAACAACGTTTGCGTCGGATAAACGTTGTGAATGGAAATATAGAAAATGAATGTCTGCGATGTTATGATAATATTGAATTCGGTAGCATCTAGTTGTACTAGCATCCATGCATTTATTTTTAATTTTAACCAAATTGTCCGGATGGAAGTAGTCCGTAAGCCGTCTTCTTTTCTGCTTTGCTGACCCTCCAGCTTAAGAAAATTATTCATTTATTTAGTTATAATTCTCATAATCACTCGCATAATGCTCACAGGATATATGAACTAATTTGAGTGTTACCACCGCAAAGTTAGTATGAAGCGCGTAGGCACTGTTTGCCTTTAATGACGCCATTTCATTAAGTTGTGTTCATTGTTAATCGATGGAAATCGATCAGTTACGTGTCAACACCAATGTTCATCCGGAGATTTTGCGATGGAACATTGAGCGTCTAATGCTTTGGGGGAGATGATACTGTGAAAATACGACGGAGACAATGTGATCTTGTTGCTTTGCTTCCACTCCACATCTTCTTACTACTCCTGTCAGTGAAATGTTTTAATACCGGAAAGCTGGGTCATCAACTTTATCGCAGAGTAGAATACCTTCCCCGCGTTGCTCATCAACGAAAAGGATGAAAATCGTAAAATTTTCAGAAAGAAATAAAAACTTTTTTTAGCTTTAAGATTACTTTATTTCATCTCCGCGCTCCCAGGCCCTCAGAAGGTCGTGGAGCAAATTAGCTGACTTGTCATTAGAGTAAACGGTGCGAGAGTGGTGCGATTCGGCCACATTTCCCTCTTGATCGCGAATGCCATGCACTTTCCTTCCCTTCTAATTCGCTTCCGACATTCCCGGGGCGTGAGGAGGAGGAAGATCTCTGCCATTCGAGGGACAAGATCAGTTGTTTACGTTCGGGGGAGAAGGAAATGGAATTTAAGAGGATGATGGGAATAGGGGAGTTGGCTCCTCCTGTCGGGAGGATGGCGAAGAAAGCATCCCCCCCCCCCGGAGTGATGGCGGCGTATGATGAGCGCGGCATCTGGTGCGGATTATAAGGCACGGGCTCTTTGACCTTGTGGGGTGTAAAGACCGCTCTAAAATGAGCGACGGGATCGCTTTGGGGGATGGGCATCCGAGGAAGTGTAATTTCTGATACCTCAGTCGACACTTACGCCTGTATGTAAAATGAACATTTATATACCTGGATATACCTTTTTTTCTTCCCAGTCGCATACCCGAGTTCCTCAGGGTGCGCTTCATCGCTTTCAAAATGCGTTCGGACCTTCACCAAGTCAAGGTTGCTCTTTTCTCCGGAACGTAATTGATTGTTAATGCATAAATCCGCGTCGACCATTAATTTTTGATTGATCTCTCGCCGTTTTTATTCCATTAGACTAATCTCTCTGAGCGGTGACCTATGAAGGTTCAAGGCTTTCACTACCCTGACGTCGTTATCTTAATCTTCTGAGTTGATTTACCTCCGACGTTCGCTGCTGGGCTATTTTACAATCTTCACCCCACCCGCCATTCGAGTTCCGGATGCCCCGTCATTTTTTGGCAGTTGAGCGAGAAGAGGAGTAATGGAATGTCTTGGACGAGGGGTTTGGAATAAACCTCGGCGGGAATATGGAATAACTGATGTATGTACGAAATAGTTGAATTATTTTGCGTTTTAGAGTGTTTTTTTAAACCGTTGGATCGGGAAATACGAAAAAGATCGAGGGTAAATATGTAAATCAGCCTTGACTGTCCCCAGTATAAATTTGCAATCGGGGATATGTTTGGTAGATACCTGTAGGTCAGAAGTGAATAACTTCATTCTGACTGTATACAAATTTAAGCACTATATGTTTTGACACTATGACGCTATCTAAAATCCTATTAATGTATTCAGGCTGTTATTAGGATAACTCCAAACGTAGTCGCAACTTATGATGATGACGTCGAAACGAAGTACGTAGTCTTCATTGCGGACTGTACAGAGTTACCCTTTTACCTGTGCAATCGTTTTTTTCGTGAACTATTATTTCTGTATAACTCCTCCTTTCATCCTAGCGAGATAATCTCCTTTTATTTCTAAGCTTGGACTCTTCGGACATTCATATTAGATTCTTTCCTCAATCTGCAGCGGGTACCTGATAAAGTAACAAGATTAGCTACAGGGACGCTGACAAGCTATGCATATCAACACCATTGTCATAAGAGTTTACAAAGTTTAATTTTATAAATATGTGAAATTTAATATGTCTGTGGGGGAGTTTTGCATAAGTATTCATTATTTTCTGTTGTACTTTTTGCTCATGAAAAACTACCATAAACCAAAAGAACTACTCTGAAAGAAAGGACTACTCTGTAGTCGCAGCATAAATGGTTTCTTTTTTGTAAATGAATGTAGTAAGATGTATTGAAAGTTTTACTCGAGTATTTTTTCTGTGGCTTAGTAGTTTCGATTAGAAAAAATGTCACCTTCGTTTTCTGAAATATTTTTATAATTGCTTGTTACAGAAGAGTATTAGATATTTTTTAACGCATCCAATTTTTTATATTTTTCCACCTTTTGATTACACGCGTACTTAGGTAATTTACTCTCCGTTTCCTCGACTGCATGCGGTGGCTTCGTTCGCCCGTCTTCAGATCTGCCACTGACAGGCCGGGCTCATATTCATCAGAGTGAGTTGTACGGGGAGGGTTTTCCTGGGAATTTCCGGGACGGATTTTGCAAAATAATAAGCTTCGAGCCTTGAATTTGGTTGCAACAGCGTGGCCCCCGTCTGTCGAGAGCAGTCGGAAGGGAAGGAAGTCTCTTTTCTCCCGGCTGAGGATATGCCACTGTGTCCTCACTCATTCCTGCCTCTCCCTAAGAGAAAATATAACCTCTTTTGTGTGATGAGAGTGGGACTGCTTTCTTACCGCTGAGCGTTTCCCGATGGATTGCGGAAAACACCACTAAATGCGAGTGAAGTCGGAAATCAGTTGAGAAAGAGGGGGCCATCCCATTTGATAATCCTGATGACGTCACCAGCCGTGTATTGAAATGTTTGGAAGAACCTGGTCCATTGAACAGGCCATAACACGATATAATGAAACTCATTTCATTGACTGTGGAATTATGCGTTTACTTCATTGTTAATGTATTATAGAATTAGTAATTTTTATGAGTTTTTATTAGAACTACTGTAATCAATCCCGAGGTTTGGTTTGATGGGTAGGTGAGGGTGGAACTCAACGCGTGCTAAGCCATAAACGGCGTGTGTAACATCAGAGCGGGACGGGGGGTCCTTTCCCTATGTCCCCGGAGGTTACCAAGAATCATATTATATCCGAAAAATGACATAGCTTCGGTGAATTCGGGATTGCCCTGAGACGAGTGGCCAGAATCAAATCCGGGACTTTATGGTTTGTATCCCAGTGCTATACTCACTGGTTTAATGCATACATCGCCATCATACGTATTATATCATGCGTATAAGAAAACTTGCTTTTACTTTTTTGAGGTAGTATATCGTTTAAAGTAGGTTATCGGTGGACGAACCAACTGGCGCTATGTTTGCGCGTATGGTCTCGCCTAAATAGGTAGGCTTTACACTTACAAGGGAAACTTGACACTACGATACACTCATTTTAAATGCCCATTCTGTATATGCTTTTCTTAATTACATCGAACCTGCATGTTCTTTTCCTAGGTCTCTTACCTAACATTATCCCCTCAATCAGTCTTCAGCAGTACATCACTAATCAAAATACTCTGCATCCACCTTTCCTTCCTTCTTTGGATTTCTTCCAACAATCCTCTCTCTTCCACATCACGCCTAGTACTTCGTTTGTATTCCCATTCTTCTAGATTACTTTTTTAATCCATCCCCACACTGATTACTCTGAAGCGTAAAATCAATACCAATACATGCTTCAGCGACCAATGTGAGTTTTTTATCGTAGGTTTTTGAACCTCTGCTATGAGAGAGTTATTTAGTCATTTTTATAAATATTTTAGTTCCTACTAAATGACCATTACTGCCAACCTACCGGAATAGTAGTACCACCACGGGTTTTCCCGGACTCAGTCGCGGACCCACTCCACCACTCCCTGAGGCCGGGAGGCACGAAATCCGCGGGGCGCATACCCCCGCTATGTGGCTGCACTCCGAATGGGGGACGGCTGGGAGGGGGTTGGGGCGCGCATTTGCCTTGGCTGGGGAGATGAGCAGTGCGCCCCGCTACGCCCTCCCCTTCTTATCGCCACTGGGGTGGCGGTGGTGGTGGTGCGAAGAGAGATGGAGGCAGAGGGTAGGGCTTTAGAATGGAAAGGGGGGCACTTCCTCTGCCGCACTGCGGTGCATTAGTACCTCCCGCCTGCTCACCTCTCTCCACCCGTCGCCCGCCCCCCAAAACCCTTCCCGACTTTCTCGGTCGTCTCCATCATCCCCCCATCGGCCGGCCCTTAAAGCGGAGGGGTCGTGACTGCGACCCTCCCAGCGAATCTGCTGTAAAGCTGGGAAACTCAATTAAAAATATATCTGAATTTCAGCTATGCCACAGGGTGGCCAGCGACAGGTGAAACCCGGAAAAGTCAGGGAAATCGCCCAGTGGCGGGAAAAGTTTGGGAAAAAATTGGTCGTTTCACGGAGTCAGAGTTTTGCATGTGCTATTGAAGAAACTTATGCTTAAATTACTTCAAATTAATTTTCTATTGTGCGTAACGAGTTTTTTTTAATCGCATTTTTAAAGGGATAATGGCTGTGCGTGGCCGATATACGTAATTGCGCTAGTTAATTAAAATTGCATTGTCTAGTGGAAGAATTATGAGCGCATCACTTATCTTCGTTTTAATTCGAAATCAATTTTCCCAAACCTTTATAACGTTATTTCAGCCCAGTTTAAACTTTTGGCAAAAGAAAATTCGAATAATAGCAGCGGTTTTAATCTTTTGGCAGATTTCTGCTCTTCTTTGTTTGTGATTTCTGCAGAAAACCTCCGGAATAACATTAGAGTGAGGTGTGCCAATTTTAGGATACATAATCTTATTAAATATAAAAGGTTTAATTCCATCATGCCGATAAAACTATGTTTTTTGTGTTTTTGTTGAAAATGCTAAGTGAATTGGAAAAATGAGTCTGCAAAAATTGTGGAGGTTTATGCTGCTGGTGAATTTTTGGACTAACCTGGAAATGTCAGGAACTGTTTGTATTCAATTTCTCTTACTATCCTTTGTGTTTAGTTTGGAGTTATGTGCTTGTGTTTAAACTAAGGTGGAATGAATGATAAATATAATTTGATCGTCCCATAATGCGCGGCAGTGTAGTTGTTCGGGCATTACACTGTTACCCGGATGGCCCGGGTTCATACCCGAGTGACTTTGGAGCTGGTTCATGGTAACTCAGGTTCGCCCAAGCTTTGTATATTGTGTATTGCTGTGAGGTAAGTGTCCTACTGAGGGTGCCTTCAAAGAGTACTTCATACGTCCCATATTACCCTACATAGGCTTGCTTAAATATATGCACCCACATGCGCGCCTTTGAATAATTATTCCCGCTCTTATTCTTACAGGTCAATGCGAGCGAAGATTTAGTCTATCGGACAGAATTGGAAACCGGCCGCAGCAACTATTCTTTCAGAGAAAGTTTATAATCTTGGATTAAAGTTACACCTTTAAAATTTCTCGCGCGTGTTGACATTGGTGCCGCTTGTTAACTAATATGTCACTTTAGTCACTGCCTTCAGTATCTTTCAGTTTGGGAATTTAATCATTTTTTCCACATTTTCATTTCTCGATCTTGTGTATTTTTTAGATTTTGCCTTATTTGTCTAAAATACGTATCTATTAATTAATGTGTGGTGGTTTCTTGTGGCGTAAAGGTGCAAAATAATAGTGTGAGTCACAAACTTTTCTTTTGCTTTCATTTAAATATCTAACGGTTGTGGTATTTCCTCTTATCTGTTCCATGAAATATTTATAGTTTTTGAACGTAATAATTTGTCGACCTTGATCCTCTTCGAGCATTGACGGGAGATAGAGTTTGGTATTTTTTTGCGTTCGCGTGAGAGACACTGATCGTGCCATATCGGATAGGGGAGTTGTTCTACTCGTAGTTACGCGTTTGTATGTTTACATTTCAAATGAATGAATATTATCGATTGTGATGCAGTTAAGGGGTTCGGTCCCAATAAAATACGGAGGTCGCCTTTAGCCATTACTACGAAATTGGTCTTCAGATGCCTATGTAAACTGGCAGGTGATCGCTGAATCGACCGGGAAATGCTTATTCATTATGCTTGTCATAAACGACGAACTGTAGCCATTGACACGAATAGTTACACTAGTCATCGCATAAGTTTGTTGGAATTTGGTTTCCAGGCTTTCATCACCTTGCTCGGGTGGTAAATGGCGCTCGCTTTTTACTGATATCAGGTTAGTCACAGTTACCGAAATCTCGTTTCATCGCCTTGGTTTTCTCTTTTCCTCGCTCGGAGCCACGAAAGACTACGTTCCCCGTCCCGTCAGGCCCTAGAGGCATGGACCGGAGTATCTCTCATTGGCTAAACTCGCTCTTTTTTTAAGGACTCCCAAGAGATCAAATAAGAGAAATGAGAATGAGATGGTGTATAAAAAAACGTGGAGCTCATGCGCCACCAGCTCGGTCGGCCCTTCCTGGTTATTCCGGCGTCCAGCCTGGCGAGCGTTGGTGACGAGTTCTTCATCTCTCTCGATCTCTTCATATCCCCCCCTTACATCTCCCCTCTCCCCTTCATCCTCTCTCTCCCCCGCTCTAACTCTCTCCTTCCGATCCCTACTTGTGTTTTGCGTGGAGAGAACGCTTTCAAGGTCAGTCCGCTGTCTTTCGGTTGGAGCATTCTGAGCCGTCTTGACACGTTTTCGGCCTCTTTAAAGCTCTTAGAGTTTTGAGTTTTGCGCCGGGTTCACTCCGATCCCTCTTCCTATTCCTTGTTCACGAGAATGTGCTCTTTTTTTGACTTGCTAGGCTTAGACCTATTTCTTTGTACCATGTTGCTCTTTATCCTTCCTTTGTGAATCTCCTCCTTCAAATGTGCCCAAGGTTATATTTATTTACCATCATCATCATAAGTAATCTACTTGTGCAAGTCTTTAGGTGTCGTTTTCTGAACTTTTTAAGGTCGACGGTAGTATAAAACAAAAGGCAAAGGATAACTGCTGTATTCATAATTCTAGAGATATCCCTTGTACCTAGATATTTATTAATAAAGAACGTCACTTCTCTTATCGCGTATACTTGATTGATAATGCACCACCAAGTGGGAGCGGAGAAAAACAGTTTTATGCCAATTTCGGCGAACAAGAGTTTCGTATTGGAAAGAGTATTTTTATAAAGTTATTACTCCATTGAAGTGTTTCTTGCCATGACTCGTGGTGGTGATTGGTTTTTGGGGTAATTCGATGCCTTATTTTAAATGTTGACGTTTTAAAATCCAATGTCTAACATCGCGACATTCAAACCATAGTTAGTGGTCGTATCTACGGCTTCTGGTTTTTAGCGGGGAGAGAATTTCGTAATGAAATAACCGGAACTGCGTATTGGCATCATTGCGGGCTCATAAAGATCAAATTAAGGGCTGCTCTTATTGTCCGTTAGAGTTTTTTGTAATATTATATTTACTTTGCTGGCCTTACGTTAGAAATATTTTTGCTAAACTTAATTATTTACTTTAATTAGTTCATAGAATTGGGTAATTTCATTGAAGTAAAAGCCGAAGCAACGGAGCAAATAAAATCACTCGTGGCACCATTTGTTTGCCCATTTCAGATTCCCTGATTTCTACCTTAGTTCTTGGCGTTAAAAATTCCTGGTTTCTTCCTTCCCTATTCCCTTTTAACCAACATTATTCCTTCTGTCACAGCCTTCAACACCCCACTACCTCTTGATTTATCCGTCATCCCTTTTATCTGCGTTAAAGTTCTGCCTGCCAAATTTCTCTCTCTTTTCCCACCCTTCCTCATTTTGTCATTGCCTTTGTCTAGCTGATTTACTTTGTCCTTCTCCTTACCCTAGCCTCACAAATCTCCGATCTTCCTTCCCTCTCTCAAAGACGATGTTTCCAGGAGAACACAACACCACGGTCCATATAACTTTCCCACCAATCTCCTCGTTATATATTTACTCTTCAAGAATCCCATGCATAACTTTTCTCCGACCGCGGTAATATTTTTTTTTACAATTTGGCCTGATCTTGCATATGATAATAATCGGACGTGCATCTAATTCTTAATTCTTTAATCGAAGAGTATGATTACTGGAAATGAAAATTAAATATTGTGAAGAAACCGAAAATTTTGAGCCGGGAAATATTTTACATAGAAATATTTCCCTGTTAAATGCGCATAACCCATAGACTAGCAGTTGCATCCTACCATAAACTTTGACGCGGCCTTTCCCCCCTCGCCTCATTTTCCTTTCAAAAACCCTCCCTGCCACATGGATCGTTCTCTGAACGTTTCGCGTGCACTCTCTTGCACCGTCCCCCTGCTCCCCGTTTGCTGACCGCCACCCTCATTCGCATTTACTTACGGTGAAAGGTATGGCACTTGTCTCGTTTATTTTTTCCCTCTCCATCTCCCTCTCTTATGTCTCTTGAGCTATTTGTATGAGAGCTGACGGTCGATTTTCGGAGCCGTCTCGTTTTTTTATTGTGTGTATGTATTTCGTACAAAATGCCTTTACAGATGCTGCGCTCGAAAAAGGAAGGATACATGATTACCAACCACGCTTCAGAATCGTTAAGCCTGAGTCAAACCCGTTGATAGAGCTATGTCAGGGGAGAGTGGAATCATATGTTACGGGTTCTTTCGAAAGTGTGGGGAAGAGTAAGAAAAGGCGAAAATTGTTTGCACCCGTAATTGGAGGTGGTGTATTCACGAATTCAAATTATTAAAACCTCAAAATATTGATGATCATATTTTTATTCCATAGTATTCGTGGAATTAGCCAAGTAAACAGTGGTAGGTAGGTATAGCGTCGGTATTGGATAATGCTAATTGTAATGAGGCGTTGAAACTTGAGGGGACGAAATTATTGAGTGTAAAAATCTACTCAACTGGGCTCAATGGTGCGAATGCCTAGCTGTGAAAATTAGGATGGAAGACTTTCAAAAATGGAATATATTGAAATGGTCCCTCGTTCTTTTAAAGCACTTTTCTTTGTTTCATATCCTCGGTAGCAAGTTTCCTCAAGCTGCCGACTTTGCCGATTAGTTCACCTCGAAATGGGATTATAACACCGCGGAATCCCTGACAGGTATTTCTGCGCACAGTATCTCTCGCTGTATTTATTCGTTACTTTTTTTAGTGTTGTTACAGATTTCTCCGGCAGTCGGGAGTGCCGAAAGCATCTTGAATCGAATCCCACATCAATGCCAACACCGCTCGCCCGTTTTGATTTATTCTTCGTCCTTGTATTGTCAAACGTATAAAGTTTCCTTTCCTCGCGGTTTTTAAAGCCAATGAGAAAAAATCAAATGCGATCCTGCGTAAGCTTGCATTCCCCCAACTTCTTTTTTTTCTCCCGAGTGTCTTTCCTGATGACACGATTTGTGTCATCGGAAAACTGCTGCTACGTCAAATCATTTGGGCGAAGCAGTTGTTGCGTGCTTATGGTTTATAAAAGCGGATGTTGTTATTTTGTTCACTGTCTGTGAATTTTGTGCGTCAAAACGAACTCTACTTCGCAGAATTTAATGCTTGTGAGAACCGACTGATAGTTGTTTCTTTTAAGGTTACGATAGATCGTCATTCCTCGCCGTATCCTAGCTTTAGCTGTTATTGCGACCGTGAAATAACTGGGAATTAAGTCATCTTTCAGACTGAATGCTACAAATGATTTGCTGTTGTCCTCTTTCTTCCAAATCAAGCTGGAAAGAAAACTATGAAACCTTGTACAAATAACACATCTCGTCTTGCAACACGGAGTTTTCTGGAGCTTGATTATCGATGTCCCTGCTTGCCGCCCGTCAACCGTAACCAGTAAAATCACGTGCCTATCCCATCTGAAGTTTTTGACTTTTGACTCCGTCTCATGCGGCATGCTTCATTTAATTCAAATTCATATGATTGACGCGGAAGCGTGTCCTTATATTGGGCGTTTAATGTGGGTTTTTTGAAGTAGTCCGGAACGTGTGGAAGTTAACAGCAAAAGGCGAGATATTTATATCCTCGTTCCGAAGTATCATCTTTTTAATGGGACGTTGCTCTCATCGACATGCTTTCCTGGTCGAGCGTGCTTCTTTTGATGAAATAAACATTGGAATAGCTTCCACTCCAAAGAGAATGGCATTATTTGGGTCTGGAATTAGTCATAAACCGAGTCGTCCTGCAGAACAACGTTTTAAAAATACGAGAGCGATGATGGTGTTTATTATGTAAAAAGGAATGCGAGCTCGCCTACTAGGAGTTATCAAATATATTAACGGGACGTAATATTAAAGTTTTAAATGGATTTTTGGTTTTTTAGTAGACCTAATGAAGATGTAATACGGTAATATGAATTGTGTTAGTTTTACAAATATTAATTTGGGTTTAGGTTGGTTTCTTAACAGTATTTACGAGGAAAAAGTAATTGGTATTGCAGAGTTAGTAGGAGAAATACACTGAGTGAAAACGGCAAGCTGCACTATGACTTTTGCGATGGTACACGACGTATAAATATACTTATAGCACTGAGGAAATTTCTCAAGACCCCAAACTATCGTCGAATCATGCCACTCGTATTAAATTGGAGAAATACTCTAGCAGTGATTTCTAAATAGTTTTACTTCGCTCAATTCGACATCACTGCAATATCAAGTAGAAGCACTTTAAGATTTGTATTAGAACAATCGTCCTCCTGTGATATTATCGAAAATTACATATTTGCTCACAATTTCATAATGAAAAGTAACCCTCCTTTGTCAAACCCGGCATACGAGGAGATTGAGATGCACAACGGTATTCATTACAGAATATGCTTAACCATAATCTATGACGCCGGAAAGTATTTTTGATTCATAATATTTGTAGACTTTTCTATTAGGTAACAATTTAATTTTTTGCGGCGGGGTTTTCTAGTGGGTAGAGCGTTGTACTACTTATCGGATGTCCCGGGGGACTCTGAATACCTCCAGCTTCACCTAAACTGGAAGATTCGATTTTTTGGATTCTGGATTGCCCCGGTGAGCCTCAGGCTGCACTGGGAAAGGAACTGGTTCCTTACTGCTGTGTGCGTTTCACGTGCCGTAGGGCTTCGTTATATATCAAGCAAGTTTCGGGTTGACGGTTGTGGTTGATTGGCAATTTCTTGTTGCGAGAAATAATATTTAGAATCGCGTAAATTGATTCCTCATAATTACTACGTGCCGCTAGAATGTTCATCTTCCGTACTCCTGCCATAAATTTCATTTGCGATCGGCCCATTGTTTGAGAAAGTTAGAGAGTTTTTGGTGTGGTAATTTTTCGAGTCAGTGGTTCTTGTGATAGGTTTCAGCGGGACAACAGCGATCTACCCAGCGTTGTTGCCTTCGGTGCTGCTGTTACTTGATAGCCATCTTCTGCTTCGTACTATGTAGTAGAGCTCAGGTATTCCCGAGCGCATTGTGTGTGCCTCTACTGAGGAATGCCGTGGTTTCACGCTGCCATATGCGGACAATTTCGTGCAAATTTAACGAGGATCCGTCGGCAACTCAGATCATTTCTATGTCCGAAATGCTTCTAGAATTAATGCATATGGGAAAAAATTAACCTTTTTAAACTTGTGAGCCTAGGTATTTTTATCCTCGCCTGCCGTATTTAAAGTATTTTATCTTCGCTTCCAGTAGTGCCTTTCTTGCTGAGTGATAAAAAACTTTTATATTTAAATCCAATGCTTCTTTTATTGGAAGGAGCATGCCTGAGAGTGTGTCTTCGGTTCGGAAAGGACTTCTGGCGAGGCAACACGATTTTTTAAAGCAGAAATGTGCTTTCTTTTTTGTTTCCGTCTCTCTCTTTCTCCTTATAATGGGATGTGCAGCCTCGGGAGAAATCAATGTTGCAGCTGCTCTAAAAACTAACACAAAGGAGACGATGGTGTTTCCTTATCCGCGGCGGCGGCAGCTCATAATTTTTTATTTTTGCTCCTTTTCACTCTCCTTCCTTCTCTCCCCTGCACCCTTTCTTCCCCTCTCTCTCCCTCTCTTCCCCTCTCTCTCCCTCTCTTCCCATTGTTTTCTTTTCCCACTCTTTTTTTTCCTACCCGCAGATCACCCCCCCTTTCCCCCGGGGGGGGGGGGGGAACAGAAGCGACGAGGCGGTAGTTGCAGAAAGCAGCAGCGGCCAAATGCGCGCGTCATTGCATCCACGGCATAAACACGCACGCACACACGGGCACTTCTCGTATCGAGAGGATTGTTGTTCATTCTTCTTCTCTGCGGGAGGAAAACAGCTCGACTTCCCCTCGCCCCATTTCCCGTCAGCCGCCGAATCTCCCCTCCCCGCCCCCCAAGGCGTGCGGATTCCTCAGGCGGTCGTGGAATGACAAGGGAATGTACAAATGTTCAATATGAGGTTTTTTTTAACTCTGTGAAATTAATAGTGGGTAGAGCGTTAGGGTACTTGGCCCGAGTTTATACCCGTGTGGCGCCTATGGACTTCACTTAACGCTGTTAAATGTTAGGCCAAATTCGAGTCTTGTTTAGGCATAGACCTCATTTCGGAGCTGGTGCCACTTCGATCCACACGCCATAATCAATTCACCGAGCGTGGTCAGTTGGGTTCGATTCCCAGTGCCGTGAACAAACTCAGGTTCATCCAAGTTGTGTGATTATTCGGGCAATAGATTTTCCTGGGTAACATCAGGCAGTCAAATGAAAGAAACCACCCCCCGACCATGATGTGTGAATTTCACATGCCGTATAGTAGTTAATTCGAGGTTGAGCTCAAACCTCACCCTTCAACCTAACCTTCGGGTTGGTTTCTTTGTTGTTTTTATTTTATTGGCACGATCCCCACTTCGACAAATAATGTCACCTTCGGGTGCAGGAAGTAGCTCATGGCGTCGTTTGAAATGAAGGTACTTAGGCGGATCCCGGGTCATCATGCAAACAACATTTATAGAGTGGTATTCACAGAGCGTTGATCTTTCTTTTCTCTTCAAGAAGGGGAAGGGAACGGTTTTTCGAGAGTGAGCGGAAAACGATGCGCGTGTTTTCTTCCGGCCAGTTGTTCTCTTCGCAGGTCCGCGATGGGCGTTCATTCTTCGTGAAAGCGGGTGGAAATTGTCCTTCGATGGTAATGTGGGTAGAAGAGTAAACACGTTTGGCGGCGTAAGGGAAAATGTCGTGTAGTAAACCATCTTCGAACAGCCCCCTTGTGTAACTAATCGTTGTGGGCGGGCGTGAAAAATGATACCGTATGCCTTATTTACAATTATGTCGGGTTACTCAGGGTCAGGAAGCAGTGAAGAGGAGAGATGGACGGAGGAGAGGACCAAGAGTCGCTTAAGACTCGATGAGAAAATACATTATGGAAATTAAACCCCACCGATATAAAATTTCGAATCGTTTCAATTGTCCCGCACACGCGCGCCTGCGCACTTATCTAAAAATTATTTCCGTTGCTTAAGCTCGGACTCGATCGAAATAATTGATATAAGCCAAAGATCTAATCTCTGCTAAATACTTTGGACTCAGTTGGAACCCTCGGATCTTAAAAAGCTATGTGACATTGTGGCGTGAGGTGCAAACAGGCCTCTATTTCCGTTAATTCGTAATAACATGACGCCACTGTATAATTTCGATTAATTCTTACATGTATCCATAGTTTGTTCAGCCAGCTTTAATTGTTAGCAAGAGTAAATTGACGTTAAAACTATTGAATGATATGTGCTATCACTTGACAAAAAAAAGTTGGCTTCTTTTCGTTTGGATGGTTTATTAAGGAGTGAGTGGATCTTTGGCAGTGTGGCGAGAGTAGAAGTGGAAAATTTTCTTATTTTAACGTATATTTTATGGTTGGCAATTAATTTTTTTGGACCAAAGGTAAATATTATATAAGGTCTAATTGTTTTGAAGTAAGGTCGCTTTCAAAAACCCACAGTGTGGATTTAGAACAATATTTTTATAGCTTGAAAAGGGTAGCAGGCATCCATTTTCAGAGTTTTCCTGGGCTTTGGCCTTAAATAGCGTTAGCAAGATTAATTAACTTCCTTAACATTAAAAAAAACTTGAGGTTCCTGTTTTTGATGCGCTCGATAAGTTAGAATGAAAAAACTTGGATTAGAAAAAATGTCAGCGTCAGAAAGCGAGGGCACGTCTTGACACTCGCCCGTTTTAACGAGAGAAACTAAGTGGCTCTACTCAGAGTACTTATTCAATGAGTGTCCTGTACTTAGAACTACAACAAAGGGGACTGATCTCTGGGTGGAAAAGTAGAACGATACACTTCATGTGATGGTTAATTACTGTATATTCGCTCAGATTGAATTTCATTTCCGGCTGCGAATGTTATTGTTGATGTATTTGGTTTAGCGTTAAATACCTATTAGGAAATGTGTTTACAGCTTGCAGGGTTTTCTGTCGCTCTTCCTTGTGGGTACATTCCATTGTTGGTTTTTACCAATGTTTGATGCCTAATCTCACGGTATCATCCTTCTTTGGTACCAATTTTATACTGCTTTTTTAGTAACTTACCCATCAATAGCTGTTAAATAGGATAGAGGTGTTTTTATGTAACATTGGAGTGTTGTTGGCTGTGGTAGAAGAGAGAATTATACTGAAGTGGGGAAAAGGGAATGAGAGAATGGCGTAAGAAAACAATAGTAGTTAAAGGGGTAAATTTTCGGGCCGAAGTTTTTAACATTGCTCATCAATGTTTTGGAAGTTCAGCAATTGTTTATTGGTTTTTAGGAACCATTCAACGTCTATCTATCTGCGTCAGCGTATTTTGTGCGAAAAAAAAATTATGCATGTATTTCTTTGCGTTATCGTGTTTAGTTTACCTGATCAATGCCGTGAAAACATTGGGGCTGCCTAAGCTTGCTCAACGAGCAAATATTTCAAACTGACTTTGTACATTTTGTAAAATATCTTACGCTAGAAATAAAACAATGAACATTTTTCTTTCACTATTCTAAAGCCAGAACATCCATATTGTTCATTGACCAAGATATTCATGTTGAATGGATTCAAATGAAGTGGAAAGAACGTATGCGGAATTGGGAACAATCATGTAGCGTGGGGTTTCAATTTGACTCTCTATAGACGAAGCTTAGAAATGTAGCGATATTTAGTGTGTGTCCATCCAAAACTTAATCGGTAGACTACGGTCAATAATAATAATATTGTTCGTAATTTTTACTATGGAAGGAACCTAGTTTTGAATTTTGCTCCTGGCTTTATAAATAACCAGTTGCAGTGCTGGGCTTGTTCCTGGCAACCGGCCAAATGGAACAGGGTATCAGACGTTCTCAATATCGCCAACAATGAAGACGTATTTATGCTCCCATCATGGATGTGCATCATTTATCGGAGAGGTATAATGTACGAATTAAACTGAAGCACAAATTCCTCCGTGTGGTCTCCCTCATCTTCACGAATTTTGCTCATGAGTTATTACTCGGCTCTCTCTCAATTTCATCCTGTTTACAGTAATTTTCGGGCAATAATCCGCTCGAAGCGTTGTGTCAGTTGGGCGCCGTAGACTGTTTTGTGAAGGATGATCTTCCAATTCGCCAGTTACAATTCAGTGTTTCACACGTTTGCAATTCTTCCCAGTTCCGAAGATTATGGCACCAAAATATTGCTTTAGATATGGAAATAGTGGCGCATTCGCCTAACGATCCCTCTGACACACATTCATATATGGCCGCCTCACCACTTTCGACCATTTAGCGATCAGTTGCGGAATTTTCCATAATTATCGCACGATGAGTTAACAGGTGCTCTAATTTCCTCTGTCCTCATTGGTAGGGTGAGCCAGAAAGATCACTCGGATTCTCGGATGGTTAGGTAACCCGTGTTTATCGCTGTGTGTATCTTGGACTCAGAACAGAGGGAAACTGTATCGATATATGAAAGCATTTCGGAGTTGATGTCTTCATCTGTGCTTTCCTTGGTGTACCAACTGTTTTGACTGTAGCTATTCTAATTTGAAATAGGCAAATCTAGCATTTACGTGTAGGCATTGCTTTTAGTAGTGGAAGCTGCACAGTTAGATGTGGATCTTTACCTTTACTGTAATTTTTGACTGATTATTTGCAATAAATGCTGCTTACCGAGGGTAATACTATATTCTATGATTTCAGGGTTAACTTTGTGTGGAAATCCATTATCACTGAAGTAAAACAACACAAATTGTCAATACAATTTTACAGTTACAGTACACAGTTTCAGTGCAATGCAATAACATTGGTGGAAAGATACATTGTGTTTTTTTACTTAAGTTAGAGGGTAATGCTTAAAATATACCTCCATTTTAGGCGTGCCCGATTACTTGTTCTGAATTAAGCCTATATTATTGACCTTCCTGTTTCCTAAATAGTAGTGAAAAATTACTGTACTGATGGACTACCGACAATTTAATAAAGATATTGTAGCCTAAAAAGTTCGAGTATTTCCCCTAATCGCTTTAGTATAGCCGGTAACGATGTTTTTCCTTTGTATATATTTGTTTATTAATAATATGGCTCGAGTGGTGTTCAAAAATTAATAATGAATACACATTAAATGTGAAGGAACAATATATTTTTTATCATATGTGCCGACAATTCTACTCTGGTAGCAGACTAGAAATACCACTTTTCAGGTTTTTTAAACAAATCACAGACGATAGATCACCTATCGCTTTCCAGAGTAAACTCAGCCAATTTTAAATTAAAATAAAATGTAACCATAAATATTATTATATTTTACATCTTGAAGGAATTGGAAATGTCTCATAAATACTCATTAATACTCATTTCCGTCAGAATAGCGATAACTACCGCATTCGATATATAGATAGATATTTTAGTACCCTGCAAGCCATCGCTAGGATGTGTGGCACGGGATGAATACCCACCCGCATAAAATTAGCTATAGCCCCTGCTATAAACAGTAGAAAAATACGCTTAACATGTTATTCGGCATGGTATTATCAAATATAGCGATCTGATGACATTAATAATATAGTTAGAATTTACTAAGCCAAATTAAGCCAATGCCAATGGAATTTTTCCGATAAACTTAGTATTTTGAAGCCCACGTTCTCCCATTAAGTCTTTATTGCTGTGCACGTAAATCATGCCTGAATAATCATGATGTGCCATGAAGTTTTATTGTTAATAATGAAACCCATGGAGAGGCTGAAATTTCATTAGTAGTTCTCATTGATTAGAATACTGTATAAGAAACATTCAACCCTAATTCATACCTTTTCATTATGTATTGTGCCATGATCAATTCACAAACATCCAAATTAATCAACCACGGACTATCTATCACCAAACTTTATAGATACTTAAATATCCTGATTAGAATTTATTTTTGACTCTATTATGTCGTGTGAATTAGCGTTAAACATTATTCTTTTAGGTATATTGGCGTTACGTACTCGTTCTTATTGAACGATTAATTCTTGCTGTATTCCATCCTTGACAGTCATAAACGGTTGGTCGCAACGCCGCGCCGCTTAAATCCATATTTTCCGGAGCATTCGAGTTCATTTGGTTGCATCGTGAATTCGTTTACGACTACTGCTTCGTATTTGGTGGAGGGGATTGGAAGTTTACGGTGGTATTTGTCTAAAAGGTTCCTCGCTTTGGAGCATTAACCAGAATAAAATCTCCCCGAAGCAATTCCTGTGCAATTTGAAAGCTATTAGAAAGCCGGGAAGTGCCTGTTTCTAATGTGGAAAAGGGAGGGTGCAGTTATAGATGTTTTCCGAATCTTTGAATCGTGCGACGGTCGATAAGTTCCATGTGTATAGTGGCGCCTTGCTCGTGCCCAAGGAATATTTTCTGAGCAAAACGAGAGAGTACAACGATGTACAGTAATGTAAGTTACAGTTCACGATGGCGAGATTCGAACGAAAACTACCGCCGTGGATCCTGACGACGCGCTCGGTCGGCAAGGTGCTTTGAAGTGGCGGACGGCGTCTTTCCTGCAATAGCGTGCACGTCTATGTGTTTATGCTTTCGAGTGAGTGCGTGTACTTACTGGCAGTTCGCATTCGGAGGCTGGGCGTAATGCTCATCCACCTTTCGCCCTTGTGTGTGTGTCTCCCATCCCCCGGGGCACTTCCGCATCGCACCACCCCGCCCAGCCCCGATATGTACGTAATATGCACGTCCTTAGGAGCAGCATACTTGCTTGTTGTGCATGAATGTGTATGTATAGTTCGCGTGATTGCACGAGAGAGCCAAAGTGGCAAGGCGTTTCCTCCGCTTCCGGTGTATGGAGAGGAGGAGTGGTGGACGTGACCCCCCCCTCGGGGGAAGGGGAGCAGATTTTTCATCCTCTCGCCTCCCCCCCTCCCTCGTCCTCCATCTCCCTGAGGGGACGAGGGAGATATCCGCACTCCCTTACTGTCCAAAACTCCCCTGTCCTTCCCCCTTTATTCCCCTCCGCTATCTCCACCCTCCTACATAGGGTATGAATAATGATAGCGTTGAAATGGTTGATTAAACCGAAAACCGTTTTAAATGACTACTATCAAGACTGGATGAAAATAATTGTTGTTCTTTGGTAATCCGTGTTCATGATAAATAAATATCAATGAACAGTATTTTTATTATTACAATTTACTATAATTCGTACATGTAGAAAACAATTGCGCGATCATTTCGCGCATCACCTATAATAGAAATTCATATTATATATCTATATATTAATTCTACATTATTTAGGCATGTGAAACATGAGAAAAATCAAAAAAATTAATGATGATTGTTGCAGAACTCATTCCTTTAATCATTGATTTCCATCTCGTCGCGGTTTTGCGACGGAATCTCAATTCTTTTGTTGTTATCCTTGCCGAAAATGTCATTCTATTCCTTGGTAACGATTTTCGCGGAATTGTGCGAACGATACTCTCGTGATTACTTTACGTTCACCTTATCGTCACCTGATCGCCATTTATCGTGACGAGTTACAGGTAGTACTAACCATTTAAGTAATAACTCAAAAATACCTTGCAGTTATGTAAATTTCTTGTCCTTCAATAAGACTGAAAACTTTTATAGATTTATCATGAAATTTAGGAATCCTACCTTGAAACCTGTTAAAAGATAAGGATAGCTTGTGATACAGATTTGCAACTTCTCTACCAAACAGTACTTTTTTATTCTTCTGTTGCGTGTGTAAAGGGAAAAGGTGCTTCGTTTGTACTTGGATTACTAAGGTACTTCGAACCACCACGTTTGTTTTTTTCCTCGCATGGCCTTTTACTTTTCAAAATATGTCGGGCTGCATGTTCGTTGAGTCTGGCATTCTCCTTTTTTAATTTATATTCTGTCAATCACAAACTGGCATATGTCACCGTGATAAAAAGATCAAATGGTGCCTTCGGATGTAATTATTTTTCGCAAATTTAGTCGTCATCATGAATGTGCGGTGTTGCTTGGCTGCTCGGCGTCTCACTGAAATATTGCATGCCACATTCGATTAATCGCAACATCTCATATCTCTACCGCGGCGTCAATTTGGACCGTTGACCGTGAAGTGACGTCACGTTAATGAATTTGGCTTTCAGTTTGCTGTCAACTTGAACATGCGTGGGCAAACTTCGTCCATTTTACCCGAGTGTTGACTGCACAGCCACCTCAGCCAAGCTGACTTTCATTTGGCCTCTTTGTTCTCTTCTTAACAACCGGGCGACATTGATGTAAGCGTATTGGTTAATTTTATCCACGTTGACGACCTTTATCGAACTGCGCCGAACAACTGAAAGGCCAATATTGGAAATGTGTACGCGATGGAGTCAACTGTCAAATCGGAAGTTGGTTTCATGATGTGCATTAATCTTTGATTTGTTAGTGTGTGTTAGACATTAATATTGACAGTCGACGCAATTGCGTGATCGTAAACGCGTGCACGTGGATGTGTGCGTTGAATTATCGTAGGTGTGGAAACGATGAGACCCTTATTATGATACATATTAGCCAGAAAATGCCTTAGCCAATGTCAATGAAACACAGACATCAGCACTTAGCTTGTTTCAGTTTAACTTAAATGGTTATGAGTTCGATTTTTATATCAAAATCTTGTCGTCGCGGCGGGAATAGAATAATAAAAGAGGCCAAAGGTTGCACCCCTTCAAGAAACATCGAACTTTGGGATTAATAAATGACTATTGGTGTTTCGAACGTCACCAAATTTTAAAGAAATCTTGCTCCAAACTTTGTGGTTTTTTTTAAACGTTTGAATTTTTATTTTCTTTTGATTTAAAACTTTTAATAATATCGCGTAATAATATTAGCATTATATAAACTTCGGGAACACCCCTGGGTGACATCTTTGATTTCGTCGCGAATCCACTCATATTTTTTCTGAAAGCGTTGAAGTGAAGCCGTATTTTACAGCGAATTATATTTATTTCAATTTTTATTTAGTATTGAAGGTGGTGTATTTGTTGACGTCAGTATTAAATTAGGCTTATTAACCTCTCCTTACCTGACCTCACAATGTCTACTTACTTTAGAAACTACTGAGCCAGTATCGCTTTCCCTTTCACTGAATTTTTTTTGTCTCATGAATATTCACGATTGTCTCGACCTCATCACGTCTTCCCTCTTTATATGCGTGAATCACTCGCCGTCTCACTTCCTTTTTAAGGGAAAAAAAGGGATTGTTAATTAGTCTGCAGGACTTAATTCAGACAAGTCCCCCCCCGGGTTTTGCTCCAGCATGCGGGACCTTCGGCCTAAGGAGAGTAAGGGGGAGGTAAGGAAAGAGCGAGCGGCCGCCATCATGCTCTCCTCGCATTGTCGCATTGTCCGCGAACAAAGATTTGACGAAGGGATGTTGTGTACGCGTGGCGGAGGCGGAAGGTGTCTGGGACGGGCTCGCCATCTTCTGAAGATTTGAATCCAGGAGTTGTCTTGTCATCGATCCAGAGAGTTCCCTTAGGGTATTAATTCAACCTTGCAAATTTACCCTTTAGATTATACACTACACATTACCCTTGGCCTTCAAATGGGTCGACCACAAGATCTCGATTTCTCTAGTTAAGAATAAGCTGCGACGACAATGAATGGTTTTGCAAACTGTCACCGTTTAGCCCAGTGCTAGGGAATGCATTCTGAACGGAATTTAGGATGAACTCACCGCTTCCGATATTATTTTCATCATCATATTAAGGGTATTTTTGATGAACCGAAGTCCTTTGGAACCTTGCACTCAATTTAATAACCGCTGGCATTATGCTTAATAATTATTCACTTCAAGCTGTTGCGTACGTATCATAATGAAGATAAGGTAAAAATTTAAAATTCATGGTACCATCATTAAAAAATTATGCAAAAAAATACCTTTTCCCATGTCTGTGAAATATTCATTAATTTCGGAAATTTAAGCAAGACTAATGGCAAGCCGGTGATAATTTTTCTCTCTTAGGGTACGCCATTCACCACTGTATTACATCACATAATGTAATATAATAACACGTTCGTGCTATTATTATCACTCAAAAATCAACGAGTCTGTTTGGTTGGCGCAAAAAAATACCACTTGTGGCCGGTATTTAGGGTACGGTGGCCTCTTTCGACGTTATTTTCGTCATTAGTGTGAGTCTACCAATCAAAAACGCTTTTAGTGGAGACTATTACCTAATTTAACAAAGAGTCAAAAGAGGAAGATGGGATTCACACCTCACCTCATTGAATAGACGTCGAGGATGTATGTAAATGTTGACTATTGATTGGGCCTCTTTCTCCCCAAAAACAAAGAAAATGGCTAGAGGGAGTAAAGTTCGTGCAATTAACATTGATGTGTAATGAGGGATTTCATCTATCGTCGAGCTTCCCCGCGTATTTTGGAATTTTAAATAAGACACGAATTAAAAGATCTTCGCGAAGACCCAGTATTTAAATATAATCATATATTCAGCATATTTTGGCTGTTAAATGGCTGAATGCCGAATTAGATGGCTGAGGTCGGCTAAACACACCCGTCCGACAATTGGCGCAGTCGATGTTCGAATCGTGGTCAATTAAATTGATTTAATTGGACCGTCAATGGTCACACTCTTGGATTTATTTCACTAGTTTTCGTTTGTAGATTTCGTCCCTGATGTATTGCAACGTTTTATGTCAGAAAAAATAATTCGTAAAGCCCCCGAATGCTGTACTTTTCTGAGTAAAGTTGGGAAGAGATTTCGGGGGCTTTGTTGGGATTGATGCTATCAATTTCTGCCAGTGTCTAAAGAATCCGGGAGTGTTGACAAACGTGGAAGGAGGAGGAGGGAAGCAGAGTTGAGTTCTTACCGTCAGCGTCTTTCTTTGTTTCCCACATTCTATGTTATCCTCACCACCTCTTCTTTCTTCATCCTCGCTATCTCCCTCCCTTTTCATTATTTGTTCATTTCAGCACTTAATTCCGGCTGAAGTTTAAGGTCGAAGAGACAGTCATGAGGGAGGCCATGCGGGGTGCCGTAGGAAAAAAAAGAAAGTAATGAATAATGCAGTTAAGTGAATGGGATACATTAAGGAGGGTGTTGAGTGAAGGGAAGTGGAAAGGAGGGATAGAGGGAGAGAAGGAGAGCGTGAGAGCGGAGGGAAAGTGGTCTTGGTTCTTTTATTTAAGTTTTTTTTAATTTTACATTTTTAGCGTTTGCCCAAGCGCGCGGTTGAAGAAAAAATAATAATACAGACCCACCAAGGTTCTCATGAATCGTTGACGTTTTCTTTTTGTTCGGCTTGCAGATCGACTCCTTGGGAGTTTATATTTTTAGCTTTTACCTTTTTTTATCAGGGGTTCTCCACGCGTAATCAGTGTGGGAATATGCCGAGGGGAGGAGAATGCATTTTCCCGTCCCATTGGACCGCGGAGGTTCATTTATTTCGTTCCCCGGTGAGTCATTCAGCGACTTTACGCGTTAATCTGAACGTTTCAGGTGTTCCAGAAATTAACACGCTCACACACACATTTTCGAGGCGTGAGACCGCAGTGGGGAATAAATAGACTCCATAATTTAACCATATTCAACTCCCTCTTGCGGTACCATTTCCCTAAACTTACCTAACGACTAAATCTTTTGAGCAACCTCATCTGTGTCTCCGCCATTCTCTCTCGCCCTCACGCATTGTCTTCTGAGAGTTTTCGAAATGAATTTCGTGTTTTTTTATTCTTTTTCTACCTTGTTCTATGGATTGGCTTAAGAAAAAAACGTTCACTCTGTCGTAATGTGTTTGAAAGTTTTTCGCACGTCTCGATTTGGAAGGATCCCTGGGTTGATCAGGAGAATGTGTGAACTCGGTTGGTGGCAAACTCGTTGGAGGAGGAGGCAGTTGGGTAGGTATGTAACGTCTCTGCGCAAATCGTGGGGAGTGATACAGTGACCTTAATCACATTATGGCTGCATACACCGACATCATCTCACTCTTACCTTCCCCGGATGCTATGATACTGCATTATGACGTTATCCACGAGTAATTTCTTGAGTTCTTCAGAGGAATGCCTAATTTAATTAGCCGTAATCCATTAGTATCCAAGATATAAAAAAATTATGCCACGCTGTTTAAGTTATGAAAGAGTAGAATAGACTCCTTTGTCCACCGGGAACTGCCAGCAGGCATTTAAGGTTAGCTGTGAGAAATTAATTCACCACTCCCGAATAATCTGACGCAATTTATTACTTATAATATTAGCTTTTAAAAAAGAAGATGTGTTTTTGTGGTGTCGGTTTAGTATTTCATAAGTCAGTTGATTTTTTATGTTTGCTCGAATGAAAAAAAAAATATATATATATATTTCATTCGAGCAAACATAAAAAATCAACTGACTTATATATATATATATATATATATATATGGGCTGACACAATATAACACAAATAGAATAGAATAGCAACATTTAAAAGGACACTCACACGGTAAATTGTTCGAGCTTTCGGCCCTCTCAGAGGCCTTCTTCAAGAGAGACTGGGAGACTAATACGATATATATATAACGATTGTACGGAAAAACTCACTCGAGCGGCACAATAATGGGCTGACACAATATAACACAAATAGAATAAAATAGCAACATTTGAAAGGAGTGTCCTTTTAAATGTTGCTATTCTATTCTATTTGTGTTATATTGTGTCAGCCTATTATTTTATATATATATATATATATATATATATATATATATATATATATATATATATATTTATAAAATTAACCCTCTCAGGCTATAGCAGTGGCTTTGTTTCGATCTGCTTACTTTACAAAGTCCCGTTTTCGTCCCTTGAGATTAGAAAAGGAATTCATGTCAATTGAAAAAATTAGACTGCATTTAGTGAATATTTAAACTATTGAATTGTAAGGAAATGTGTGGTAGGTCTAACTTTATTATTTTTGGATTTCTTAGAAGGGGAAATATTTCTTAGAAAGGGAAAAATGTTTTCCTAATGATAAATGGTATTTGTATCTTTTGACTCGTCTTCTTTAGGGTCGCACTATCGAAATTTTACTGACATGTATTGCAATCTAATCCTTATTCGAACTTATATTGTTTTAATAAAATGCCAAACAATGATACCAGTGCTTAGAATTAGGTACAAATCTATTTGAAACTGACCATTTGTGACTGAAAATAGCTTAGTCACTCGCGTATACTGTAGTCTTGCTTTTGATGGAACTTGTATCTGTCATTCCGTGGGCATAATATGTCCCAATAGTTGAGTTTCGCCTATTATCACCTACATCAACCGATCACTGCGTTGAAAATATCTTTTGGCATACGATTCCCGAAGTGCAATTATTCTCCGCCTGCTCCCCTTCTAATGTTTGCAGAGCTCTCGTTTCCCTCGTGACGACGAGCAAGTACAAGGGATGAGTAAGTTGGACCAAGTAGCCTTAAGTATACGATGGATCAAAATTGAAAGTTTTTTGCGCGTAATATCACTTTAATAAAAAAATAATAAAACTGAATATATCTCCGGTCCCGAATTCGCCGTCCGAATCACCCTCGGATCTCGGGCAGTTGTATTCCTTACTTGCTTTTCTCCCCCTCCCTCCGACTCAGTGTCCTCTTCTCGCCCGGCGACGCGACAGTTGTCGGAGAATGATGGGCCCTGAGCCGCCGATCCTCTCCGCCCCGTATAGTTCGCGTTTTGGGGTGAGGAGTGCAGACACGAGTCCCGCTCACGGACAGGCGCTCACGAGCTGTCACGGAAACGCACGCGAAGGGGGAGAGATCGTTGCGGTGCTCCTCTCTTCTCGCTATCCTCTCTACCACCAGCAGTGAACCCTCCTCCCCCTACATACCCTAAACGTCCCCTTTTCCAAGAGATCGGATAGGGTGGGAATGAGGGTGGAGAAATGGAGGCCAGATGGGGTTCATTGGATGGTCGGGAACATGTCTGTTCATGTGTGTATGTGTGTATATCCTTACATTCTGATGCACATGAATTCACCATTTTAATATACGTGATGTAGGATACGAACGAATGTGGTAGCACATGCGGAAAGAACTTCAAGAACAAAAAATCGACGAAAAAATCCAAATAAGTGAGATTGTGAAATTCAATGAGGAACCTCATTGGAAAGGAAATAAGGAGATAACACGTATGTGCATAAAAAATGTTGAAGGTAGGGGATAGAAAAATAACATGTACCGGGTGAACACCAAAAGGATCTAGTTAGGAAGTCAATCGATGCAGATTCAGAATTACAAATAATACCTGACCCGGAAAATAACAGTTAAGTTTGTCAGAATGATAGCTAAGCCACCGTAAAAACACATTCTCTCAGCAATTATGGCACGGAGATGGAGTACAGTGAAATTACATAGTTGTACACGCTCGGTGGCAGAGCTTCTTACTGTCTTCAGCAGAGTAACCTAGTGTCTTTCCGCTGAATAGGGAGCGGAGCCCGAATCATACCAAGTTGTTCATCGTATATATAAATTATGTATATGTGCATCTGAGCACTCTCAGCTCTACCCTATCCGTGTGATTTTTCGGGTACCATATCTTTCTATGAAACCATAACCGCCACAGATGAACACCTGATGTGTGAATTTCACGCGCCGTCGGGCTTAATACTGGGTAAAGTCTGCCATCACCTACCGACCTTCGGGTTGATTATTTGTTTATGGTTTACCTGAGTATACATATCTATCTATGTATATATATATGTATATATATATATATATATATATATAGTGAGTGCTACGTGTATAATAATGTGTATTATCATCTGTTTTGAAGCGATATGGAGACGCACTGACGACAAGGAAGGAGTGTGTGGGATGGGGATGCGCGTTTGACGTCAGAGTGATGTTAAAGAGGGAGCGGATGGTCCGCCTGTCTGGGACGATGGGGGGTGTGGGGGAGGTGTTGAGTAGGAGGGGGACGACTACAGAGAGAGGGGGAGAGAAAGAAATGAAGGGGTCTGACGCGACTACTGAATGGTTCGAGGTGGGGTGGGGCGTTTGTGATGGCCAAGGGGAAGGGGTTGTTGGGGAGTTGGGTGATTTGTGCCGGGAGTGTGGCGGGAGAGGGAGTAGTTGATGTGGTATGACTGGGTCGAATGAGCGGGAGAGGAGCGGTGGAGGGGGAAGTGGAAAGGGGTATGTACCGAGGCTAAAGTGGTGTGCAAAGCGGGGAGAGGAAGAGAATTCGGGGGGGAAGGGAGAACGAGCAAGGGGATGGGACGGCATTTTTGGACAAGGGACGCTTGGCTCGTAGGGGAAGGGAAGGATGGATTGCTGAGGGTGTCTGTTAGGGAAGGTTCGGTGTCGATGATTGAGGGAACGACGAGACGGACGGTCTCTGGTCCAGGGAGGAAGCTGCAACACATCTGCACGGCGCAATGTAAGCCGCTGTGAGGATACGTATCCCTTCTTGATTCCTCATTCAGGCCCAAAGAATTCGCAATACTCTTAACGTAAATTTTAAGAGACTCTTGCCATTAGCACATTACCGTTCAGTTTTTATGACCCCATCAGAACGCACAATGGCGTTGCCCCCGAACCAATAGTAACGCTACTTTACTTTATTCAGAAAAGACTAACCGCATAACTCTGGCCTGTCCTTATTCAGCACCATAAATGTAACCACTTTATACCTCCCGTTAAGCCATGCCAAATATGTATTCTAAGCCTCCGTCTACTTTCCCGCAACCTGCGTCTAACAGCAATGGACATCTTATCCTCCCTTACCGTACCAAGCACTTATTCTTTTGTCCTTATCCCCTTTAATTCCAATTTCTTGTGCTCTCTGCGCTCCTATGTCAAACGCCTAGAATCTACGCTTATTTTATTTCAAGTAGTATATATCGGAACTGTACAGTACTACAATCATTACCAGTTTTCTTCAATCGTTTCTCTACGTCTATGCTCTCGTTCCATTTCATCAACTCCCTGTGACTCGTAGTAATTTATAGTTCCCAAGATGGAATTATCTGTGGTTAAGAAAAACTTCAAATGTAAGACAGTTTTAACTTTTAATCATTGCAAGTGGAGTATTGGTAATACATGTATACTTGTTTGAGCGCTCGGCTTCCATAACGTAGGGTCCCACAAAAAGAGACGTTTCAGTCGTGATATGGTGGAATATCGTGATTAATTAAAAATTGACAGTTTTCCACAGAATAAAATTTAATGCGACCGGTTTAAATGTAACGACATAATCATCAGGTCTTCATACCTAACTGCATCAATGTAACTACATCATCATCAGGTCTGAAGACCAGTAGTTACATCGAAACCGTTACATTAAATTTTATTTCGTGGAAAATTTCTAATTAAGAAATAAGTAGGGTCCCAGTTTTATATCTGGCAGATTCTTCTCGGCTCCTCGGGTTACCATCGAGCTGTGTGATATCCTTAGCACCAGACTTTAATGGAGAACCAATGGAAAAGGACCACTTACTCCCCAAAGGGCTTTGTGCGGGTTCACCTCTGCCGCCACCATTCAAAGCAACAAAGTCTTCTGCTTGACTGGTGTCACAGGTTAATGTTTATTTTAAAATTAACGTTATGGTTAAGATTACCTGCATTATTTGATATAATTAACAATGTCGTCAAAATATAAGGGAAACTTACTCTTGATTTTATATACATGGTGTGGAATCACACTCTACCTCATACCATAGTGGTGGCTTGCAAGGTAATTTACTGATGTAGATATTAGCTTGCTGCCCGAGATGTTATAGGTGTTTAATTACAATTAGAGCAATACTCAAAGTAATACTTCTGTATATAGTGTTGTAAATCATCTAAGCAACCAAAAGTTTGTGTAGTAGGTGCCTTTGATAAATATTTTTGTCTTTCGTCGTGTATATGAAATGTAATATCTGTATGTCATGACAAAGAAATTCCATCCGTTGGCTGGTCATCGCAATCTGTTTATTTGTAATGAGAAAAATACAAGTTTGTTATCTTATCCATGTTGAAGGTCACTCACTCCTCTACCCTAAAATTAATTTTATGTCCACGGTATATAAGGTGGTAAAGAGTCGAGCAAATTTTTCTCTGCCGTCAGAACTCGTCTTGCAGCTTAAGACGACGCCCTTGATAGCGCAAACGACAATATCTTTTCGCAGCGTTTCAAATTATTCAACTGGGGAATCCGTCGCCCACTTCGTGTACCGTTACAATCGGATCCCCGCGGCCCACTCGGTCCATTTCTGCGAATGGCGATCATTCGAAAAAATCATCGAGGTCTGTCGTATGTGATACAGAAACGAAAACAGCGGCCCAGGGGGATAGACTTCTTTCCAACGTTTCGAGAAAAACCTGATGAGAAACTAAATCGGTGTCGGATGCTTTTCATTGTTTTTCAAGCTATTCGTATTAAAGTTAAACCAGTTGTGCTAATATTATTCCATCGCTTAAGGGCCGTTCGTTGTTTTAATAAACATTTGCCTTAGAAGTACGATATATCAAACAAAGCATTAATCTCCAATGGTACCGCGTGAATTTCTCTTGTTCTCTCTGCTCTCGAGTTCCATCCGTGAAGAGCCTCGTGAATAGTTGAACAAGGATGGACGGTTTGAACGAGAATGCATCTTAATGTTGGGATTTTTTCATTCAATTATCATTGAAAATATCTAAATATCATTTTAAATACATTATTAGTATAGTCTTCGTCCATCGTGATTACTCCCGATCAGCTGTTTCAATGTCGACGTTTGTCAACTGTCATTTTTATAGTTGTCTTATCGAGGAAGATTTAATTTCCTGGTCTTGCGGCGATCAAGTTATCCTTATGACATACATCATGTATACATTATCTGGTCACTCCCGATTTACTATCGAGGTCGAAGCGTTCGGATAAGTAATTCCACGCAATTGGTGGCGTGCATATTTTATGCTCGCGTGTGTGGGAGAGGAGGGGGTTGGTTCGCTGCTAGCATCTGGCCAAGATCATGAACTCTCCGGGCGAAATCTCTGGTCCCAGTGACGCCACAGTGTCTCTTCGCTCTGTCAATAAAAACAAAAGGCTGGCGAATGTGCTGAGCGTTGAAGAGAAGTGCCCGAGGGAGGAAGCGGGAGATTAGATATGGACGAAGTAAGCCGCCGTATATGGGCAACGTTTTCCGTGACGCTTACTGAGCAGTGTAATATGCGCGCCACGATGATGATCATCACAGTAGCTTTTGGTCCGAGTTTTAGTTTTTGGAGTAGTTTAAGGGCGCTTAGCATAATTGTGTCGCCGAGACGTTGATGCGAGTAATGGGTGGTAGTAATGCGAGTGGTAATGGGTTATGAATGAACAAAATTTGTATTCGCGAAGGAGTGAAAGTGTGGCGAAAGATGTATCACCGATTTCGTTGTTTCGGGTAGCTGGTGACCATGATTGGAAGTGAAATATGCAGAATATAGTTGATAATGTTTGGAGATGCTGTTAAAAATAATGAAAAGAATAGTGTTGAGGAAAGTTTGTCCGTTAGCTACAAGGGAAGATGTCAGTACCAAGACCTTTGTCTCATATACACGATACCCCGCAAGCCACCGAAAGTGTGTGTGGAGGGGCTGTAAGGAAACCAAACTTTTCAGCTGTCTAAATGTTTTCCTTGTTTAAATACGAGACGTATAATATTAACTAGAACGTTAATGTCCTTAATATAAGGAAGGAATAAAAATAGACCGACCGACCATCGCCGCTTTGGCGAAATCATATTTAATTTCTCGGAAAAAATTATTCAAAATTGGCGAACAAAATAATTTAGGTTATCGTTCATGGATAAACTTTGAATGACTTGTTGATGGATATCTTCGAAGTAGTAATTTGCATGCACACGTATTACCGAATCTCCGGGTCACTTTCCGTCACAGAATGTGAATTTGGTGAAGATCGTTAAAATCGGCAAGCGAGAGCACACTATGCACGCGTTCCAGATTGCATCTCTCGATTTCCCGCGTTCTCTGAGATTCCAGCCGATATTGTGACGTCATGTCCGCCCATTCGAAACGCGAGAAATGCGAGCACGGTCCTGGAAACAGAGTGATGGACGCACGGGTCTCGGTGTGGAGCGCAGAAATACCTACACATAAAAGACGACGTCGTATTCCATGAGTGGAGGAAGAATCATCATTTAATCCTCCGTAATCCTTAGCATATTGGAAAGAATTTTCCCTTCCCTCGTCTCCCCCACTCCATGGAAGGCGGCGTGGCGTCGCGAAAGAAAGAGAAGGCGATGAGCGATTCCGGAATGCGTAATTGCCCTCCTTGTCACCTCGCATGTCCTCTGCGCCGATACACCCGTCGGATCCGTGATCCCTCCCCTCCCGCCCCGTCCAAGACGACCTTCTGGAAGGCTGCGCGTTTTTCTACATCTCTCTTGACTCCAGCGCCCCTCGCTCTCCGTCGACGCCCGAAGGAAAAGGCGAGCGCGAGCCGTTCTTGTTTTTTCTTCCGCCGATGCTCGCACGCGCGTTTTGATCCCTCTCCATGGCGACCGATTCCCCCCTTTAAAGTCTTCCCGCCGCGCTTTGTTTTTCGAAGCGCGGCCGCGGTCGTTTTGTTATTCGTCGCTTCGTTTAAACCTTCGCTCTCATCATCCCCCTCGAGCCTCCATCGCGTCTTTGATCGTCGCCGCCTTTGAGTTTCCCCTTCTGTGACTTGTCGCTCTCCCCGAGGAGGCGGAAGTGATTGAACGGTTTAAGGGGGTGGTGGAAGAGTCTCGGGGTTACTACTTTGGGGGCTGGAGGAAGAATTGGCGCGCCCCATGTCATCTTATGCGATACGGAGATATATCGGTACCATGATATATTATTTTTATGTCGGCAAAGTCGATACCGATAATTTTAAGGAATTAATACACCTTTGGTTGCACGCTAATTTTCGTCGATAGCACTTTCGTTGTCTATATTGACGACAGTTTTGGCATGGCGATATGAATATGACCGAGATAGTCATAAATATACGAAACAATAAATATTAATAAGGATATGATAGTAAATCTACATAATACCCCATAAGTCGCCACATTCCTTCCAGATCATCCTTTTATTTGCCCTATTTTCATTCATTCTTAGTTTTGTGCACTGATATTTCCATCAACATTCTAACTCATACAGTAGAAGAATAATTTTCATATATCCCTGACCAAAGTAATCAATCCGATGGTTGATGTGTGATAGATTATATTGGAGTGGACTTTTCCATCGGTGAGACTTTGAAAATCACACATCGAGTCAGGGGGCTTATTTCCCTTTCCTTGCAAATTCCTGACGGTGTCGGCTTCCCTGGAAGGTCTGGTGCCCAGAAAATCACACAGCTTGAGTGAAGCTGGGGGTATCAAGAGGGGTCAATTAGATTTGAACCCGGGCCCTCCGGTCAGCTGACGAACGCTCTACCCACTGCGCTTACACGTATTTAATTTCCACATAAAGTTCTTTATGAGCCCTTTTCTTGATCCCGCTTTGGTGCAATTTACTGCTTGCTGTTGTTTCCTCTGAGGTAGAACCCTCTACGGTGAGCCTTGTCCTTTTTAAAATCCCTCTATCATCCCACTTTCTTCTTCCTTCGCTGGGAGTTGCGCTGATGCATGTCTTATAGTAGTTTTCTGCCATTTTTTTCATGGTGTGCCCATTTCTATTCTTATATGCAAAATCATCTTCCTTGTTTCGATTTGAGACTATTATCCTTCTTGCCGGAAATTCGTTCAATATTTTGCACACCGCCATCATCCATTTTTGGACAGAAGCAGTGGTCATTGTTTCTTCACGAGTATACGTGTTGATTTGTGCGAGCGCAAACCCCTGCTTTAAATTCGCACCGCAAATGATCCCATCGTTGAAAACAACTAATATGATGTTTCCCACGATATTTGAATACGAGACAATGGCGGGGTCATCACTTGCCCTGGAAACTCGAGCTGCACGGGCCCACATCTTTTTCAAATAAATTGGAACTCATTTCTCCAATATGGCTGCCGTGCAATCGACGACGAAACATTTCATTTCACGGCCATATGACATTTTTAATGAGAGAATTCACGGCACCTTAAATGAGTAACGTGCGCTGCCATAATTTAATTCATTCACTCTAAGCCGAATCGTTATCAGTAAGCAGAATATCGTAGCAAAACGTTGTAATGAGTGCAGTAAGTATTGCTCGGCGGTGGCAACTTCCTTCGTTTACGAAGACGATGTATTCGTCAAATGGGGCATCTTCAGCACGGAGTTGGGGTTGGACGATACTGTAAAGGTGTTCATCAAGATTTAAAAAAAAATAGTGGAAGAAGTAAGATGGCGAAAGTGTTGCTTAGCGGGGAGGATTATTTACGGTTTCAAAGGGGGAGAGATTTGAAGGCGAATGGCAAGTTGTAAGCGTATCTAGTTGGATGAAACTTTTGGCATAATCAGCGAGGGAGGGTGGCGATTGTCTCGAGGGTAGGGGATGTGTGGGAAACGAGGGAGGAGGACGGACGTCGGGAGAGGAGAGAGGGACGGAGATGTCGGGAACACTCCCTTCGCTTGTCTTGATCGCTCGAGCAGAAATGGCCTCATTTGTGAAATAGCTCCATAATCATTAGCGTCACTCGCGTGTTTCCATGTCGCTTGTCGTCCGTCTCTCTTCATCCCTCGCGGTTCTCTCTTGCTGAGAGCGGATGGATCGCGCCGAGCCTCCTCCTTTCTTAAGACCGGACTCCTGCCCATCTTTCGCAGGGGCGAGGGATTTTCCGTTGGGAAAGCTAGCGTCACATCATCCCTTTGTCTTTTTAAGGAAAGGGGCTTGGACGATCGAGCTTTGCTCGTTCAATGGGGGCTCAGTATAAAATTTATCGTCCATAATAAGTTTTATTTTTAGCTGAGTATTTTTCAAAGAGTAATTACGTAATCATCATAAAGTGCTCTGACCTCTGGCAGGTCCCTGACACCCTTCGATATTCTTAAGTCCTGTGCCTTTCCCATGCTGTCAACCCTTCCTTTCTACTTTTCCTTTCTGTGGTCCTGTCTTTCCTTCTGCCTCTCCCTCCTTTGCTACCTTCAAGTCTTAGATAATGGCCATCCCAGTTCTAGTTTCCCTCTTTTTATTGTCTCTGTTAGCCTCCTGGTTCTCCCATACAATAGGTTCATCCTCTTCATTCCTAGGAAAACGTGAAATAGTAAGTAAAAATCATCGAGATTAAAATTTCAAGGAGAATTATAAAAAATGACGATTCATAATCGAAACGGAAATGCTTGATCAGTTTTATTTAGTTTTGCATTAGTGTAATAAAATTACACCCGATGCTGACAATCAGCGATTAGTCTAATGGTTGAGGACCTTAAACTCCATGCCACATGTGCAGTTTAAGGTGTACGTACAAGTAGATGTATTTTTGCTATCAACTCCACTTCATAATTACCCCGACAATCTTATCTCTCGTCTTCACTATCGATCCTTTTTCTACCGAAGTAGTGTGAGGGTTCTATCCTTATTGTCGCAAATTTAATGACTTAATTGATAGTTTCGTCATAATTAAAATATACTTTTGTGATTTAATTTGCGCAAAAAGGATTCTTCGAGTTCGACAAAATATCTCTCCCATTCTAAACCGTTGTCTGATTAATGTTTGCATTGTAGGAATTGGATCATTTCCTACGCTCAAGAAAATCGTATGGTCGATACAATTTTGATAAATACAATACATTATCGAGTCCACCTGCGATGCTAATTGGGATTCCTTTCCATAACCTACAGAATGAGCTTGAGTCAACGGGCTTACGGTTTCACTGTTTGACGACGATGCTGTTAATCATCTGCCAGCTTCCACGAAATGGAGAAGGTATATCGTCGTTGGATTAGAAGATTGAAATGGTGGCTTTGAAGGGTAGTAGCAATTTGGACACTTGCGAGAAAACTGGGACAGTTGTAGAGTGTGCGAACCCAATGCCTTTTCTCATCCATCCCAGAGCGCGCATGGGGCAGTGACGTCAGCAACGTAAGGTTAACCCGAAAAGGCATCTGTGCCGAGAAGGATAGCAGCTGCTCTCGGTGCCATTCTTTCCCTTGATGGCTCTGACTCACGGGGTATGTACACTATTCTTATCATGCCGCTATTTAAGTCTCTCTTGTCGCAGTAATAAAAATTACCTCCGGCTGATTCATGATTCTTCATTGCCCGGCCGTGGAAATCAAGCATGTCTCTCGTCGCACCATACACGTTGATTTCCTCTTCATACGCTCTCTTGATCTTGTTTATTTTCAGTTTTATCATAACATCATCGTTAGTCGGCAAGGTAACAAGTATCAAGGCAGTGTATCCGCACGCTGTTTTTGGAGTATTAGTTATTTTAACGTTCCTGACGTGCTGGAACGTTTGGCAAGGGATGTTAAAACACTAGTCATGGAAGCTGGTGAAGGTGGGAGTTTCATTTCCAGTGCCCTGTTTTCGCTCTCGTTTTGTCTTGGGTGTGCATAATTATAGGAAAAAATGATTTTTTAGTTTGCCTGATCCACAAGATCTTTTAATTTGTAGTTATTATTCGACCCTCACATGTGATGCGAAACTTGGCGTCGTAAGTTAAAGGCTTTCTTTAGGTAGGCTAGTGCTTTAGAGTGCTGACCGTAGGGTCGGATTTCGATTCTCTTTGACTTATGGCACCCTCATCTGCACCCAATATTTTCGATTTTTCGGATACCGGAATTTGCAGGGTAACTAAATCGGTACGGGGGAAGAAAATGACCCCCATACTTCTGGTGTAAATTTCATGTGTCTAAAGAACCAGATGAGATTACTTAGTTTGCAAGTAAAATCGCACTATACTATATGTCTTACTGTTACCGGTATAGTGATCCCTTGGAATTGGCAATTGTATTTGAATCTCCATGAAGTACTGTTCTCTTCAATTATGTAGTAATTTCTTGTCGATAAAGTGTTTTTGGTGAAATTTTTCACGAACCAGAAGGTGCTGCTGGTTCTTTTCAGTTTCCGGCGGGCATTCAGAAGTGGGCGTTTCAAGTTGATTCTTAACCTCTCCGTCCGTGAAAAATGTCCTGTCCGACACCATTATTTGGCAGCAATTTGGTTTACCGGCCCCTTTTATGACGGGGACCGGCTACTTTCGGAAGGCTTAAGAAAATGAAATTCATTATGGTAATTGGACGAATTTAGGCGCGTAGCCGCCTTTTTTTATCCACCACGTTTTCGCGCGCGTTTGAGCGGGGGAGGTCTTGGTTGAACGAAGAGAGGGCGCGGAAAGTGGAAAGAGAGAGAGAGAAGCAGTTGGGTGGGGGGGAGGGTGGGAGAGACCGCCTTGGCTCGTGGGATTGCCGGAGGGAAGCAATTCTCAGGAATACTTACCCCCGGGGAAGATCATCCGGGTTTCGCGTTTCTTTTTTTCCCTCCCCCAACTCTTCATTTCGTTCTTTCCCCCGCGCGAATTTCCATCTTCTTCCGTTCCCCATTCATCCTCCCTCCCGCCAGTCCTTCGCCCTAACCAACTGCCCCTCCTCGGTGGCAAAACCCTCCTACGTCAAAGAGAGGTGTCACGTTTTGTACAACTCTCGAAAGTGTCTCTCGAGTGGAGTCTTCGCGTGTACCGAGGGAAGACTTCACTCATCTCCTCCATGAGTGTGTATTCAATTGCCCGCTACTGCTTTGAAATCGAGAGTGTTCCGTCGGGGTGGGTGTGGGTTGTTGTTGTTGGAGGCCAAATGACGATCTCCAATGCGCGTGCCCGGTGATAACCACTGACCTCTGCTATGCCACTTTTTGGGTTCTTACTCGCCTTTTTTCTCTAGTCTTGTTTTTTGCTCGCCTTCGGACTTGACTAAATATAAGTCGCCGCCATCCTTCGAGGTTCTTGACCTATGCCTCGCGATGCGCGGCCACGGTTGTTGACGTGTCCCGTAAAGTATTTCCCGTAAAATCTTGAAATTATCCTTTTTGCTTTTTGGCTTCGAATGTGTCCCTTTTGACTGTGCAGTTCAAAATGTAGATGACGCGGCTAAAGGGTTCGGCCAAAAGTCCACCGCTTATGTTATGCTGAAAAGCATCGCAAATGATCGCATTGCTACATTACGCGCACGGATTTTACCGTGACTTTTCACGGATACGCAGAATTTATCCGAAGAAGGTAAATTTTATCTGCCCTTGAACGAAAGTCTAGATGACTTTCATTTAAGAGCTAACAATTTACTGAGTTGTTGCAGATTAATTTTGTATTCTAATGAAATCCAAAACTGATCATCTAATTCGGTAAAATACTGCCGTTTTCCTGTCATTTTTGATTATGCTGAAATATTGATAAAAACCTGCGTAAATATACTTCACTGTTATTTGTCAAAAATATTATTGCATATAATTCAGGTACCTACTCGTTATATTTAAAAGTGCGTACTAGAAAGCATTTTGACTGGTTTTAAGTTTTTCCAATCGCTAGCTAGTATGGCAACGTGTAATTCCAAAACGCAGAACATTAATATTAATTATGAGAGAATAAGGCGAGGAGAAAAGAGAGGAAAAGAGAAAACCTGTGTGGAGAAAATTTTTAAATCAAATAATAACCTTGGAAACTTGGAATGTCAAGGGTATTCATGTGAAGTGGCTTGAAGTTTTCTCCGCAGAATGGTTGACTTGAGGACAGAAACTTTTCTAAAATATTTCTTTCCTGCTTCTTTTTCCATTTACTGCCTTAAAATTGAAATATCTCACTCAGAAAACTCTACCGTAATGATAGTTTTTCCTTAAAAAATTGGGACGTGGTGTCCTATTGGGAAGAGCGTTCACTACTGACCAGAGGTTTTTCGCGGTTTCAAATCCTATTTGATTAGTCAGGGCCACCCCGTTTGTAAATTCAAGCGATAAAATTGACTAATATCGTATTATATATCGTAGAACAATCAGTAATAGTTATTAGATTTTGCTGAGAATCCAAATAGTGACAAAGGGAACGAAAATTCTCCCACTATCCTGAATTTGCGGATTTCACACGCCTTAGAGGTTTAGTTCGGGTCGACCTCTACCCCCACCTATCAAATCTGACCTTCGGAGTGATTATCGTGGATTGAAAGAAACGATACTGTATGACTGACGAGCCAGGACGACCTGGAATTGGAGTATATCTGGTACTAGCAACCGTGAATAACTACTCGATGGGAATGCTACGTGTGAATGTTCAAGGGTGATGTGCGAGTAATATTTTCATGTTGTCTCAACCCTCAACTTCACCCTTGCTTACATGCTCAACTCCCCGGTATACTTCCGTTTTCTGCCTCCGTACCCCCCTCCACCACTCATCCTACGCCCCCTCCCCCAATGCCTCCGCCACTCCTCTCCTGCTCTTCATATAACGAGTGAGTGGCTCTCGGTCTTGACGCCTCGCCTCGTACCCGGCGTACAAACCCCTCACCCTCCCTCTCTCCCTCCCCACCTCCCCTCGAGACATCTCGCGACCCATCCCCCACCCCTCGTGCCTCCCCCAAACCCTCAGTTCTCTCTACTGCCCCCCCCCTTCATATGCTGCGACTCACATCCTCCGCCGCCCCCCTCCACGTGACAGCTGCGCCCCTTTCGCGCCGACCCCCCTTCGTATCGCCCCCTCACAAAGAAGCACCCCACTCCTCCTCGGGTCCTCTCCCGGCATAAAATATCCTCTTCCTCCTCGCTTCACCATTTCGCCTCTCCTCTCTCCCACCCCGGCCCCTCTGGTGACCCTTGGAGGGGGTGCAGGATGGGGCAGGGGGTTCCGCCTCCTAACCCCTAACCCTTCCCCCTTCACCTTTTCGACCCCCTCCCCACGTATGCGCGCGCCCTCCAGTCTCTCCGATGTCTGGCCCACAGCCCGCGCGACGGCCCCGGCAACCTATGCGCCCCCCGGGAGAAGATATACGTGAGTTGCTCTAGTCTTTCTTCTCCTTCGTTAAAGGGACGTGGTTCTTCCTTTGCGGTCGAGGAGAGGGATTAGGGAGGGAAGTGGTGTGAGCTGTTCCTTGAAGGAAATGGAAATTTAATTGGAATTCGTTGTTTGACATATTGCACGGCCATGCTTCATTGTTTTGACAAAAGAGTCAACGTTATTTCCCTGATTATGACACGTAAGCTTTAAAAATCACAATGGACGTAACGATTAAGTGGTACTTCCAGTTGAATATTACTAAATACACATTACAGTCATGGTGTCCTCATTCTAAAATTTACCGGTGATGAAATATTCCACACTAAAGGAAGGTTTGAGTTGCAGCAGGCGAAACAAGTATTTTTTGCATAATTCTGGTGATAAATGCGCAATTTAATGAGGGAGCTTGGTGAAGATGTTCATTAGCAAAGAAGGCATTTATAGAATGGAGAGAATGCTCCCTCCCCGCAACCCTTAATTTATTTATGTGCAATGAAGAGATCGGTGAATGGTGGATGCGTTAGGTTCAGAATCTAGGCCCTTGAGGGTAGTGGATGCTCTTAGATCGTAGGCTTTTAAGATGTTGGCATGGAGAAGAAAAATAGCTGGGTGGAGAGGATGACAAGCAAAGTAGCATGAGATGTGTCTTGGGAGGGGAAGTGTTTGGGAGAAATACAACGAAGGCAAGAAAAAGTGAATGGAGGAGATAATGAGAGGTAGTGGAATGTTGAAGGTTGTGTTCAGAAGGGAGAATATTATGTAGGCGGGGAAGTTCAATTCCTTCTGGGGACCTTTTCGACGGCATGAATGTTGGTAGAAAATTTGAGGACACGTAGATGGAAAGAGTGGTAATGAAAAGGTATAATGGCATTTAGGTACTCTTTAAATTTGTGATCTAATACAATAGCCAGTTTATTCACGTGTGGCTGTTGAAAAAGCTGTTCTCAAGTAGTGTTTGCAAAGTAGCTAATATTAGTTTTTTTAGTATTTTAATCTTTTTGCTCCAACTTTTCGAATCACCTTCATTAAAAACTAATAGGGGAAAGAGGATATAAGGATAAGGTCTTCACGAAATGTTTGTTCATGAAAATTGAATATTTAACATGGTTACTCCGCGAAAATTACAGCATATTCGCAAATGTAGCGTTATAACCACTCCGTACGCTGCTAGCATTATCATAACTACTTTTTTTGTTGGTATTTAGTATTGTTTAATGCGTAACGGCTTTCTTTCAGTTATCTCCTTATCCCAGCTTTGTCATTTTAAAAACATTCTGTAAAGATTTTAAACCAAAAGCATCTGCGATTGAGATGTCGCCTTTAGGGACGACCGTATGAATGCCCTTGGATTTATTTTTGTATGCAAATTCTCACTTGTAGCATGTTTTTTATAGTTTAACTGGATTTTTATTTTCAATTTATTATTTATAGGTTTGTTACATTTCTTTTTTGATTTTCCCGTTTTCCCAACTCATTAATAAACGTAAATTATGGCAAATGAATTGGGCTGCTGTCCCTGGGGACATTTTTTCTGAATGCATCCACCAACCTGAACGTTAACTCATCCATTTTTTCGGACAAGGTCTTCGAGAACATTTGAGCTGAGCAATTGCTCATAGAGCTCGTTCACATATCTCATGAGCATATGTATATGGGAACATGGCGAAAATAATTGTCGTCCCATTAACGCCTCTGTATAGCACGAGTGTGCGGATTTCGCGCCATTTTGCCGCCAGAAACTCAGTGTTGCCACCCTCAGAGAAACGGGAAGAGAGTCGTTTCGGCAAAGTCGGTGAATATTTCTAAAATGTGATAGTTCTCTGTGAATCTATTGCTGTATTTCTCTTCAAGTCTTCATAGACGAATATGGCGAACATTTTGGCTTTAATACGCATGGTAAATAAGGAAAAACGATTTTGGAAAGCATTATTATTATTGGAGGTGTTTTACCGGCTTAGGGTAGGTTTTTTGCCCTCCTATTTTACAGCATTCAGTATCCAAATATCTCTTCCATTTAGCATCGGCTGCCATATCTTCTTCCTATTTTAATTTCTTCCTGCAGACATCACTCTTCACCTACCATGTCCAAAACTTCGTTTGTTTTCCTTTCCTTTAATTTTATTTTCTCCATTTCCCCCACACCTATAAAGCTACGAAACCCTAGTAAATATCTAAGCTCTTTCCAAATTTCATGATATTGACCTGATTGCCCTACAAACCAGATTTGATCGTTGAAATTTGGCAGATTAATATGAAATAACATACGATAAGACCGTTATTTATGGACGAAATCCAGTCGAACCTCTCTCATTCTTTTATGAAGAGAATCGAAATTTGAACAGTGGGCTTTCATTTCTGTAACATGTCGAGGTTTCATGTTTTCGCTGAATAATCAATTTCCCCATGAGATCTGGAAATTCGAAAATTGGGTGGAAAATTCTTGTGGTCCTGTTTTCGCCACCCCTCTTAATGAAGCATTATTTTCGTACGCTAAAATAATTGATTGTCTTTTTCACCTAAGAATTATTATCTGTCGTTAAATAACATTAATATGCAATCTTGAACGCCTTCTAGTCAATGTAAAGAATTTGAAGGAATTTTCACCTGCTCGGTTGAGTAAAGCTCTAATAATTGTGTTATTATTACGATGTACTTGGTTAAAACTAGTGTTTCTACACAATTAGATAATTTAAGAAAGGTGCCTTATTTTTTCCCCTTATGGGCTATTATTGATTTGTGGGCCATCACTGAACGTGGTTAACCACGATCTGAATCAATTCGAAGATACGGTCACATTTGTTTCCATTTCATGGCGACTGGCTTTGAGAAACGATTATTTGTGCATAATAAAGTATTTTCGCTCTCGTGCATCTACTATTTACCTTTTGCGGTTCTATTTCATTGGTCTTGGACTTGATCTAGACGGCACAAATAGAAATGAATTTATAAAAATGAATAATTTTTTAAAACAACCATTTGCATTTGGCTTGACCGCCGGAATGTGAGCTTCATAGATTCCACTGTCGCAATGTTAAGAAGTGTTATTAGATCTGTTGAAATCAAAAGTAATCTCCTTATTATTAATAATAATATATGCGTTCAGCTATGATTCACGTGTATTATTACAGTACGGCAGTGTTTTGGGTGCGATAAAAATCAATTGTTAGACACATCGGCAATTGTTCACTTATAATATCAGCAGCCAAGTCATAACTGATGCACATGTGTGTTACAGAATATCTTAAATATTCCCGAAGCCTTTTTATTGCAAACAAACTTACTGATGAGTAAGTGGAATACGCCTAACAAGGAGCAATATCGTAGAATATTTCATTGTCGTTGAGCTTCAATATTACTAGTATAGTCTTGCTTGAAGCCAAAGCAACGCTTAAGATCCTCTTCCTAGTATATATACGTCTTCGTCTTAATGGTTGAACTCTCGATTCACGCAGTTTTTCTAGTTATATTGTTCATAATCAGGTACTTGTTTAGGATTTTCAAATATATTTCTTTACTTAATTGATGTGCGCTTAAAAGGCAGTATTCAATTTTAATATTTCTATGAACCTCTATTCTTTGTAAATATCCTTCCCACGGAGTACAACCCTCACGTGTTGGGAGGGCTTGCGTGTTCTGATGACCCTTAGATGTGTGTTGGCGGGAGTAATGATAATTGCTTCTTCTTAGGGCCACCACCCATACCGGATAGGTCGAAGAGTAAAAGCAGAGCGTAAGTTAGTCCACGCCGCGTGTAATATAGCCGTCAGCTGGAGGCATCGGAATCTTTTGGGGCAAGTGATGGTGGCCCACTGAAACACTGAGGAAGACAACGGGGAACTACCTCAATTATTTATCCCTCGAAACTATAATGGAAATTTTATAAATATGTGTAAGGCAGAATAAGTTACTCGGCTGTGCTTGAAATATTTTTCCGCAGTCGATCCCCAGTGAGGATGAACTCGTAATATAAGGCAGTTTCTTTATTCGTTAAAAGTCATTTGCGACCATGTCATTTATTTTTATCACTCCGTGGAAAATAATGTTAACAAGGTGCCTCGAAGAAATCCATCCTATTCTCTCATATCCGCAAGCAATATGTAATAAATATGACTTTATGGAAATGATTAATGGTTTTCACTATGAGTAAATGTGTGATGCGGTTTTCCGATTGGTGATTTATTATCTTATCCTAGTTGTCAATGGTTTTTCCCATTTAAACCAGGTATTCAGATAAAAAAATAGACGCACGCGCTCTCACATGACTTTTCTCTCTCTCCCCCTCTGCTGATAATTCTAGCCAAGGCCTCCGCTGCCCACTCGCATCTATTCTCTAGCAAGTTGTGAGGGGAGCAGCAATGGAGAAGGGAGGGAAAGGAAGAGATAGGAAGAAGCGAATGAAACCTTGGCCCTGCCCAACACGGACGTCTTTGGAGACTTCCTCTTAGCCTGTCGGTCGCCAAACGCAATTTATTCGTTTTCGAGAGGTCTCTCCGTGTCTTCGGCCAACGCAAAATCGCGGCGGTCAGCTGTTGCTAATTGGTTTTTCCTCACTTTGATGGCGCTCATGGTTCCGTAGGTGCGCCGCAGGATAGAGGAGAAACGTGTGTGCCTCCAGTGGGAAGCGGAAATTTGGGGGATCTGCGTCTCCTTAAGTCGAGAAAGAAATAAATAACAGCATACTTTAGGTCCTACTCTCTGATAAAATTTCTCATCTGTTGCTGTGTCATACTGAACTACTTCCATAACACCAGTCAGCGATACCTTTCCTGGAGCTAGTTTCTTAAAGCTACAAATCGAATTACAGTTTCTCTAAAAGCAGTACCTTAAATGTAGTATAAAACTTTCTAATTTGAATACTTTTGGTGTAGGCAAGTAACACTTGCTGCTTCATGTATTGCAATCAGCAGACTGCGTATGAGACTTGTAAAATTATGGTCCTCTGGTCGTGTGTGCTTCAGACGTGTATACATGACTCTATAGTCATTGTGTACGAGAAAGGTACGGGCCAGCATTAACTGTTCGATAGAGACTATCGGCTGTAGTAAATGTTTCAGAAATATTTATACTGTTGATGAGAAGCATGCAATTGATTGATGTATAGGCTAAAAAATGGTTTCTCTGCCTAATTGGCTTTCGTACTTGATGGATCATGCCCAAAAAAAGCAATTTGTCGAAATTCACCCGAAATAATTTTTACCGACGGAGGTGTATGAAAGTAGTCAATGGTTACTTTTTCATTAAAGTTGTGATCGATTTCGCACTCCTACTCGGGCTTTAATAAGAACAATTGTAATTGGAGCAAATCTCCAAACTATCTCATCACCCGCCGATCTCTTTATTTCCTCATTTCTTCTTGCGCCGTTTATTTTCCATTACCTGCTTCTCGTAGTTCATTCTAGGCTTTTCCAAGTAACTCTTCCTCTCAATGTTCCCTTCATTTATGGCCTTCATAAAGCTTTATCCCTCAGGATGTGTCCAATTAGTTTCCCTCTTCTTACAAGTGTCCTCAGTAGGGTTCTCTCTTCACCCACTCTTTGAAGCGAATACTTGTTCGTTACTCTATCCATTTTGTTTTCATAATTCTTTTGTAGTACCACATTTTCATCGTCCCCAGTCATCTGTTAACTAATGTACCTATTACCAACGTTTCACATCCATCGATAAGAACGGGAATTAATGAAGCGCTTCCTTACGTCGATGCTAATTGCCATTACTTTAATAGACGACCTTTAATTATTGTCTTGCGAGCAATTTGTCGTCGCTCAACGAAGAGAAGTGCAGATATGCTTCTGGTAAAATTATTACGCTTTCTTCGCCCTCTTGGTTCTCACATTTCTCCTTGGCACCGTTTCGTCTTCCTTAAGAGTGAGTGAGAATGTCCGTGGAGCGAATTTGCGCGTTTAAAGTTCTTCCGCAGAAACTCGCGGAGAGGGAGAGACGAGAACGTCACAATTGCTTTTTCCTCTCGGCGACGACAGTTCCGTTTCTTCGTAATGTTTCGTTCTCATGAGCGCGCAGAGAACAACGTAATTGTGACTGCTCCTCCAGCCCTCCACCCCCTCCCCCAACAGTGTTATTGGTCCTCATGTGGCGCGTTGCCAGGAATTATTCGATGCTAGTGTTGGCCATCCTTTGATGCGCGAATCATTGGCGTGCGTCAAATGTTACTGACACATTAATCGTCGAGTTCCCTGAAATTTGCCTTCGTTTGGCACAGAAAGGTTAATGCAGGCTCTGTGCCACTGGTCACAATCCTGGGCGTCCTCTCATGGAGTTTTTTTCTCTTTGCGTTCCGGTCGAAAAAGCCATTTCCTTGCCAATTCTCGATTCAAGTGGCGTCTATCTCGTGAATTAAAAAGATATGCGACGAAGACTCAATCCATTTGAATCGTTACCCATCGATCGGAAGATTCCATCTTAAAATAAACATCCTAAAACCGTAACTTGAATTCGCGAGCGACCGGAATCAGAGTTATAGTTAGGGAAACTAGGCTGAGGTGGACTTAATTGGTATATTGACTTCTTGATTCGTCTGCTATGCTCTAAGTCAGAGTTTTTTTTAATGAAACCTTTCGTACTGCGGTAATGAAGTGAGGAAATTCCCATCATTCCTCGCGCCATCTCCGATTGCGCCGAGCTCGCACTCCATCGATTATGAGCCTACAATCGCACGCGACACGGCTTTCATGCAAGGATGGAAGCGGATGTCGGTCGGAGGTGTCGTGTGTGTTCCCACTGCCAATCGAACCGCCGATTGCGAATTTGCTTCTGGGAAAAGTTCCGAAACATTTACGTTCCTCGAAATGAGGTCACCAAAACACCTTCGAATTTGATGGTCATTTACTATTTCTGTCAGTGGAAATGCAGGTTATATGTTACGGTATCAGTTCTGAAGCGGTGGAATTCTTCCGTAATGACAAGACAGGTTCAAATTCTCGTTTAAAAGGTTATCATCTCATGGCCTTTCGACTTTTTAGTTCTTGAAATGGTTACTCGGCACTCGTAAAAGTTGTCGCTAATGTATTAACATGATTACGTGGTAGTAGTTGCACTCTTAATACATACTCTTGGTGGCTTTTTGCTTTAGCCATGGTATTTACTCGATATTCCTGTAGTAGTGCCCACTCTCCTTCTTCTGAACACGATTGGCAATTCATAGAGGTCACAGGAAAAATTAGGTCTCTTTTATTAGTCTTTGCCAGTTTTATGTTATTATCAAGCAACTGATAAGTGGCTGGTAAAGGATAGTTTTACGAATACTTCGCCTATTTTCAACCTGACCATTTACTTTCTTGGCCGAATTTTCAGTCCCTAATGATCCTCTTAATTGTTTCCATAAAATATTTGCGGATTCATCTTTCATAACTTCGTGCATCTGCCACTTTACGGCAAGAGAATCAAATCAGTGAGACGAGTGAGGTACCGTTTTGATGCAGCTTCTGTGTAGTGATTACGCACACTTCATGCGATTCTCATCCCTGACATCTTTTGGTTAAACACGCTTCTGAGAAATGATCTTCGCGCATCTCTTAACGCTAAAAATCTCTTTGGTCCTCAGAAAACTATCCACCTTTTCCTATTTCCCCTGTAATGCAGCAGTGACCGATAATTGAGAGCGAGCGTAATTGCCTTCTCAGAGTTTTTGTGCTAAGTCTCTTCAGTAACTGAACACTGAATAATAATAGCTCCCTGCACCTCCATAGGAGAACGCAAGGCTGCTCTATGTTCCCGTTTTCCAATTTCGACCTTTGATATCAAAATAAATATAAAATATCAAATAAAACCGTATTATAGGAATGTTTAGGTATCGCATCCTTCGCACATGTCATCGTATTGACTATTTCATAATATGGAAGAAAATTATTGTCGCTCGATATACCGGTACTTCAAACGACAAAATATATCGACCAAGTTGGCATGAATGAATTAAATGCATCAATGTTTAAAATTGCGTTACGCCGAGAAGTTTTTACAAAGAGGGGAAGTTGAGGGTGGATACCTTAAGGAATGATGTAAAGAAAAGACTAACAATAAGAAAAACGTCAGAGAAATGTGTTCAAGAGTGTATTTTTCTATGGTTCGAAAATTTGGTCGTTGAAAAAAGAGGGTAAGCGTTAAGTGAGCTTTTGCTCTTTTGAGATGCAGATAAACGGAAAAATTTTATGGACGAAAAGAAAAACAAACTAAGTATTAGGAATGGAAGGGGAAGAGAGAAGATGAGGAGGAGAGATGCAGAAGATAGGGCGAGGCAATGCGATGCTGAAGACCGTAGATAATGGAGGGGAGAATATTAGGAAAAGTGAGGAAAAGAACACGCATTTTGGATGGAGTTTAGGGAGCCCGAAAATATGGAGAGCTGAAGAAAGATTCAATTTAACATGTTTAAGGATATTTTGCTAGGTTAATCAAGAGATACAGCGATGTGTAACGCCTGGGTAAATTGAAAACTTACCTGAAGCTGGTAGATAATAATGTATTATAATCGATAGGAATTATTCGGAATTGAAAAGGGATGCATTGTAACGTTGGATGTCGCTTTGTTTTTTTGATAGCTGAGACAAGGGAATTATCGCTGTATCGTTTGTAAGCGTGTGTCCATTCAAAATTGCCTTAACAGGTAGATTACTGATAGTGATAATATTTTCGTATCGTGCAATTCTAATTTTGAGTAGATCCGTTCGGGTAATAGGTCCTCCTCCGTTTGGGCTCATGTCGCCACTTTCTGATGTGGGAAAACAGGGCAATGTTTTCACACAATATCGACCTCTTAAGTTTCATTCGGACGGGCGATCCTTAGTTTTTCATTGTGGCGCAATTCCTTCCACTGCGACGGGAAGTTGCTGGCCTTCCGTCGGGCGTCTGTTTTGTATGTTCGAAAGTTAAGTGAGAATTGGACTAAACCAAGAATGAAATGTCTCAGCGTCTCGAGCGGGAAGTTGCGCGGGGAATTTTCAGTAGGGAGAACACGCGTTTGGAGGCCGTAGAAGAAATTTCAGTCACCTTGGCACATGGCTGAATAGAGAGAGCAAGGCGTCACGGGAAGTGAAAGAAAGCCCAATTCGATAGAAACAAAGCCCATTTCTCGATTGTAAATCTTATAACGTCCAAGTTGTGTTATGCTTTTAAAATGAAGTTAGCGTGAAACTTTGAATTAATCCGGTAGTAACCTACCGCTGTGAAGCTTGCAATTTGAGATGGCTTTAGCGGTCATTGTGAGTCATTCGACTGCCGTTTCTCTTAACTTTTTTTTTAGTCCCGGTAAATGGGAATGTGAAATGGTAAATTATTATTAACCCAGCTCATTAAATAAATGGGTTAATCCAAAACAACTGCTATGGGACAGAGGAAATGTATTTTGAACTTTTGTTAGGTCCCTTGGAACCAAAGTGATACTTGAAAACAACAAATTCGCTTTAAATGAGCTTGTGGTCAAGTCAAGGGAGGTAAAAACGCCGATAAAAAGTCAAATATCTGTATCATAATACCAAGCTAGGTAATTCAGCTAATCAAAAAATGTATTGTACTAAGAAATAATTGACAATATGTACTTACATTTAGTAAGAAAGGTAGTTAATATCTACGGAAACTACGAAAGGTAAGACATATAGTAAGATGACATAAGTCGTTCTGAAAACCCTACAAAACCGGAGAGCCCTTTTTATTTCTAATAGTTTCTACACTGTTTGTCGCCTCTATATGGCATACAATAAAGTCATTTTTTATGAGTTAATTCTGCTGTTCGTTTTTCGTAATAAACCACCAAGACCTCTCTATCCTAGCGACGTGATGTGGGTTCGAGAGGGATCTGGCGCGCATATTTTTTGTCCCCCGAGTTGCAGAGAGTTCCTGCCGGCGGCTGTTTCTTTCGGCATCTGCGTCATGAGCTGTTAATTTTTTCCCATTTTATCTTTTTTTCGTCCCCCCAGACGCGTCCTCGAACCGAAATAAAAATTTAGATTAAAGATTACTTTTTTATTTTCATCTCCCGCCTCCATTCGAGCGTCTTCCATCAATTTTCCGTCCGCGCCTCTCGCTCGCGATGACGTCACGGACACTTGTCCTCTCATTCTCTCTCCTATGTTCGCCATTGCACATTCATCCAACCCCTCGCTCCCCCCCCCCGTCCTCCCGCCCACGCGGCCCCACAACACCATCTCCACCACCACACCTTCTTTTCTCTCCTATCTCTAAACTCCCCTCCCCCCGTCTATTTTTTCTTTCCGCCGATCACTTCCCTTCCCGCACGTGCCTCGTCGAACAATACCCATGGACCCGTTCGCCTTTGGAGAATCAGATGCGCACTCCGGCGTGCATTTTTTTGGCTCGTGGTGCCTTGTGGTTTCGGTTTGCCTGCGCGCGCAAAAAATCTTACCGGAAGAGATGCAATGCGTGGAATGAAAAAAAACCTTGAATATTTTGCCTCATGGTGAGTAAATAGTTAATTTGTGCTTTGCTGTAATTACGCCGGATATTTCGTGGCTCGAAAGTATTAACATTTCTTGTCGTAACCAAAGACAATGACGTGATTGTTACGGGGCCCTAATTCCGACCACTCCTACGAAACCCTTGAAAATGTTAGTCAGACTTCGGGAATTGTATTGATATTGTATTAGAATGGGATATTGAAAATAATAAAATGTTTATGTTCCAAAAATGTCACTACTTGGTAACTTGAAATCTTCCGGTTATGGCTGGGTATGAGTAAATTATTGAGTTTTATAAATTAGCGTAGTTGTGTTTTTAAACGTATGAATTATGTCTTTGGGATCGTTTCTGAAACCGGTAGATTTTATTCGTTTTATATGACCGAGGATTAACCTCTTAGCCGTGGAGGGAAACTAATTAGTGGGAATTGGTGAGGGTAGTTCAAGCACGACAAAATCTCTCAAACCGTCTTCAATCAACCCACGTATCCAATGATTGTGTTCAATGCTTGATTCTTAATCTGCAGATGATAGCAGGGTCTGAGTGGTCGTTACTGTCATTTTTTTCGTTTACTTCTGCTTGAAATTAATTTGCTCGCCAGAAATAACTTCTGCCATTAGATACCATTCTTTTCATTAATTAAAATACATATATTGTTATAAGGGCACCGTTTCTAAATTTCTCCTTTCTACTAAATGATATTGTGGTTGAATCAAAAGTGAAGCCGCGTCACTAGTCTCCTTTCCATTAAACGAGAACTCGAAGCTTTGCAAATAGCTCGGCTCAACTTGGAAGTGTCAATTCACTTGGCAGATTGGGACGAGCGTACGTATAGTTTCTTTTTCATTTCTGTAGTTTTAAGAAAATCATATTACCTCCTCATTTATTTTCTTCCCTCTCCTTGGCCTATTCTATTTCGGAGGGGCAAGAATGCATAGCATATGTTTTTTAATGAATGGGTATGTCTTCACAAGTTAATATTGCTGCTATCTAGTCAAGCGATGCAGTCAACGTCTTTAGAAATTTATTGAGGAGCCCATGTATGCGAGTTTTTGGAAGCCGATCCAGAACTCTTTCTGTAGCGAGAGTAAGTAAGTTTCAGTAAGCAAAATTTAATAATGTCTTTATCCTTTTGCCTGCAAGAGGCACCAATTTTTCGGTTTTCTTTTACATGCGATAACTGATGACATCGGATTTAACAAAGACTAGCCGACGCTTCTTATAAAATCGTTGTCAACCGTCCGCGCTAAAACCTGGCAGGTTCGAGTTCGGGAGGAAATGTCTTAGAAACCACTCATGAAAAATTCTCTAATGGACGTTTACATAATTATCTGGCTCGCTTGGAAAAGGCCGTGTGAATTTGAAGTCTTAATAGATGTAAGACGTTTTGGAGTAAGGGTGAATTTTTTTGTAAGGTGAATCTTTGTGTTATAATCAGGTCTCTCGCGTTTCAAACGCTTAGGTGTAAATCTTTAAGAAACTTTAGTTTTTTCAAGAACCGCGTTTTCCATGCAGCTATGAGTCTGTAGTAATTAGAGCAACAATCAGTTATTGTCATCGGAATGACACAATGGCTGTGCCGTAAACAGATTTCAATTTTTTATGAAAGCAGTGTGTTCTTGAAGGCAACTGTCTCAAGCGATTATGCTGTGCTAGTTTGACTATGTACGTATTATCATGCGTTTTTAATGTTGAAAAACATTTTAAAAACGAAATTCAGTTGAAAGAGGAGGCGTAAAGAATGGTGAGACTAAAGAGTCTTGGACAAAATGATTGGTATCGGATGTGTTACCCCCTGGGCTACCGAGGCACAGCAGGAATTTGAAGAAACTTTTGAGGGTTTAACTTAGTGGACTTCTTTCTTCGTGAAAGAAAAAGACAATCATACACACTACAGAATTTTCACAGTTAACCTTAAATTCACCCGAATATGACTTTCTGCGATGCAGCATCATCTGGTGATATGAAACCTTAGTCGTGTTTTTTTTAAAATTCTGAATGTGAAATTTCTGTGTCCTGTATTTTCCTTCAAAATAAAGCTTGTTATTCATTAGCTATTTGGTATCAAATTTAAGTTTTTAATTTCAAATTTTGCCGACTACATTAATGCACACAAAAAATAATCAGTCACGACCCAGGTTTCGATGCTTTAGCAGGGTCAGTTGGAAACTGTGGCTATTTTTTATTAAATTGATGATGTCCTGGCGATGCTGCTAACCCAGAGAAACCTTGGTCCTGATTGATTATTCTCTGCATGTTTTTGGTTTACAATAGTAATAAATCATAATAATTATTTTCCTTTCAGTTTGCAGAGATTTCAACCTTCACCACATTTTTATGGTGATAGCTCTAACCGCCGAGAAAACCGAAATCTCCTATCAATGAGAAAATAGACAGTATCCTACCCTAACCTTTGGGACTGACCTTTTCTGAAAGATCTCTCTTCGACCTCGGAAATATGAAATTCTCTTTAAGATATTGCGTTGATAACAGCTCGGTTACACCTATCAATTAGCAAAAAGAATTTGAATACAAGAGCTTTGGACGAGTTCCTATGGTCTCTCTTTTGTCCTCTGGTAAATGCTGCCATTGCAATCAATTATTTAAGAGAATATAAGGCTCCTTCGGTAAAAAGAACGACCAAAGCACTTTATTTTGCGTCATGAGCTACACACTCAAAATTTGCATTGAAAACTGCGGGTCAACGCACAGCAGCTTCCCCTCGCGAGAGGAGAGGTGGCTATTAAGGAAAGAGAGCAGGGATGGGTTTTGACCGAATCCCCCTTGACCGATTGGCCGTTTCTTTTTCCCCTCGTGGACGGCGGGATCGCGGCCGATATTCGGGGCCCATGCATCATTTAAAAGGGGTTAATCAGGGGAGGCCGCGCGCGCGCCTGTGTTGTCCGCGTGTGCCCCCGGGGCTGTTAAGTGGCCCGCGACGGCGTCCGGTCGGGACACAGCCGAGCAGCAGTAGCGGGAAGAGGATTTAGAGAAGAGGAGTCGAGGGGGAAACGGGGTAATTATCCCTTTTCGCCCGCCAGATCGCCCTCCTTCCTCGGGGCTTAGGACTTTATCTGCAGGCCAAAGTTCCCGTTAGCTTTCGAAAATAAAAAAATTGCGAACGGATGTCTCCTGAAAACGTTTAACAGTTTGTTGAATACTAAATACAGTACGCAGAAATGATAATGGATACCCGAAAACTCGCAAACATTTTTCGAAGCGTATTCGGGGAAAGGCCGGATAACGGATATGGGCCATATAGGCCCGTATTCTTGGGTCATGTTTCGCTTTTTTGTGTTCAGTCACAGTTAAAAGCAATATAGATAATCAAGGAAAAGAGTGAATGATATGATCAGCCGGAAATTTTCTGCTCAAACGATATCGTTACTAACCTCTTAGTGTCGCGCTTCGTATGGAATCACACTTGCTCCGTAGCCCTTTGAATCTTTTGGCACTGAGGACAAGGGACAATTATGGAGGTTCATCTGTTATCAGAAATGCAAGTCAGGTTCCCTCAAAAAGTACTTAGTGCATAGACTGTTTAAACATTTATCTAATGTTTGGCATTTTGAAAAAAAAGTTTGCAATAAAACCAATATTGTATGAACTCTTGGAGAAATCAATTTAAAGATAAGTAATAAAAATATTACGACTGCAATAATTACAGGAAACAGTGACTTGCATTAGAACTGAAACTATGTGAAACTAATCGTAGGTCATCGATGCAATTTAGAAAATACAGGTATAACGCAAAGATTGACAGAATATTTTAATACTGAGGTTGTTGAAGGTTGTGATCGCTATATGAACCTGCAACCTTGCTCAAACCACATTACTGTAACGTGAACTGATCATTAAACTATTGGTAGCAAATAAAAAAATGAATAAGCTAAAAATACTAAAAACCCTTAAATGTTTAACTCTAAGAGCAGCAAACGGAATCAATCAACAGCAGTAGGATAACGTGTTGCAAAGCAAGATTCATCCAAACAACAAATGAGCATAGTTATCACTATGACATTATTATATCAAAATCTGCTCTGGCAAGTGTGTTTTCTAGTTGCACTGTTTTTCAGGATATTTTTTTATGCATTGAAATGTTTCGCAATGGCTCCATTGACACACTATTGGTACCAAAGTCTTTTAGTATAACTTGTATACTGCTTGCAATATGAGTAGCTGAATCTTTTAGAGATTCTTGCCCTTGCTCAAGTATGAGGAAGGGACAGCTTAAATGGTCTAATTAAGTGTAGAAAGCTCTTTGGGTCATCCATGAAAATAATAGAAAATGGTCGACTCACGAGAACACATAGAATCATTTAGATCAATCGTTTGAGCTAGCAGTCCTGCTGCTTCACTAGTTTCCTGCTGTTGAATTTCAGCAGCGTGCTCGACGAGGTTTTTAAGTTAATTATAAGAAAACTAAAATTGTATTTTTATAATTTTTTAGATGCCACTGAATTGTATCGTACCACTTTTTAACTACGCTCTGTATTCGTTTCTTGAAAAATTATAGTTTTTTTTCTATTTTACCGCAAGGTATCAATTGTCGAGGAGAATATAACGGACAGTAGATCGGAGGTTTGACAAAATATTCTTTTAGTTGTGTTCATTTCAGCCCAACGAGAAAAATAAAATGGTCTCCAATAGTTTGGGTCGATTACTATTCAGATTTACAATGTTCATTCAAGTTCTTTCAGGTCTCATTTTTTTCGGTCGAACTAATGAACCGGAAAGCTGAAAATTCTCTTGATTCTCAAATATTATCTCCCATTAGACGTACACATATATCTCAGCGTCAACGCCATGGCTTCCGAGAACGCTTATGTAGGTGTCCGTATCCACCACAGTGAAAACCGCAATCATTCCCCCTATCTGTTCCGGATGCATTACACCTTCCTCTTGAAACTTATTTTTATTTTCCGAGTTTTCAAGATGTTGGAATTCGAGACATTTAGGTCCGCACGCTTCAATCCTTAATTCTGAAATTAATAGGCGTCTTGTTTTTTTGCGTGTCCATGCGTGCTTATTCAATACAAGTTGTAATGCTTTGAGTTTTATTTTCGATGCTTAGCTCGTTGAATCATGCCAATTGTCGCGGGTCGCTTTGAAGATGTTTGCTGTCGGTTCATTGTTCTCCTTTGAATGACGAAATAGGGCCCACGCCAATAGAGTTTTTTCAATTGTAAGGTTCACGCCCACCAACTCTGAGAATTGTATTTTTCTCACATTGGAGCTCCGCTCAAGGAGCCCGAAATTCTCACTTAATTGTGTGAAACTGGAACATCTCGTGATTGCAGAGCGAGATCTAGTGAAATATACTCGAGGTTTTTAACTTCGTTGATGATTTTACGAAGCAACCAAGACGTTTTTCATGCAAACATATTTTCAAGAAGTAGCATTGCATGGCAGTCGTAAATAGTCAAAATGATGGCAGCTGTATTGTAGGCCCACGTACACAAGTAGAAAACGTAATAAGACTTAAAACTATTTGATAGCTGTTAGGTCCCCCTTCGCATACCATAATAATCAATTTACATGTTTTTGAAAACCCACGAAGGACAGGTATTTTTACTGACAAAATATAACAAAAAACTTGTAAAATGGTGTAGGTGTTAATAAATTTTACTGATTGAATCCAATTTCTCCTCTTTGGATGATAGTATATCATAATGAATAATCACTGGAATTAGGATATGCAGCTTGTGTCCAGTTACGATGAGGCCGTCTGTTGTAAGGAAGGTATGATATTTGTCTTGAACGACCAGGATATTTCATATTAAGAGAATGAGAAGAGAGTTCGGCATCCTTGAGCGTAAGCAACGCGTTCTGCTTAAAAGTAATATTCTCATAAAGGGTAAAATGTTATCCCTTTGCATATCATGTCTTTCCCTCCATCCATCCATATTTCCGTTTCACATCATATATGATTGACGGAGAAGAGTTGGGGAGGTGATGTTAATGGAGGGAAAGGATAGGTATTTTGGACCAAATCAAGGGAGATGAAAAGTATGCGGAATGGTTGAACAATTTAATGTAGTGATGAGTGTCTAGTTGCGCCTTGTTGGACGAGGTTGAGCAGTTTAGCGATGATCTATCTGCGCGAATCCAAAACCTACCTCAAACTGTAGGTTACCATGAATAATAATTATAGTTGAGCTTACAGTTTTGCATGTGTGGCCGATGCCGTGTACGCATCCCCCGCCACACGCCCTTGCGACGTCTTGCGAGGAATAGCGAATATCTAGGGCTGCAAGCCAAAAAGGGAATTTCCGCTGAAAGAACAACTTTAAGGATTCAAGTTCGCCCTCAATGAATGTTCCATTAATTGTTCACCATCTTCAAGCCGTCTACAAAATACATATCATCACACCATCCAAATTTAGCGCTACATTTAAAATCCACGACCTTTTCGATTCCTCAGAATATTTTCCAACCCATATTACTCTAATATTTTCAATTCTTCATAACGTCTCATTTTTTAAATGTAAACATTGGTCTTTTCAATATTTAAAAAAAACCCTGTTTGCAGCTTAAATGTACTGCTAAGCAATGGTTCAGGTTCTGCAGTAAATCCATTTTGTAATGGCACATAATTTGCGCAAAACTATATCTCTCAATTTACCGATAACTTGAGTCGTAGTTATATCGTAATATAATATCTATGTACGTTGACAAGAAGTTGGAGATTTTTCTTGCTCGGTTCTTGATACGATATTTTCTTGAAAATGAAATGGAGACTATTATTCTGTTGGAAGATGAATGCTCTGGAAGGTGTCAAGTAGGATGGATTAGGCTCGCCAGATGGGAATATTAGTGCAGAAAATGTTGTGTGCGCATACATTTAACCAGTAGTATTTTAATCACCAATAATGGCCGTACCGGGGATAGGTTGTAATAATTGTCCGTGGCGTACTCTCGCAAATGCAGTTTGTCACTCTTACGATATGTAGTGATCGTATGCGGCAGCATTCTGGATGGGAATATCTTTCCCGGTCGCAGGCCGTGAATGGAAGCGAAGTAGTTCGAGTGGCTCGTGGCCGATGGGAAACGAGAGCTGTTTCTGAAAAGGATAGAAGTGTTCCATCAATGGCGTGACGATTTTTCTACCCTCATAATGAAGTTCAAAGCGAAAGAAAATGTTTTTAGTATCATTGAAATGTAAAAGAATGTGTGGAAATGCCTTCGTGGATTCAGTCAATAAAACTAGTTTATAAAATCACGAAATGCAAACGATCACCCAAACTCGATACTTTTAAATCCAACCGCCAATGGCAGATAGATCATTCGTTTATTATCGCAGATCTGTGAAGCCCATGAGATAATACAATGTTTTTGTGCATGTCACAAACACAACAATGCATGAGTTAACTCAACATAAGTATGGAAAAATATAAGGCTGTTAATATACAATATAGCTTTAGTATTAACACCGCAATAAAACTCGTACTTGTATGTTGAATAGTGCAGTAGAATAGAGGTTGCATGGGTGTCTACGTCATTTATTTCTTCCTGATGTATCTAGGTCGTTCATAATGTATCTTATTGCGTATTATGCTGGTAATTAGTGTCCTGTAATTTTTTTCGTGGATCTCATTATTGTAGATGATTTCCTCATCGCCAAAATGCGATAACAGGAAAGCAAATGGTAACACGCTCGACCAACACCCATCGCCTTTCAATTATCGGCAGCCGGAGAAGCGAATCCGAGAGTAAACATCAACACGATAAATCGTGGATTGACTTGTCAAGATTTGACAAGATATTTTATCAAAACTTCATTTATTGATGTTTGTATTAGTGATACTTCATTCTGTTCAGGGGTAAAATATTATTGGTGTAAAATTGCAAACGTGCTTTCATCATTATGGAATAGTGCCTCAGATATTAGATCTGATACCGTTTTATATATGTGCATATTTTTCCTTTCCACGTCCGCGGGACGTAAACAATATCAGCAATATACATATGAAAAACATTCATCTGCCCATGGAGGAGAAGTGGACACGGTGTTTTTTTGAATTATCTATGTCTCCTTCTACTCCCCTTGGATGGATTCCTGAAATATAAGTTCCCCGTCGAAGTCTATTCGCGCGTTGCATTGGACCCGTGTGCGCGTTGCGACTCGTTCGTCATTAGACGGTGGCCCGTTTCATTCTCGAGGTTACGTCTCCTCCCCCGTCAAAGAACATAATCACCCTCGCTCCTTTTCGTCGTCTCCCCTTTTTTCGTCTGGCTTTCGTTATAAATATCCCCCCGGATTCCCTCGTGTTTGTCTTGTTTTCCGGGCTTCCGGTCTACACACCTCCTCCTCCTTTCGTCTCCCAATTCCCTCCAACCCTCCCCACTACTCTCTCTCTCGGTCGCCTCTTTCTTGCCGCCGCCTTTCACCCCCGAACCCCCTTTCACCCTCTGTGTAAGTGAAGATACTTCTTCCCCTGAAGCGGACAGTTGAAAGGGGGCGGAGTGGTTGTTTTTGGGGTGGAGTGAAGGGGAGGGGTCGAATAGCGGGCACCGTCGCCGCCTCAAACCCTTTCCTTCCCCCCCCCCCTTAAGCCCTGTCTCCCCATCTTGGAAGCATTCTCCCTTTTTTTGTGTGTATCCTTGAAAATTTTCGATTCCTTTCCCTTCCTAATCGGGAGAACAACAGGGCGTGCGGTGGGTGGGGGGATGGGGGGGGGGGAAGAGACTCTAAATCGGTTCCGCGTGCGTTTCAGCGGGTGCCTATTTATACACTTGATGAATGCGTTCACGTGAAATCCGAAAGATATTCTCAAGAAATATGAAGGTTAATTTAAGCATCAAATTAGGAGGGCATAAATTTGACCAGGTTGGACGCTTTCGTGTATCTGGACGGTATTTTGAATAAAAATGGGCATAATGGTGTGGTGGGAATAAGGAGGAGAAGTGCTCATGGGGATGAAAAATCATTTCATAGAGATGAGAATTGATTACTGTGACCCTGCGTAACAGCATATACGAGAGATAGGCGATGGATTTATGCATGCGAGTACATAGACCGATATGGTGTGTGGTACCGAAATGCGGTGAAAACAGAATTTTGAGGTGAGGAGAGAGATGGAAAAAATAAGATGGCCATAGAAGTTGCCAAGCCATTAGATATGGTACTAAGGTGTTACGGGGTTGAAGAGGCACCTGGGAAATTCGGAGGACTTACAAAATTGCCGTGAATGAAGGGAGAAAGTAGATAGGCATGAAGGGGTCCAGGAAATGAACAGGAATTTCAGACGGCCTGAATGGAGCTTGTACGTATATGTAGCTGAAGATTGAAATAAAGTTATAGATAATTACTGCGTCGTGCCATGCTTGAAGCATCTTAGAAATCGCGTAATATTTTTCAAAGACCGTCCAAAACCTCCCTTTTTGTGTAGAATCTTTCGAGGCATATATTAATTTTCACTACGAATGAACAAAAGTGTTTCTGTGTCCACAGTGATATTTTCCAATTTACTTTTGAACTAGTAAATTCAAACTAGTTGCATTCTTCCACCGGGTTTCCGCACGGATACGTAGTGCCCATATCCAAATTGTAAACTAAAAGACTCTCCCTTTCTATTCATCCCGTTTATTGGTTTGTTTATTTATTTTCGTGCTACCTACTTGGTAGTTCCATAACTGTAAAAGACCCGTGCAGTCAAGGTGTGCCCCCCTCTTCTTTTTCACTCCCGCGTTGCGCCTCCACGCCAAAAGCAGAAGATCCCTTCCCTCCTTATAATCCTTAAATGGTTAGGAAACCTTCACTCACGCACTTGCAAGTGTGTGTCTTTCTCTCTCTCTCTCTCTGTCTCCTCCCCCCTTCGGGACTCGACCTGACACTTTTGTTTTCGTTCCACTCGTCTCGTGAGCGTCTCGGTGTATAATTTCCCGTTGGAAACGCTTTAGTGAATGTGAAATCGAAAATTTGTGCCCGTCATTGCAACGTTGACGCTGTTAAAATGATATGTTAAATTTGAATACCTGATCAGATGTTTCGGGTGGAATTTCTTCATAGTGAGTATAAAAGAATGACTGCTTTATCAAAAAAACCTTGCTATTTTGAACATAGTCTTTTTGTTCAATTTTACGCTCGAAACGTATGCTCATATATTTCTCGTCAGAATCAAAAATTGACGCTTATCGAATATAGTTGTTGCACGTGCATTTACCATTTTTTTTTACTTTTAGTTTCCCGAAAGCTGAATTAGGTGTCGTCCAAAAATTTCATTTTTGGTTACATTTATTCGGTATTTATTATTTATTTGAATAGAAAATGTGTGGCCTTTGTAATGTTTTTCGTCTGTTTTTTCATGTTTCACCTGAGATGCGATTCTTTGAAAAAGTCTACGCTAAAATTTTAGTTTTTCTTAAAATTTTTGAAGGGGCGCAAATATAACTGATTAAACTAGGATAAATTTTTCCTAAAACTCTTAGCTGAAGTACTATTCTCTGAAAATATCAACGTTTAGATTATATTACGTTATGGACGTCAATGTACGCGCGCATTATTTGTACTTACTGTAGTTAAAACTACCCTCGGGGAAAATGTTTTGGGAATCGTAAATTACTTAATGAATTGTGACTCCAGGACGTTCACTTAGTTGACGTAGTTTAAAAGATATTATCTTTGATGTAGAAATAGGAGTTTTATTTCCATATGTCCTGATATAAAGTTGAAGCGATGAAATAAAACGCATTTCGTCATGCTTCGTGTAGTTAAAATATACTATCATACTTGGTGGGTGGCATGCATGTTTATTTAAAACAGATTGACTCCTTTTAATAAAATGTTGGGGAGAAATAAAATGAATCTTGACTGTAGCATGTAGCTTTTGCAAGTTATCACCAAATCTAGAATATTATCAAGGCTTTGTTTCCACATACCCTGTCATGTATCGGACCAACGGTTGAAAACCTTAAAATAGTAATGCAACAATTTCAGAGCTTAAAAACCATTTTTGCAGATATTTCTCTCTCGGGAATTGTTGCATTGATATGCATATTAGCGGATGATTCCGTTAAAAGTTGCGGCATCTCCAGTTCTCTCATCTGCAGTTTCATGGAATTTAAAATAGTAAACTAGTGATATAAAATTCCTGAGCCCTTCGTCTTGAAAGAAATTTTCCCCACCAAAGTCGCACGTAAAATTAACTCAATGGAGTAGATCATAACAAGGCGATCCTGGTAAACCACCATGACAGTTGACAAGAGTATGATTGGCCCTCCGTCAGCATTTTGTTGCAAGTGACAGAAGAGAAAAAGTGATTGATGATAGTCGCTGGACTCTTCTTCCTGTTGTTAGCTGTCTTCTCTCCACGAGATCATTGAGATAGTAAGTTTGGTCATGCGGCTCGGTAAAAAATATGTTACCATTAATTCTTATGTCCCTCATTATTTTACGGTGAGCAATCGAATTTGAGAAATTCTTGGTGGAAGTCAAGCTCATCGAGCGATTACGAGCTCTTAATGTGGTCAATCCGAAGTATAAATAGCCTTTTTATCTGTTGTGGGTAAATAGTGGACTAATGGGAATGTGTTAGCCGAACGAAGCAGCAGAGTAATTAAGCAGTTTGCTTGCCAATTTTTTTCTTTGGCTCTTCTTCCTCTACGAAATTCTGTCTTGTAAGTGGTGTCTCCCAACATCAGAGTCATATATCAGGTTCGACTTGTTTTCGAGGACAGAGATTCCGCGAAATGTCCCTGGGTTGAGGACGTGGTCGCAATTTCAATGCCTTGGTGTACTTACCATTGAGAAAGATGCGCATGGCAGTCTGCAGTGTTGGGTAGGCCAGTCACGTCTAAAGATAATGGACGATTAGTTCTCTTTCCCGCTACCAGTCGTATTTCCTAATTTTTTGTTTATTCCTGTTCCTCTTCTGCTGAGGCAAGTGAATCAGATTCTTTTCATGTTATATGGCTAAGATAACGATGCCTTGGGCAGCCGTTTAAATAAGTTTAATAATATTGGTATAAAAAATAATAAATTTTACTTTTTTGATTAATGTTTATTTTGACCAGTGTATAATTTGCTGCATTTATATTAGGAAAAAATTAAGTGTTTCACTGGGTTTTGTAACTTTCTAGTTTTTAAATTCTTATTAATTGATTACTATTGAGTCCTCTCTTGAGTCCATGGGCACAATTTATTCGTTCGTTTATTCGCATTCATTATTAAATGACCTTTTGGGTTAACATCGTAGAGAAAGGCATTTTATGGGCTCCACAATCATTTTGTGATAGTTGATCGGAGAGTAGGCTTAATTGGGTTGGCCCCTGTTTCAGAATCCTCTTCAGGATTTGTCGAAAAAATCGATAGCACTCCACATGTCACTTATGATAACAAGATATGGATACACTTCTGTGGTCCCATCCACCACGCAGTAGTTGAGAATTGAAACTAGGACGTAGAATAATGACATGGGCGTGTTAGATGTATAAAAACAGAACAAAAGTCGATTTTTTCTTCAAAGACACCTTCGTTTCAAAGCAAGATAATTGTTTACTGTGGAAGTATGGCAGCAACGGCTCCATTTCACTCAATACATATGCATCGAAAATATCTTAATCGTCGATCAGAGCGTCTGTGGAGTAAGCTTTTCGTCCGATGGGTACCTATCAGGTGAAATGGTACCAATTGCCGCATGTCTTTTTAATCAATTAATGTTCTCCTATATAGCCCAGGGTAATATATTGCCGATTTTCATTACTTTGCAGCTGATAGTAATCAGATGAAATTGGCGTACGATGTTCTCTAATTTCTCCCCGTCAATGTGACATCCCCGAGCTATAGCCAGGATATGCGTAACCTTACAACAATGGATGCTATTTCCCTCCGAGTGCATTTATCTATCCATCCAAAATAGAAACCACCAGTGCGTTGCGTTGGACTCCTTTTAAGTTTTTTTGTCAAGCGTAATGCGAGATTGTCGAAAGTGATCTCCAAAATAGGGAAGTCGTACCGTTCGACGAAACGGCATTAGGTTCTCGCCGCCCCATACACGTCTTCCCTCGTGCCTCCCTTCCTTCCTCTCCCCTTATCCCATCCATCCGTATTTCTTCGCCCTTCCGCGCGCCATTCCGCAGGTACTTCTCGACCTTGCAGCTCTCCTTTCCCCTATTCCTCAAGCTGGAAACCCTAGATTTGGGAAGCCCGACATTCCTCCCCTCAAGGGCGGTTATTCTAAAATGCGGCCAACGGGAAATTTTGGTACGGAAACTTTAATCTCCTTAAAAGCCGTTAGTATTGCGTTGTTTCAGACTTAAGGGTTGTTTGTTGGAATTAGAACATAATAACAAAATAATAACTCTTTTCATGTAGATAAAAATTTATTACCGATCAGGATTGTCCATGACATTTTTTTCTTTATATTCTATTCAGTCTTTTTTACGAATTAAGGGAACTTCTCCCCCATGAAAGAAAGAATTAGCGTCTGAATATTTGCCACATCCAAAATTCCCCAATTGTTGTTTTGCTTGCTTCATTGCTGATTTTTTTCTGTTTTGTTAAGTAATAAGAAATAATTATAGTGTTCAAACACAAGTTGCCACTGAGCCTCAGTTAGCGTACGTTATTTTCCTTTACAAGAGTGTAGAAATAATTACCAGCTCGCTCGGTCTACGAGTATTACTTCTTGGAACAGTGTTTCCAATGCATTCAACAAATATATCAACCTTAATGACCCAGAGGCTTTCTTAACTCAATCCCAAAAGGATGAAATTCAGAGACCTATTCAATTTCGTTTCCTAACTTCTTTTCCAGTCCTTGGTTTTTCCAATGATCCCTTTATAATTCATTTCTTCCGGTAAAAGTTTGGTAGAAATCAATAGTGTACTGCAACAATTGAATGCATGAGTAACTTTGTGCACATATCGAAACTGTGTAAATATTTATTTTCTCCTTTTTTAAAATGTTTCGTCTTGCAAGAAATGTGTGGAAATTCAAATTTGTATGCCTTTACTTCATAAGAAGTGCCACCAAATTTGCCCTTTGGCTTAGAAAATTTTCACCTCAGTTACTCTTCCGAATATTTCTTTGCTCTAAAGATATTTTTATACACTGGCTTCAAGCATTAAATGTGGCCACTTCAAAATAAATCTGCGCGTATTTATAATTTCAGCCTCTTTTACCTCTCAGAATGTTATGAAACTGAAATTTTTCTTCTGAAATTTTAAAATCTCAGTTAACATAGTTACACTTAATCTTCTTTGTTTTGGGCTACTTTTTAATGCTATTATATGTTGACATGTATTATTATTTATAGCGATTGTATTTTGACCTTTGTAGTCACTTCTTTTTAAATCATAGATGTGCATTGTGAGCGTAGTTTCCTTAGAGCGTTCCCATGGATGCTACTTGTAGTTCATGGTTATGTTGAAACTTTTTAACTCTTTATTTCAGCTCTGTATACTTATTTTGTGATGAGGGACTCATGGAAGGCTGGAGAAAAGGATTTCAGGTTCCACCGGACAGAATTGTTTATTCCTCTCCGTCTAAATGTCTTCCTTTATCTGCCTCCTACAACCCTCTCCTTCGTCCGCTTCTCCGGTTGCCGGGGGAGTGTCGGGGTGCCTCTGCGCCCCCATATCCTCTTCCCCCCCCCCACACTGTCGGTTCGATCCACACCCCTCGTCCTCCCCCCCCCCCCTTCGCCCTCCCTGCCTCCTAGCGCCTCCACCCTTCCCTTTTGTTCTTCTGTTTCAGTCCATTACATTCGATCAATCAATTTGACTTTCGCATTAGTAGTGCCCCACTCGCGTGTCTCTGAAACGTTCTTGATTAGATTCAGATTCGGGACAGCTGTCGGTGTTTTCACGAAGAAGTGCATTCACTGAGTTAATTTCACTCTCGGTTCGGGAAGAATAAAAAGAAACAAATTTTGACCCCATCAAAACGTTTGATTGTGTTATTTCCATCTACGTAGAATGTGATTAAAAGTTTCTTTTTTCTGGTCATCTAACGAGCGTACCTTTTGTTCCAGACGTTTTATTAGTTTCAGTTTTTACGGCTATTTCTCACAAATGCCTATTTACTTTTTTTCATGATTCACTTTTCATCATTGCCATCAATTCTGACGCAGAACTCTTCATTTTTTATGTTAAATTTTCCTGTAGCAATAAAAGTCAAAACATTAAAACTATACACTGTATAGTACAATCTATTCTCGTTACTATTAGCGTTATGGTCCAGTTTCGGAAGAGTCTCATATTAAGTTTGGGCCAATGGGGATACCATGGAGTAAGCTGTAAGCAAGATGGCGAGTTTTCTAGAAATCATGAATAGCCGGGAATAAACTCGGAATGGGAAAAACTTATAAAATCCTAGTAAACCTAGAGTTGAGCAGTAAAACTTCGCATTTTGAAGAATTAATGTTATTTTACCAAAAAAAGATGGTGGATAGCAAAAGGAAATAATAATATTTTTATTTTAATTTGAATTTTTATATGAATAGCTCTTTCAGCGATTTTTCTCCGCTCGCAGCTTTGCATGTAATATGAAATCTACCTATTTAATGTATGAAATGTAAAGACTTGTGCGTTACATCTGTGTAATTACATAGAAGTTGCTGCAGTTGCAGGAGGAGTGCAGTTAATTGGGCTGAGTGTGGTACTGCGTGCGATGCGGACCGCCTTTTCATTGCTGAAATGCAACCGAATACTAATCGTTAGGTACCTCCTTCTTTGGGTGAGAATATCTCGGTTGATAAACACTCCACGGTTGTAAGGATGCTTTTGACTTACACCGAGTGCCAACTGATATTCTCATGTGTTATCACTAGTTTATGAATTTGCTTTTTCTGTTGTAATTAATAGCAATAATGAAATGTCGTGTAAAAAATACAACAATGTAGGGCTCCACAAGTAATAGCCATTCTATCATATTTGGAATTTTTATTTGGATTAGAGATCAGACTTAATTTTTACCAATTTGCTATCGACTCACAAATACCCATGCTTCAGGGAAAATGCTGAAATATATTCGCATGCAAATTTAGTAGTGACCGTTGGATTACATCGGGGAAACGAGGCGATAAATATTGTAGAAATTATAGTAGAAAAGCTGAAAAAACGAGTTTTCATTCTTGAAACCCTGGAAATAGCCTAAAGTCGGAAACCATCTCATTCCTGTCCACCTTGACTAAATTGTTTTTATCGTCACTATTTGAATTTTTGTGTTGTTGAATATATCTTAATTTGTATGCATGTATTTTTAAGAGTAGTGGAAATTCTTTAAACGGATGAGTTTCGGACGCATAAAGTAAACCTCTTTTATTTTCACTTTAATGTTTTGCTCACCTTCCGCCTTTCTATCATTCTTTTTCCCTTTCCCCAAGTTGCAATTTTTTTTGGGGGATACTTTGAGAAAGATCGAGTTTATTTAAGCGTACCTACTAGTATTAAATCAGTCGTCTTGTTGTTTTCAGAGAGTTAAGTTGAATTAAGCCCAAGGGCAGAGTGGTATGTTTAGTAGTACATAATAAACAACGTTCAATATTTAGGATTGGAGAGCGAACCCATTGAAGTTTTTCATTATCTTTCTCCCCCAAGATGGCAAAAATCCAACAAGTAAAACCGTGAACATTTTGCTTTAAAAATACAAGTTTTAAAAAAACATTTTTAAACGCAACTGCGAAACAGCGTTCCGAATACTCAAATGTATTATCTTGATTCGACACGACCTCAAAAAAGATTGGCAACTCATGTGTCCTCACAGCTAAATTTATAAATGCTTACACTTTAACCAATCGTAATCCAGTACAATTTTTCTGTGGCTAATTTCAACAATAAGAATTGAGGTGATGTGTATGGGATAATTTAAGTCCGTTTAAACATTGAAGCAGTTACTTCGGATTTTATTGAAAATGTTTTTCGGAATTTCCTCGACATCCCTGCGACTTTAGCGTGGGGATTTCGAAGTAATTCCGGGAGGGGCGGTGGCTGGCTCATGACAAATGAAGCCTACTTATTCATCATTGTCTTCCCAGTTTCTTCTGCTCCTCTTTTACAAGTCATTTTTTCCGGTACTCATCCTGTTTAGATTTAGAACTCTAGCTCAAAGAATAATTAACTCTGCGCCTGAAATTCAAGAAATAACGAAGCCAATTCTATTGGTGGAAATTACGGCAGCAATGTTTTTTCTGTGTTCAGCAGCTTTCGGGTCTTCTTAAGTTACGTTGGTTTTATTTTACAGCTGACTGAAACCTTCGAACCCCTAGCCAGTCACCGTCTTCGTTATCCTTCCTTGCCCTCCCCACCACCACATCCCCTTCCTTCACTCGCCCCTCTGCCGTGGGAGAATGTGCAGCCCTTAGCGTGCTGCACATGCATCGGGATTTTTTTTCCTACCTGAAGTGATGGGGAGAGCATGACTGTGAGCTGATGTGTAGATATGTGCATGCATATTGCCCCCTCGTGCACTCCTTCATAAATAAAAAATCATCTGGGACAAATGATCGCGTGCGCAATTACTCAAATGGGAGCGCTCCTTTGAAAAGGGTTATTAATTTTTCGAACCTTAGGGCGGACGGATATTTTAGAAGTTGAATAATTAGATTGGAGATGACGGCGCAGGTCTCCCTTCGTTGTGAAACTTTCCCATCTGGGTGGATGACGAAATTATTTGTTTCTTGTTTTATTATTCGGGGTTGCCGCGAGTTGACGCTGTCACTGTTGGTGTATTTACAATTATTCGGTGCCGGAACGGTAATATTTCGATGCAGATGACTCTTTTCCCTTGTTTCATTGATCCCTCCGAACGCGTTTTGTGGCTGAGGGATTGCGGTGCTAAATTGCTTTTTACGTTCATGTACACCAGTTCATATAGGCACTTTCAGGAAGGATTAGTGGAAGGCCTCTCATGAATATTTTGTGTTTTCATGAATTTCAAATATACTCTTCTTTTTTGTCAAATCAGTAGTTTTATTTTATCAAGTATACTTGCTGGAAGAAAGTGTCATCCTTGTAAAAAGAGTGGAGAGGAGGGTGAAGTTTGTGATCAATGAGGAAATTCATTTGTCTTCCCTCCCACTTACATAAATTATTGCAACTTGCTGGCACTAATGGGGATTTTTAATGAAAGTTCTAACCAATGTCTTCAATTTCTGATGTTCTCGGGATAAACACATTCGCTATGCTTAAGATTTTCAATAAACTAGGAAAAACTATTAAAATATAAATATTCGTTAATTTTCATGGAAGTAGTTCTGGGGACACTACTTAGCTGAGAAGACTTTCGCAGACAATTGCCAAACTAGGATTATTTGTTATTCCTCGCATTTATTCATGGTTGTTCTTTGTTATCTTGTTTCTCGAGTTTTGAAAAATATAGAATCAGTTTTTTCATTGTCAAATGCAATGATTACTATATTTGAATACTAAAATATTTCTTAAGTTATATTGGGAAAATTTTTAATATTAGGATGAGCGAAATACAGGCTGAAGACGGCAACATTTCTTAGCCCCGTATAATAAGATACAACGTGACACCTCATTCTAAAACAAACTGCTTTTTAATCCCATCTACATGCTATGTCCTTTCATTCGTACCAAAATGCCTATCCTTTCCGCACCCTACCTCGCTTGTCTTTTGCCCTTCCCTCTATCACTTTGGTTTTGCTCTCCTATTTTAGTCTAACCTAGGTGTCCCGTTTTCGAAAATCTCTTAAACTCGCTTTTTTTAAATTGACCTTTACCGCGTACCCATGGTATTGATTTTATCGTGCGCTCAGCAATGCTTTAGACACTTTGGCTAACTGGAAAACTAAAACTTGATCATTCGTAAACCAGATTTTATGGATTGTCCACCGACTTTCATTCTTATCTTCAGTTCTACCCCTGCCACTTTTACCCTTTCCTCCACGCGCATGTTGACTTTTACTTTACTTTTATTCATTATTTTTTTGCATTTTTTACGTAAGGCTCTTGAGGTTATACTTTATTTTTTTATTTAGAGGAAACATCTTTAGTTATTTAGCTTCCTTGCTTCCTGAAAATGATTTTATTGTGGTTGTATTTCAGGCTCTCTTCTCTTCTGGTAATGCTATTGAATTATTAATTTGACTTCTCTTAACGCTCATTATTTGTTGTCTCTTCCATTTAACATTTATCTGTTGAACTTGAGGTCAATGCAATTCACCCTAACCTCCGGGATCATTCTTTGTAGCCAAAAATGAATTTGCCAAATATCTGTCTACAATAATATCGTTAAAAATGGAATATTTCAAATCATATTAATTTCATTATGTTCATTTATGCGTTTGGACTTTTCATTAGAAGGGTCGGATTATCGAAACAGTATGTGCCTGCTTTAAATTGAATTAAGGAACGAATCCTTTAAAACACTGGTTAAATCCCCATTGGAACCTGAGAAACTCGCTTGGAAATCTTGATGGCCGAAAAGCGAACGCCCTAGTGAAATGAACTGAATAGACGCAGGTACTTCATCATACATAATGAACACTTTTTGAAACCGGCCGGGACTGCTTACTAATTTTCTCATGTTCTTTCTATTTTCCGCGGTATCATGCAAATTTTCCACTGAAAAGCTTATCATATGGCATCTCACCAAGTTGCGGCCAACTCGATGAATTTCTCTCGTTCGTCCGACGTCCGTAGGATGCCTTTATTTTTAAGAGAAGGTATGAGATATTATGCTTTTCCGGCCCCCTTCTCCCTCCCGTTGAATATACGCCCCTCTCTCTTTCTCTCCGCATTTCCCTTATTTCCCTCTCTTCCCAGATCCTCCACCTTCGGCGTGTTTTTATGCTTAGCGTCGGGAGACCCTTTTCGGTCATCGTGTGCTCCCGTATGGCTATCGATCCAAATCCGGCTCCCCTCCCTTAAGTTACCGGTCGCCCTACGTGGAGAGGGTTTGTGTGTGTGTAAAGACTTGGACAATGGGACGATTGGAGAAGAGATGGCTGTGGAGCGGGGGAATGAGTAATCCCCTCTCTCTCTCTCTCGGGTGTTTTTCCGCGTAAGCGTGCCCTTTCGGGAGCGTGTGTGTAACCAGGTGGAACCAATGCCCCAATACTCACAGCGTCGGTGAGCTATTGCGTACGGTAGATTATTTTTTTTCTTTTATCGCTCCCCATCATGCTATTAGGCCGTGAAGGGCACCCTCCCATCTCGTGCGCTCCTTTCTCCCTATGCTGCCCTCTCAAGCTGTTCGACGGGAGATTTCACTTAGCCCATGTCTCCCAGTCTCTTTCTCTCCTGTGAGCTCGTAATTCAGTCCTTCATGCCCGTATGTCATCAACGATTTTTTCTTGACATCGAGGATATTAGGAAGAATGAATGCTGCTCATTGTGTATTAGTTCTTGCCAGACCAAAACGCTCTGTAATATTAGCATTGCAGCACCAGGAATACAAAGCGCATCCGAATTTCCCAATCAATCACCCGCGTATTTTCACGAATCAGAAAAGACCTCGCGTCCCAGCTGGTCGAATCTTCTTCATTCGTTTCGGTTGAAAGAAGTCCACGAAAATGGTTTAGGATGCAGTTTCTTGGTATATACCTACTGTTTAAGGTTAATTGTAGGTACAATTTTATCTTGACGAAACTAATGAAAGTTCAACACAATAAACTAGTGGAGTTGAAGCAGAGCACGTACACGGTGGTCTGACGGTTTTTAAAATTCTCTTTCTTCCGTATTTAAGAGTACATTCATTAACTGCTACAATCATTATCCGGAAAGTTGATATCTCCTCGCGCTGATAAAGACGAGGTGTGAAGTTATGCAACTTAGGCTTTAGGACGTTTCCCTAAGGATTGCTCCATAGGTTCCTTGAAAAATTTATCTCGGCAAAAATTCATTCTTAGTTTGTACACAGCTGGATTTTGATGGCCATCGCTCACATTTGAACGCGGGGCCCTTTGTTCGACTAGGTGACGTTACAAGTACTGTTGATTGTATGACAAGGTAAAAAAATCCAGCTCTGGGCATCAATTAGGTGGACCTTGTGTTGTAAATGGCAAACGAAAGGAGAGGAGATTCCGTGAGCTAAGTGACTCGCAGATATTGTCAGCATTTATATGGATGCCCGTGAACTGACATAAGCTCTTGTGAACGTATGGATTCGGGAAAGGTATTTTAAATCCTTGGATTAGTGTAATGTGATAGGATTGAAGTCCTGATAAAATGTCCGTATTATTTCCCTGCCCAAAATAACATTCAAAGATAAAGTAGCCGCATTTCCTGTAGTCCGATCGTGTTCTCTGCAGTCTGTACCCTGGAATCTAGAATTGCAAAGTTTACAGAACTCTTGTGTTCATATTATTTCAACGCCAGATATTTCAATCATAGTTCACCATTGTATAGACAAAAAGACACTTTAAAAATTCAACTTTGCGTTCAAGTTGGTCAAAAGAAAAACCCTTAATTGTTGTACGAAAACAAAAAAATGCAATCCCACGCTGAGACACGCAATCAGGACTAACGGAGGAACTGCATCATCTTAACGATTAATAGCTCTTACAGTGCATGAAGAATGGTTTTCTAATTCCTACTGTAAGTTCTTGAAAAAACTAATTGGCACACCAAAGATTCTAGGGACAGTAGCTATTTGGTTATTTCCAAAAATGATGCATTAATAATTTTAAACTCTTAAAACTGAATGTTCTGTTTTGTCTGTGTTTATTTTATTTATTATCTACCCTTACATGAGCGCTATACTTATTTCAGTTTAATCCATTTCTACCGGTAAATACTATTTTATAACCTACACCTTCGTGTGTGTGTGGTTCCCATCGTACCCAGATATCCCTGCCCTCACTCATAATTTACAACCTGCTGATACGACTTTTTGGTCATTCCTGTTGCATACGAGATTTATTCAAAAAGTATCACGACTTTTGTGTCTTTTATAAAATTATTTATTTATTCATGAATATCAATTTTGTCCCCTTCAAAGTTATCCCCGTTAAGTATTATGCACTTGTGCCAACCTTTTTTCCAATCTTCGAAGCCCTTCAAAATATCATTTTTTGTCATCTTGTTCAGCTCCTTCGCTTCGAGATTCGGGTCTTTATCTCGTCAATCGTAGCGTAGCGTCGTCCTTTCAGGGGCCTCTTCAGTTTCGGGAACAAGAAAAAGTCACTGAAGGCCAGAATACGGTGGCTGCGGCATCATTAGTGTGTTGTTTTTGGCCACAAATTCGCGCACAAGTAACGATGTATGAGCAGGGACGTTGTCATGGTGCAAGAACCAATTTTTGTTCTTCCACAAATCCGGGCGTTTGGGCGGATTGCTTCGCGCGAATTGCGCATAACTTGCAGGTAATATTCCTTATTTACCGTTATACCCTGTACCCGCTAGAACTCGTGATGCACCACGCCCCTGCAATCGAAGACAACTGTAAGCAAAGCTTTCACGTTCGACCGAACTTGGCGCGCTCTTTTCGGTCGTGGCTCGTGCTGTAGCTTCCATTGGGATATATAATACGAGGGTCATCCGGAAAGTAGTACCCGTTCGTGAAATAAAGACACAAAAGTAAATATTAACAAACATAAAAAATTTTATTTGAAAGAGGATACTTTAAACTACTTCTCAACATAATCTCCAAGCAAATTAAGGCATTTGTCATAACGTGTGACAAGTTTCTGTATTCCTGCTGCATAGTCCTTCGCCGCCAGCTCATTGAGATACGCGAGGGACCCATCTTGCACAAATTTTTGCATAATGCAGATGGTGTTTAACAATTTCATGAACAATTGTTCGAGAAACATTGGGAAAATGCTCACAGATGTCATCAATTGTGACGCGCCGATCGTTCCTCACGAATTCGTCAACTGAGCTCACCAGTTGGTCTGTAATGACAGACGGTCTCCCCGAACGCTCATCGTCGTGTGTGTTCCCCCTCCCCATGTTGAAGTTGCGACACCACCGCCGAACAGACGACTCGTCCATTACATTGTCTCCATACACCTCCTTTAATTGGCGATGAATATCACATGGGCGAACGTTTCTTGCATTGAGGAATTTAATCACTGCCCTCACTTCACAACTGGCGGCGTTCTCAATTTTTTTAAACATTGTAAACAATCACAGAAACAACACAGGCAATGCTAGCGTCACGCAACTTGGCTCAGAGAAGGCAGACAAGCCACTGAAGCTATCTGACCTCGTCCAGCGGCTACTCGCGTCGTCAGCACTTCATGCGGCACGAATGGGTACTACTTTCCGGATGACCCTCGTAAATTTGAAACTCCAATAGCCGTAAACAGTTTACCTTTCTAAACAAAGTGAAAATGAAATTAATTGGCTAGCGCCACAAGTCAAAAAGGGGTAAAGGTAAAAAAGGATAATGAGAGATAAAATCCATTGGGATGATTGAGCTTTAGGTTCCACGTTATAACCATAAACCCATGATTCGTCACAAGTTATGACCCTCGGGAGCAAATTTGGGCCGTCGTGTGCAAATTCCAACCGCTCATCAGCAATGTTAATGCGTTGCTGTTTTTGGTTGAAATTGAGCAATTTTGGTACGAATTTCGCGGCGACCCGTGTCATACCCAAATCATTGGTAAAAATCGCATGGCACGAGCCAATCGATATGTTTAGATCCTCAGCGACTTCTTTAACTCGATTCGATTCGACGATTGGCCAATACTACTTTCTTCACTCCATCAATTTTTTCTTCTGTTGTTGACGTGCTCGGGCGTCCGTCACGTTCTTCGTCGTTCACAACTTCTCGGCCGTCTGAGGTCATTTTATACCACAGATAAACTTCTTGCTTCGGTTCAAGGTAGCTTCTCCATATGTCACAGTCAACATTCGGAATGCGTCCGCGTACACAATTTCGTTTTTCACACAAAATTTGATACAGATTCTTTGATCTATTTTTTGGAACGGGCAAAAATCGATGACAAGTCAAAACACGTCCAAGCAAAACAGCTGTCAACAATTAAATGAACATTCGAAATGGCCGAACCTTTCGGCATAAGTGAGAGGCAACATAGCGCTACAATAAAATCAAATATACGTAACCCGCGAAAATTCTTTCAAACTTCGCGATACTTTTTGAGCAGACCTCTCATATGTATATATATCAACTTGGAATCTGCGCCGTTCCCTACTAACCTTGTACTCGTCCTTAGTGTTTCTATCCCTATTCCATGTATTTATATCCGTATAAATGAAGAAATATATGTACACCCACAAACATTTATATAATATTTTTGTTACCACTTCCACTACCAACAGGTATTTTTTACAGTTGTTGGCCTTGGAATAATTCATCCCAGTCTAAAATAAAGTTTATTCTATTTCCCAACGGTAGAGTGTTCTTTGGGAGTACGTTAAGTTTTCTGGAGGGTGAGAACGTCAAACACATTATTCGAGTCTCTTCTTTTGTTTTGATTCGTTATTTAGATCGGCGTAAACACGGAACATTTCAACACCCTCGCTGAAGCTCGGTGTTGCCCGCGAATCGCACCTCAGCTGTCAGCGCGTGAATGTTGAGAACTTCGCATCTGTTTTTCCAGCGAGCCGCTTTTGAATTTTTTTGATGACGGCGGGGCTCTTTCAGTGAGAGGGTGAGTGGGTGGGTGAGTGAAATCCACAGAAGAGGGGCAACGTCCCCTAAGATTCCACCACCCACCCTATTTTCGACCAGTACTTTTCCCACCGTCCCCGCTCTCGTCGAGACTCGCAAATATTTCTGGAAAGCAGAAAACGTCTCGCCCATGGATGCACTTATGGTGTTTTCGCTCACCTCGTTGATGGGCTTAATGACTGTGGCGGGTCTCGAACTATAGTAAACATTTAAATCCACTGTTTTGCAGCTGCGACGAGCGACGATTCCTCCGTCGAAAATAACTGCAGCGGCGGAGAAAGGGTATCGTTTTATCGCGATCGTTCTCCCCTTAGATGGCGCTCAGTTCTTAAGCGGCCGTTCGCAACATGGCGAGCCCGCCTGCCGCCAGAGTTTGTCGTTCGAGAAACATATTTTGCGATTAATCCAGTTTCTCTCCCGGCAGTTTTTTAGATTCTTTGGTTTGGAATACGGTTTCCTATACTGAAGGGTTTATTCTGGGGGTTATTTGTAAATCACAATTTACTGCCGTAAAATTTACCCTTGGGTCGCCGTGTGTCAGCTGATGCGTTTTCTTTCTCGTCGCTTGAAATTTCACGCACGCATTATGGGAAGCGGAAGCCAATAAATATTGTGACATATAATCCCGTGAAATGTCTAGCCGTTTTGCTGTTTCATCGCGCGAGTGATTTAATTTTAATCCTCGGAAGTTATCCTCTCCTTTAGCAGGTGCTGAGCACATCTGAGATGGAGAAGAATGCCGATTATGTGTAAGATATTAAATGTCTCATTCAGATTTTAGAACTTTCTTTTCTGAGTTTGAGATCCAATTATATGCTTACTAATGTAAAAGCATGAGAGTACGACGACGGACTCATTTATCAGAGCTACAAGTAAATGTACAAGCCCTTCGAGATTGGTGATACGTATCCTCTTAAAAACAGCTAAAATCTTATAATGCTTATACATATGTCGAAATATCCTTGCAAGAGAAGATTTTGTGGCATGAGCATTTTAGGTGTAGGTATTTCACATACGTTTTTTAAAGTCTTTTCAATTATCCTGTGGCAAAGATATAATTCGCAACCAAATTGTCACGATTGACTACCCGAATCCCTCGAGTAGTCCACGTGAACCGCCGCCAAAGCAATTGACTGTAAAGTTGGATTCCTTCGTTGACGGAGAAACTCAAATTGTAACAATCCAAGGTGACCAGCGATAGGGAGAACCGGTGAAATTCTGAGGAAACGCCACGACTGGGAAATGTCAGAGAATTTTGCTGAAAATATGGAATTTTTTAATCACGATTCTTAAGCTAGAACGGTCATGCAGGCTTCGGTGTATGTTAATTAAAATACAAATCCTACTGCGCTATATAATGAAAATGGCAGTATTTCGTGGAAGATATTTAATAATATAATTTTTTTGCAATAAGCGATATGTGGCAAGGAGTGCGTTAATTGTTGGGTCTTTTTACTACTTTCTTTGATTGATGACTACCGTACACTATATCATTTGATCTAAATCTTTATTGGTGCTTCGGTTCGGAGGCGCGCAAGCCAGATCAATCAAGTTGAGTAGAATTTGACAGAAGCGACAGAAAGTTCGAGGAATCCTGTCATGAAACAGCGCTTCGTAAGCGTAGTCAAATTATTCTACGTCGACACAATACCCCTCAAGTCGCTGCAAAGGCGTGCACTGTGGGGTCTAAGACCAACCGTATATGCACAGCTATTAGTTCACAAATGTATTTGGATATATACCTATGAAAACAAATGCACGTCTATGTAGATTATGCGACAATTTACTAAATAGTCTTATGTTTGTCTTTCAGTAAATATATTTAGGTGCTTGGGTTGGCTTCTGTTATGATTGCGTATCGTGCGAAGGCAGAATGAATACTTGAATCTGTCGGTGACGGTTCTATCCATCTTATTTTATCTCGGTGATCTTATCTATCAATATAATTGGTGTCATTATTATATTCTCGGTGTTGCAGGAAACCTAAAGTGTTCTTTCTAAAATTCTCAGTCTTGTCTGCTCTCTTCATGAACAAACTGATTCCTCCAGTAAACTCTCTTATTTTTATACATTTATCTATGTACCCTGCAAGCCACCGCTAGGTTGTGTAGCAGGGGGTGAATACATACCAGACTACTTTTACCGGAATATGGCCATACGGCGGTCGGACGATGCTATTATGATCCCTTATCGTTCGTGGAAAAAATTCTTGACTCTTAAATCTATCTGTTCAACACTTGATCTCATATTTTATTGACATGATCTCTCCTACCGCAGTACAATTGGAGTAATAATACATTTTCAACAACACTGCTTAAGAGACGTCCTTCTAATTTATGCCAGAGCTTCAATGTGTAAATTAACCTTCGCTCTGGGAGTGATTCCCAGCCTAGCTCCTGTAATATTTTAGATGCGCTACTTAGTGTAGCATAACAACGTTCTACAAATCTAGCTTCTCTACGCTGCATGCGATCTGATTCGGTACTCACTGCAACTTCGTGAGGATCCCATACACTAGCGGCATATTCTAAATAAGGTCAAACCAGTGACAGATAATATTTCTCTTTGATCTTTTAATCACATTTACCCAGTAATCTTTTCATTAATCCAAATGTTTTGTTAGCTTGTCCACATATTTCACATATGTGTTTCACCCAGGAGAGGTCATGAGTGAGGGTCACGCCAAAGTATTTAATCGAGTCACACATTAAATTTCGGTGTTCCCGATACTGAAGGTGTTCGGGAGAGAATAGGTCTTTTTCCAAAAATTCATCACTACGTACTTGTTAAAGTTCAATTGTGATTTCCAAGTGTCGCACCAGCGTTGTATGGCAATTAGGTCACCTGATAAAGCCGTTCTTTAATCATGATCACGGGTATCACGGTAAATCACTGCATCATTGGCAAATAAACGCATTTTACTAGCGACTACGGAGTCATTGTCGTAAACGTAAAGGAGGAATAAAAGATGTCCGATAACACTTCCCTGGGGAACACCTGAAGTAACTTCTAGTGCATTCGAGCTAACTCCATGGATGACTACTCTCGAAGCAATTGTTTACAAACCTGGTGGATATTCTCTCTGATCCTTTTTCAGTTCTATGAAGGTTTTCTTCCATTGATCTCGAATACTTTCCCCGTATTGGCGTAACGAAAGCGGAATAACACCTCTCTCTTCACCTTTTCAATGAATTTTCCTTTTACCCGTCTAATAAAACCTAGTTTCCTCAAGGTTTATTCCTTAATATCCCTAACCCTGTGGAAAGGGTGCCGTTTTTTGCGCGACGCTAAAGGTCTCAAACAGCTCCGAAATAAATTATTTTGAACACTTCTATGCAGGTTTTGCTTCGGCAGTAGAAAAAAAATGTCTACAAGTATGTGCACAGGCAAGTTTCAAGAGAAAAAGCAATAATGGTCAAAGGGACGTGATACCGATTTTGCGAACGCGTTGAAATTGCTTAAAGAAATCGTTACTTATTCATATGTCAAGACCTGAAAGTATTGTTCCTGTTCTACCTTTGTTTACGATGAAATTTTCTTGAGCTCGAGCGCGACTCTTTTTCATTGACAAACGCCGTAAGTTTGATCAAACGCGAATTTCAACTTTTTTATTGCCTCATTTACGTGGGTGTTTTCCAGTCAAAAACCCGTATAATAACGTCAAATAATATGTGCTATGTATTTAGCGCACCCATGAATCTTTCAGGATATGTACTAGTAATAATTTTCCCCATGATAAATGCGACCCGAGTAGTACTTTTCAATCGCGCGGTTTTAGCTTTTAGTGTTCGACAGTAGATCATTCTCGGCACGCGGCCTCCGTTTCCACTGAGGGGTAAGGGTGCGATCGTCAAAAAGAACGACTTGGGACGAGATCGATAAAGCAGATATTTCGATCCCGGACGTTATAAATCACATTCGCGAGACTTTTTTTTCGTTTTTAATACCCTCCAGCCCGCAGGACGATAATAACATTAGCATTAGAGCATTCAGGCAAGGACAGCGGGGACTCCCCTAACCGTCCGCCGACCTCAACGTAGTGGAGACGGGGGGGAGGGGGCAAAAAGAAGAGCGATCCGAACACAAGGGAACGCGGGAGGGCGACACATTTCTCCCCTCCTATAGCTAGTGAAACTCTTGAGTCGGAGTGGGGAGGGATTATTTTTTCTTTCCAATGCAAACCGACCCCTCTCCTTCTTCGCCTTAATGAAATCGCACGACGTTGGCCTAGAGCGAAAAAAATGGACGGCCAGTGTCCAAAGAGGGGGAAGGGAAGAAGAATGGTCCATGCATATTCGGTCGTGAGGGAAAATCCAATCTCCGCTCCATTGGTGGTCACATAAAAATACCGCCGTGTTTATTTCTCCTCGCGATGACTAAACATCGCACCATCGGGGGCGGACGAAGGACGCTTCCCTTCCTCTCCACTCTCTTCGTTCCCCTCTCATGTTTTCTTTTGTGTCCACTCTCACCACTCGCGTAAGGGAGTGAGGATAACGGGAAGACCGTCGCAGATGGCAAGGGATGCCCGTCCTCCACGGAGGGTGTTTTATATATATACCTATATATTAGGGGAGTCGGGATTTGGAATGGCTGGGATCCCAGTTTGGGGTTTGGTGAGAGGAGGGCGGGGGGGTAGATGTGAAGACGCCCTATATATGGGTGAGTTTGAGACTCCTGCGGTCGCTATCCATTGAATCCCCGGATTTGCGGTTTGACCGATCCAGTTCAGAGATTGGCGGTTCGGTTTTGGCCAACTGGCGGTTCGGTTTTGGCTAACGAGCGAGGGACGCACATGGGTACATTTTAAACTCTGGGAACAGCTAATGCTTCCCCATTTCCAGATATTCACATGATACAGGTATTTAGGTCGGTTGTTGTTGTTTATTATAGCTTCTCTGTTGATTGGAGGTAGGTAGGTCGATAGACTCTGTGAGCTACTGCAGAACGTTGTGGACTTATAAGGTCTTTTTGTTCGACATTAAAAGCACTTTTGCCTGATGCTGGCTCCGTCTTGATGTTGGTCAAAATTCCTATTTGTTTCCTTTTTCTTCAACTCCTACATAAAATTCTCCCCCTCCGTCCCAGCCTTCTTATCTCTCCATCCACTCCTTTCTGCCATCCTCTCTACCCAATTTATTTTCAACAGTCTTCCCTAAATCCACATCCTAGCAGCTTCCAGCTTCTCGCTCTTATTTTTTTTAGAAGCCCCTAATTTGGCAACAAGCACCAAACGTATCATTTATGGGTTTCGCGTATTGTAGTTCTATTCTTGGTCATCTATTCCCACCCCTTTGAAATTGTTTTGATTATAATAGTATTTTTGAATAGAGAGGAATTACGATATCGTTTGATGGAGATGTCGTCTATGTTCCTGGAAAAGGTTAGTTTCGCTGTCTAGACATTAGTTTAAAAAAAGATATAATAAATTCTGTGATAACGTTAGAAATAAAATAGGCATGGCCAATAAACGTGATAGCCTTTCCAATATTCACATAAATTGCAAATGTAGCGTGTTTTCGTGGTGAACGTTAGTTAGCGATCCGGGGATGGCTTCGAAGCTTTCTATGAAGTAAATTGTGGTGTATTGGTGAATTATGGAATTTTAGACTTTCTTTTTGCCTACCCCTCCTTGGCATATGGAGGAATTTAACGTAGTTAATTCTGAAAATGTGCCCTATGAAGTAAAAGAGGCATAATTAATAGAGGAAGTTTCCCGTATTCGATCCATAGTGGAGATGCAACGAAAAAATCCCCTGCCTCAAGGAAGGCTCTTCTTTTTTCGCCTCACTCCTGCGATAAGACTCAGCGAAATTCCTCCGACGACGGTCCTCTGTCGCTTAATATTCCTGTGGATGCACAGATATAGATCGGGCGACGGACACTGAATCGTTTTGGCAGCCGCGAAAAGGGTTTTAGAGGAAGAAGAAGAAAAAAAGAAGAAACGGGAGGTAGGTGAGGGCGGAAGGGAGGGACTAGTGAGGGTGTGTTGAAATAAATAGAACGGGTCGGAATATTTGAAAGGTAAGGAGATAAATAAAAGTCTTCAATTTGATCGGAATCGAGACCTCTACATCATAATTTAATCCATCTCGTATCATAATATAACTCTTAAAAAAGATATTATGCTATAATGCAGGAACGCACAATATAGTATTTACTGAACATTCGAGTCAATGTGACCTATTAAATGTAGTGGTTTAGATCAAATGCATATTTACTAATTAATGTATTTTTGGGAGGAACTTAGTATTTTTTAAATTTCTTCCTTGAATATTTTATGCGACCTAAGAAGTTATTGCGTTCAACGAGAAACATTTTGAAACCATCAAAATAACTCCATCATCAATATATGCTAGAAGTTTCACAATTTGTGTACTAACCATTGTCATTGCTATGATGTAGTTTTATGTAGCCGAAACAGAAGGATTTGGCAATGCAGAGTGTTGATTTTATGGTGATTAAATTGAGATGTCAAATTTGAATCGTCCAAGTTTTTCCACAATGCATGATATCTGTCTGCTACCTTCACCTTTTCATCGAATTAGTTTTCTTGTTTACTGTTGTAAGCACTTAGATAATTTATGCACCCCTAAATACTACCATCAACCTTTCTGACAGCAACCTCACTTGATCACTTTATCTATTTACCTTTCACATTATACTTATTCTCCACCAACATTATATTTTCTTTCATTCTCTTTTGGTACCTGCGGGTATTATCTAATACCTAAAACATGTTTGGTTGGGTGCTGGTAATTTTTCCTTTCGTTGTTGATGTTCGTTTTCTCCTTTTTATTTGCATGCTCTCTGAGCTAATTAGTTAGTTTGTAGAAAAAGTATTAGTCTACTAATTATTAGTCCTTGCCCCACAACTTCGGCTCGTTATTTTTCATTGGCTAATATGACGGCAATTATTTGTAACTACATGTCTTTTATGCATGGTATGTGACCGCTCTTCGTGTGTTGAGTGTTGATGCAATCCATGCCGCAGGAGATGTCGGTGGATTGTATGGTGTCATATAGGTTTAGACAAATTCCGGCAAGATATACGATATCACCCACCTGTTCAGTTGGTTCGCCGCTTGCCCTCGCTATGAAATGATGTGCTCGCCAATAGAAGCCGGAACATTTTCCACTTCGCGTTTTTTTTTACATTTTCCTTTTCCCTTTCCCTTGTGGGTACACGTCACCGGCTGCGAGCTCACGATGCCGGTTCCGGGTAATTGGCGGGTACGGAAAACGCGGCCGGGAATGCCCGCTTACCGGGTAATTGCTGGGTGGCATCCCTGAAATGAAGTAATGAAGGAGTAGGCGTGGTGAGATTTGGTTGTGTGATGGAATGTTGGAGGGGATTTCGTGGGAGGACAGAGAAGATTTGGACTGGGGAGAGGTGGAGAAACGTGAGATGGAGGAGAAGTGAGTAAGAGGACGAGGAGGGTGGAAGGGAGAGGAAATGGAGAATGGGCCTCGAAAAGGGACAACCGGCTCTCCCTCTCTCACTTAGTCAACCGACGTCGAACCATCCTTCCGCCTCCGGCGTCGCTCACTCGCGACCTTTTACCGGCGGCCCAGCCACTCTCTACGGAGACAAGTCGCGGCTGTGGGACCGGCGGTCACTCGCGCGACTCACGAATACGTTGATGTCAAGCGGACCGAAACGTCGAGACAGCCGGTAGTTTAACTATACCCATTCATAAAATAACAGTTATCCCGAGTTCTCGCATGACGGCGAGGTCGGACCATGTTGTTCTAAATGTTCCAAGCTTTTTTAATTGTCCAGTTGTCTTCTGGCTTTCCTCAATCGAACTCTGTCTAAACATTCATTATTTTCTACGACTGCAGGATCAAAAAAGGCTTAAATAAATCTTTGTCTCAATACACCCTTTCTTGTACACTCGCCCAACCAGAAACAGGCTGATTCGGCGTTTCATATGCAATGGCTTGGATATTTACTTGCATTGCCTGCCATAAATCGTAACATATTGACAGTGATCTGACGAAGAGCTTTAGCAGCATTCATAGGTTTACAGATATTAAGTTGTTGACATTACTGCTAGCGATTAATGTATCGGCATCATAGCAATGAGGTTATGAATTCCATTGCACTTCATTGATCGATTAATGAAAGTACGAATGCAAGAGCTCAGACAGCTAATCTGCAGGTCTGCTGAACTCTGAGAGGGAGATAATTGTGTCTTATCTCTTCATCTTCTGGCTTCGCTCCCATTTCAACTTTCGGAAACACTTAAGGTCCTGTATTAATAATCGTCTCACAAGTTCTGGATGTCTCATGGGAGTCTCGTGCGTCTAAAATAGTATTACCTGAATTTGCTGGAGACTCCTAAAAAGACACCCAGTAATGATCGACGACTGTTTTAATGGGTTTATGTTCATGAAAAACGTGCAAGGTGATCACTTCTTTCCTATTATTTTAATTCCTGTAATGTAGGTAAATAGGGTCGTAATAAATCTTTGTCTCTAGTTCAATTCTCATTGGTGTTCCATTTGTCATTTATGAACGATATTTTTTGTTATTGCCGTAGGGGGCCCGGTTCAGATTCTCAGCTTTGAATACACTCCGCTTCACCATAACCTTTTTTTTTGGGTGCAATACGTTTCTTGGAAACCAAAGGTGGCACACACAAAGAAATGGTCTACATACTCACCCACTTGGATTTCATCCTCGCAGTGTTAGTAGGAATTCCACCCTCACTTCACCGAACCTTAATTAGGGTCGATTGTCGTGGGCTAGTTGTATCGTTTGGTGGTTGTGGATTCAATCACCTACCCAGGTGTTCTGTTTTTCAGTCAAGTTGTCATTTTGTATGTGCACTCATTTCCAAAAGTTTGCAGGCAGTCACCGGCTTGACAAGAATTGTGGAAAGGTGATAACTTTCGATACGTTGGCTCACAGTAGGTGTTAGGCCTCTCAAAGCGACTTCAAATTACCGCGGCCTAAGTGCCTGCCGTTGAATGCCGAAATAATGAACGTTTTTTCTATTTCTCAATTCGAGCCACGTCGGCTACGTCCTAGCGAGTTTAGGAAATGGTAGTAGTATATGCACCAGTCTTCTTCCTTGCTATCTTCGTCATTCACCGACTTCGTGCTGCCAGACACGCCTCTTATCATTCGGCGAGCAGCCGTGCCTCTGATAATTGGTTGGATTGCTTCGATAGGGCGTCGATGCCTTTTCAAGTAGTTGAAACAGACCTTGGTGACGAATTGGCTCAATATTTGTTAACTGAGCAATAAATCTGTCCACCTCTCGGAGTCGTCGTCACCCGGTGAGATTTGAACTTTTGATCCTCGAGGGACGTGTGCCACAAATAGACGCACGTAGTTCGCCTCATGCCATCATCTGATGATATCTAATAATAACGCATGAGCACACTATGCGGAGACGCGTGGATCGCCGGCTATAGGACAATACAATCGGCATGCGATCTATTATTTCGCCGAGTATACATTGTCTGGCCACACGGTCGTCTTATGGCTTCTCCTATTCAATTCTGCAGTGTGACTTTGACGGAAGGCTCGGATCCCCTGCTGGCGATTGTTTACCTCATTGTGCAGAGCGGACGATCATAAATATAGATCGTGCGTGGGTATATTTTCAGTGCATTGTGCAAGCTCGCGCGATTTATTCGCGTGCCGGATAATTGAATGCATTCCACTGATGTGCCCACACTCGTAGTTGTAGCGCATATCTTTTTTAATGGAACTTGTTTCGAGAGGAAAACGATTGAAATAGTTAAACATTGACATTTCTTTTTCTAGGTTTTAGTACCGAGGTAAATGTTTGCGTTTCCGATTTTACGACCATTTCAAGTGGGACTTGTATCGCTGTCATGCGAAGCAGCATTGTGTGTCGCGTTGCTCCAGTCGTCTGTGACGCTAAGAGGCTGCAACCTTCTGTAATATGATTTTCACTTTGCGCGGTCGTAATCGATGCCTCCGCGGCGACACGACACGCTTCTTCAGCACCTGATTGTGAACGCCTTCTTGTTTGTTCTTGTTATTTTGCCGTTTTTCTTCACTTTTGAAATTCTCAAGGCCGTTTGTTTTTTTATTCTTTTTCGCTTGAAAGGGGTGGAATTTTGGCGTAATTTATATTCGTCGACTACGCTGTTGAATCTCTTAACTATTTTTCAGGCTTCCTTGCCGGAGTTGTACTCTGTTGCTCCACATCTATAGAATTCTTTTTGTATTTTATTTCCCATCCGTAACTTATGCCATACTTTGCCTGTACGTAAGCGTATGGGAACGAATTCACAGATTTTTCTTATTGTTCTCTCGAGAACAACGGACTTGTGAGAGAGTTCGTTAGTGTGTCGCTTATTTGTTCAATGATTTCTCATTATCTCGATAGTAATAAGTCAATGACGAAGAATGCAATAGCACCAATAAATAAAATACATCAAAGAATGGGGAATTTATGACCTTATAAGATTATCATGTCAAATCTACTTGAATTTGGTGGTCGATTTTTTACGTATTTGGAGTGACCGTGGATGTATTGATTTTAATATTTCCCTATAGAATTCCATGCTTTTCAAATAAATATTATTGTTTTTCACATAATTTAATTCAGAGGATAAGAGTAGCGAAAATTCTTTTGGCGTCAGCCGTACATTTGTGAAAAGCTACAAATCCGGTCAAACTTCGTCGTCTTGGATCACGAGATTCCACGCAACGCTCTCGTCGTTTTTCTCTTAAACTCGCCTCTCCGTGTTCTTCGTCCTTATAGGTACAAAGCAAACGTAATATTCCTGGTACCGCGGCTAAATATAAAACCAACACGACGTGGACGTCTTTTTATCCACACGTCTTTGCTATTCGTGTCCCTCCTCAAATGCACTTTTCAGACTCCACTATATCACTATATTTGGAGTAGGATCGACCTAGGGAAACAAATGAGTAATGTTTTTAACGGATCTTTTTGACGAAGATGGAGCGTTTCTTTGGCACACTTTTTTTTATTTTCGCCGCGCAATTTTTTCAGTCGTCTCCGTTCGGATCGAATTTTTCGTTGGCCCGCGTCCTGTCCATGCTGTTGGTCGGAGAGGGGAAAGGTTTTCGCGGGTGAGGGGGCGAGGGGGCAAAGAGACGGGATGATGGAGGAAGGCCCCGGTTTCCATCCGTGGACATACATTCGCGGTCACGCCTTATTTTTGTTTTGGTTTTCTCATAGTTTCCTGTGCAAGATCTCTCGCCGGTCATGTATCGTAGTTAGAAAGAGACGGTCGACTTCTCTGGACCGTCTCAAACGTGGCATGTTGGTTGAAGTGGGAGAGGAAATGATGGAGAGAACGGGGATCCGTGGGGGGATGTCTACGGGGGAGTGGGGCGGGAGGGTTAAAGGAAATGGTGGGTTGAGAGGAAGGGTGGGAGGAGGAGGTGGGACGTATCGGGGTTCGGAATACATCCATTGTTCTTCGGATTACGGTACTCTCTCGACGACCTTGCGTCCTTGCCTCTCGCCGATCTTAAAAAGCTCACTCCATTTTTTTGTAGCGATGGAAAAGCGAGCGGGAAGGGGAAAGCTGAAGATACAGAAATAAATGCCCCGAACTGGTTTATAAGACTGTTACTCTTCTGTGTTCGAGCGTGTGTGGTTGCGTGCGATTTCGAATGTTCTTTTCTTTCTCGCTCGTCTCTTCGTGAGGTCGAGAGATGATCATCCATCTCGGTGAATGGGTGATTTCTTCGTTTTCAGTCGTCGCAGAAAAAGTATCGTTCCCACAATAGGTGGGATCGGATAACTCAGTAAATATGCTAAGAATTAATCGGATATAGTCATACCGAGCCTAGTGTTTTTTCGGCTACTTCGCTTGAAATGGGAAAGTTATCCTTTTGATTATACTTGACGTTGATCCACGCCTGTTGTCATTTGATGGCAATTCCGTCGTAAGCTGACCTCCGGGATCGGGATGCTGCGGTGGCTAGTGTACTGGCTTCCCACCCAGAGGGCCCGGTTCGAATCCTGAAGATGACAGCTATTTTTAAGTGGTGTCCCGATCCCTACTCGAGTTGCTTTGTTGAGAGCTTTTCGAGTGAGTACGCCGTACGTCTGATGGGACGTTAAACAGTGGACCCCTTAGCGCCTTTCGTAAAGAGCAGGCTAATGCCGATGTAGGGTTTATCCTCCACCCTTCCTCCTTGCCCAACTATCCCTAATGGTGCAAATGACTTTACTTGCCGATCACCTCCCCTTAAACTACTACTACTAAACTGACCTGCTAAGGAAAAGTATGATAATATTTTTTCTAGAAAATCCTTGAATATGTTCTCTTTGTTTATGTCTTTGTTTCATCAACCCCATCGCTTACGGTAGATACCAGTAAAATAAACTTAGAACAAATAACAGACAAATTTGAGGTGTAATTTTTCTGGCGAACGATGAGTAATACCTGTGAGCGAACGTGCCAGGGCTGAAAAGTATTCTTTTATTCTAAGTAGTCGTAGTATTTTGTTATTCTTTTATCTAGCATTTATTTATTGCTCTTCTTGTAACTAGGAGCTCAATTCGCATGCATGGAGAAGTGTTGTACCTTTAGATACCGTAGTGTAAGTAGTTGTAGCCTCCACTACCCATTTGGAGTATTGTACGTATTTATTGGTTCCTAAAAATTAAGCAAAGCATAACTTTGATCTTGCATACGTGGTATTGTATCAACGCTTGCCATATACACTAGCGGTGGATTGCAGGTCACCTTGTATAAGTAAAAAAACTCGAAAGCATAAGCATTCCTCTCCAAACTAGTAGAGTGGCCACTCAATTAACGGTCTCTTGGTTATTGTTTCGAGTGCGGATTGTTCTCGGGTTAAAAACATATTTCTGGCAGTAGCAACGATAAAAATCTATTGTGCACTTTGTAAAAGAAAAATTGTTGATATTTCAGGACTTTTTAACGCAGTAAATTTCGTTGTTTTGCCCGCTCAGTACAAGAGGAGTGTATGGCAATTCTCGCTGAGAGGCGGGCTCGTTTTTGTACTTAAAAAACAAGTCATAAGCCTTCAGAATAAGAAAATGTTAGATTTATGGTCGTATCGAAAAACTAATTGAAATTCTATTTAGTAACTATTAGCCATCGTGGAAAGTGTTCTCTTAGCAAGTTTCTGTCCGTGAACGAACACGTATTACTTTCTTTTCCTCTCCTCTATTGCGTTCAAATATTTAATTTCCTAAATTTTTATTGCGGAAGAAGTAACCCTGATATTATTTGCAATTATTTTAGCTTCCTAGTTTATATGGGTTTCGTTATTGCTACCCTTATTAGAGTGAAATTGTTACTTAAAAATAATTCCATTTAAGGCTAATACCAATGTTTAAAATTACTATTAAATTTGTAATGTCATCTCAAATTCCGAATCAAAACTAATGATAAACATCCCCTTGAGAAAGAATCGTTCCTATCTTCGAAAATTCTTTTGTATTGATTTTCCTTCTATGGGTCAATTTATGTAATATGGCTTTGCCAACATTTTGTACTGGTGCTTAAAACCTTTTTACAAATGTTAATATGAGAACGATTGATAAAATTATTATTTTTAAATTTATTCCATGTAATAAAAAAATGAAATTAAATTAATGAAATCGCATCTCGATAGCAAGTTTCTTTAGTCATTTCTCTTCCGTATCCGAATTCTCGTTGCCACGCCTTTTCAGGGTGTCCGGGCCTCTAATTGTTCACAGGATAAAATTGACGAGGTTAAATGATCCATTGTAGTACCTACAGGTACATATGAGGTATTGGCGCTGAAAATTTGGTATCACAAAATACCTCTACTTCCTACTTCGGGCATTGATGTTACTGCTACATTGTCTCGGTGTCGGAGGCCTATAGGTAGGGAGACTATTCAATTGGGCAGTAATTTTATATTTTATGTATTTTTGATTTGTCATTAAAATTATCCCTTGTTATTAATGTATTTTACAAATACTTTTTGACCAAAGTTCGCTTGTTTAGAAATAATTATATGAGTATGTTTTTGCATTGGGACTCATTATGGTGTTCATGTGGTAGTATCGATGATTGTTGATTCAGTGATGTTTATATAGGTTGATCGTCGTTCATTCATATTTGTACGTTACAGAAGTCGGTAATGTGATTGGATAAAAAATTTCCCAAAGAGCCATTAAATTTTAGTAATATGTGTATCTTTATACTTACAAATTATATAGCCCATATTGGATGTCGGAAAATAGAAAAATTACCTAAATTCGACGAATTTCAAGTCTCAGCGCGGCATCGCAGTTTTATTGGAGGAAAATTCGTGTGTTCATATTCAGGGCTATAGTCAAAGGGAGGGGGCGAGAAGACACTTCCTCCGAAACTTCATTGGGTTTCCTAGGATATTTTTCCCCATTCAACCATATGCACGATTAATTACGAGTTATTTTAAGTACTAGTTCAAATTTCTTGTATAAAGTTGATAAATGTCGAGCCTAAGAAGTAAGAAGGAAGTTTGTTGTGGTTCGGGTTGAAGCGATTAAGTAGCCTAATTTTCATATTCAATATAAGAGTTTTTCGTCGCAAGTTATTCTGTAGAAATATTTTTGGCAGGATTGTTGTCAACATCTTCAAAGTGCGAACGAAAACAGTCAATTAAAGAAAATGCTGTTCCACGGAAAAATTCAACAGTGACAAAGCAGAATAAATGTATCCTCTGTATCTACTCCGCCTTAAGCTACAATAAGTCTGTATTTTAAAATTTGCACATCTATAATTCCCATCTATTCTTTACTTTTCTATGAGACCCTACGCTTAAAAGATAGTAGTAACACCATAGCTACTTGGATTATATTTTTACTCATCTTTCGATTAGAAGTAGGTTTTGGGCATCCCTTGAATACTGTTATATTATGTCGTGGACTGAAAAGTATTGACTCACGCTGTTTCCTGCGTCGGCGTCACAATTTGACTGAACCTATTCAATGAGTCCGAAATTCCTATTCTCTTCTTCCCACTACACTGCTTATCGAGCATTCTCTTTTAACCTTTGTCCTTAAACACATCTTCTCCTCTCAGTACATATATCCTCAGCCCATTTTTTCATGGCCTCTTGGAATTTTCCCAAACAAATACCGTGTACTCGTATCCCTGACAGTGTGGCTCATACATTTATCTTCTTTGTGGCCAGCTAATATTTTAAAAGCCTCCAACCTACGTTCATCCTCTTCACTCCAATACCAGATTTCGAAACCAGCCGACGCTACACGTTTAGGCTATCACGAAAAAATTCTCTGCGTCTTTCCGTATCACCTATTCCTATTTTCCCGTAGGAGTGTCGTTAATTGTGACGCATTTTTTATTTTTTATCACGTCGCCCATTTTCCTCCAATATTAAGCCCAAATACATGAACTTACCCACCTTATTTAATATATGTAGTCCTAATCCGAATTTTAGTTCGGCCTTCTTATTTCATTTGGATACCATTACATTCGTTTAATGTAATTAATATGCATTTTCTTCTTCCGCCTTGTGCTCGGCTATCACTTTTATCCATTGGTTGACTTTTGAAGGCTGGAAACCAAGTAAGACTTGTTTTCAAATCCGCGCGCGCCGTCCCACCCTTCATTCGGATTGTGGGGCACGAAATAGAAATAATATGAATCCTCCTCCATTACCACAGTATTTGACTCTCCATGGGCTCTCTCACCGACACCTAAAATGAACCCATTGACCCCCATCCTCTTGTTTCTTCTTCTTCCCACCCCTTCTCTTATTCATGGTCTTGACATTCCTCCCTCTCTCTTTGTCTCTTCCTGGCGGGAGAACGTGCGTCGTGTCGCCGGATCGGGTGCGAGGGAAGCGCGGCATTTGGGCGATAAATATCGCGGATTCGGTTCCGCGGAACGCCCCAAGGGTGTGGGTACATGCTAGGGAGGAGTGGAGAAGGGGGCATTTGGGGTATGGGGGGGGGGCAGTATGGAGGAACATCGCCAGGCGAGAGGGATTCCGGACTCTCATCCGCTATCTATTTTTGTCTCCGATCGAACGCCCGCGAATGTCGCCCAGACTGGTGTCACCGGAGGGTTCTAAGATTAAGGAGCGGGTGATAGCAGGCAGGAAGAGGACGGGGTGGGGAGAACCAAAGGGAGAAAGGGATGCGGCATAGAAATCACACCGAACTCCTGGAATCAATAGATAAACAAAAGCCCGAAGCCCATGAGGACCCATTGACCCACGTCCCCATATACTCCTTCCACCAGCCGCTTCTCCCACTTTCCCAGTACTGGAGCTGGCGATGTCATAGATTGGTGCACAGTTTTACTTGTAATTTACTACCTATATTTTTCAATCGCTAACTATACTGCATTATAATTCGTAATTATAACATTATATTTCCCAATAACTACTTGTCTTTTGAATGGTAATCTCCATATGGATATTTTTCGTTTTACGGAGGAAAAACGAAAATATTATACGGAATTCATTGCGAATATTACCAGAGAAGATTGGTTCTCTCGTATCTTTTGCGACTTACTTTTTGGACTTCGGATTAAAGTATCCTTGCCTTATTCTGTTTATATTATAAGATTTTCACCCGTATTGTGTCACGATTTAATCTTACAATTATAATATTCCGTAACCAGACCTATTTAATAAATATGATCAATAAAAAATGCTCTTGGAAACATGTGGAGAAACGATTCTTGTGAATCTATAACTCTGATATTCTGATGAAATAATATTTTCCGATATTATGTTCAGAATCACACGTTGAATCACGCAAATTCCCTCGTTTTTTAACATCAGAACTGGTAATGACTTACCACTCAGTGTTGCAAGTGATGTGCGAAACACGACTGCACACGACTCCTCAGCGCCGAACGTCATTATGTATCGCGTCTTTTCGTGGTTCTAAGATTTTCATTCTATCCCATCGAAAATTTCTTATTTTTATGTCTACATAATGTTCTCATTCGTTTTAAATGATTTTTAATGAAATTGTTTTCTTGTGGACAGCGATAAATACTAAATTCACTTTCTTTTCTTTCAGGTAAGAAACGTCATCATTTGAAATCGCTGCAAGACTTCTATGTCTGTGTGAGTAGATGCTAACTTATTTTCTCAGATAAAATTGTAAGTTCCATTGGAGAGTTTTGGAAGTTATCGTCAGCAATGTTACTATGTAATTTCGAGATAAGTTTATCAAAAATACCATAAAATAAACGGATTCAATAATTGGTACATACCTACTTAGTGGAGGTACATACCTGAAGATTTCTGTATTATGCAACTATTTGGTAATATTTTTTTTGGATTTTGATTTTTAGGGGAAGAATTCTAGAGATTTCATTTAGGACGACTATTTGACCATTATTATAAAAATAGGAATGCATATTCGAAGTTTTTTCTTAACATCAGCAGATGGACCCTACGTTAAAATTTAAATTTAGCAATATTCCATCTATGACTCAAGAATAAAGAATTATGTTTATGATTTTACCATAAATGTTGGCAGCAAAAGGACAGCGTGTGCATAGCGCGATGATTTGGCAGAGGTTTTCGGAAATATCTTGTTCATCCATAAACCCCTGGTTCTTGTAATAAAACAATTTTTACCCTGTTGTAATTTTATCCTGGTACACATATAATGATACGTAGATTTTATGAAGTTGACTTCATCGCTATATCTATGAATCTTATGTTGTCGCAATTAAGTTTCACCATTCATGTTTTCCCAAAATAATTGCAATATTTTGGGTGGAAAATATCATTGTCATCAATCCAAAAGGTAGTTTAATGCTGCTTACTTCATTTCTCGTATCGTTTAAACCGCTTTTTATTTACAGATTTATACGTTTCCACATCTACTATTGTTTGAAAAACGTATTTCATTCAAGGTCATTCTTTCCGTTTTTTTGCTCAGTTTCTCTTTCACTACTAGATTCAGGTATGCTTCCTCTCTTCCCAGAATTTATTTATTTATTCATTTCATGCTTTATTTCTAAATCACTCGTTTCAACTTTAGGTGTATTAAGTACATGGAGTAGAAAGACCAAGTTAATGTACCTCGAGACTATTGTTCTTCTCTTTGAGAGCATTTCTCTGCTTGCGTAATCTTTTTTTGTTCTCAAATTTTTGCTGTCGGTGATCCCACTTCATTTAGATTTTATTTCCCAATTTCATATCCGCGTCACTTCTCGTCTTTCAGGCGCATTATATTTGTTTTAGTTACTTTTTCATTTAGGTGTCATGATCTAAAAAATCGAACAAGTGGCCTGCAAATGAGTGACAAATGAAGCTTAATCCCCCAGCTGGATAATGTAAGTTTTATAGCACCGCCCACGGGTGTCACGAATGCAAAATTAAGACGATTACAAAATATATCCCGGCGCATATTTTCCCACCATTCATTTTGGTGTTAAGGATGGCGCCTAAGTTCCCTGTGGAACTTAAGCGTCCCGCTTTGGCTTGGGGCCGTGGTGGAAGCCGTCGGGCCAAAGGGGAATCTGTATTTGCGCGCGTGATGGGCGTGTCGGTGTGTTCGAAAAGGAGGGGGGGTGTAGTGTAAAGAGGCGAAAGGGAATTCAGAAAAGCGAAACTGGATGGGGGAAAGGAATCGGGGGTGACTCGGCCGCTATATTTGAAATTCGATGCGCCGCCTACTCTTCCGTGATGTTAATCACGTCTCGTCCCGTTTGTTTTTGGGCTTTCGAACCATGACCCCCATCCCCCGCCGCTAGCCGCTTTGCCCCACCAATCTGCCGCCATTCCCACCATCTCTTCCATTAAGGAACGCCACATATTTTTATATTCATCGACTAGGCCCCTTCCTCAAAATTAAAGCACGCGTGCGTGCACTCAAGCGCGTATAGTTCTTCGTCGACGTCGCAGTATGACGTAAAAGGTATCGGTTAGCCGGTGATTGATATGTAACCGGAATATACCAGAAATCCGAAGGGGTTTGGGAAAAATCAGGAATTGGGGGTAAAAGTGGATGTTTGCTCGGAGTAAACTATTTTTTGCGCAAATATATTGCTTAAACGCTTAAAGGTAATATCCCCTTGACTTCTACGATAGTGTTCTATATTCATTAAATACCAAGTGCGTACGAAGGAAGACTATTTTTACGCTGCAAGTTCGGTGAGCTTGCAGTATATAATTGTATCGTGTGGCCGAATGGGGAATTGATAAAGTGGTCGTTGATTGGATGAGGATTGTTGCCATTCTTCATTGTCCTACTCTTAATGTATTTCGTTGTCACGAATATCGTCGGGATACAGAACGTCTTCATTGTGCTGGCGTGCGTGTGTACATACATATTTCGGCACCATTGTCACGCCATGGGCGTGAAAGGGGACGGTGGGATTTGGTACATGATTTATTACCGTCCCGGTGAGCGGACAAAGCTTCCTCTCTTTGTATCAAACTGGCGGAGTCAAATTGGTCGTGGGCAAAAATTCGAAGTGGCTCTTTCAAAAACTCGAATGGGAGGTCAAATGGTCCGAATGAATGGTTGAAAGCACATCAAGGAGAAAGAGACTTTGATTCCGAGTTATTGTGACCAAAGAAGCTGATGTTATGGATCCACTGCGTGAATAGAAATTTTGATAACATTCTAGTAGTAGATAGTGTTTCCATGAAACAATATGAATAGTCTTCTTAAATTAACTTAATCAAAAACTTCCTTTGTTCATTTAAAGGGTTTTTTCGATGCCGATGGTTTCCCGAATCATTCTACCGAAGGTTGGAAAAAATATTATTTACGGCCTTGCGTTAAGGTCAGATTATCTAGTTTCCAAAGAGCTTCCTTAGGCTTTTTGTCCCAAAACAAAATCTCTTGCATGTCTTTTATATGTCGCTCAAATAATCTGCAGCATTACTATAGCAGATTAAATCTAGATTTACGCTCTTAACTACCTGTATTTCTCTTAATGTGATCCTATTATAATTGCTAACACACAGTCCTGACAGATGTATGAACCAATCTTATCGCTCTTCACGTAGGAAAAATGACTTATGTGTAAATTAAATTCCATGCGTAGGTGTTTTGGGTTTTGTGCAAGGTTGACGAAGAAATGTTAATGTAAGAAAGCTAGCCGTAATGCGGTTCGAGCACATAGGAAGAAGGCGAGACTATAACTATTAGAAATGTACTGGACGTTCGATTCAACTTGTGAAACTGTAAAAATAAGCATGACCACTCAGCCTGCTGGACAATTCGAATGAGATAAGTTAGACAAGACTACAGAGCCAATTACTTCAGGAACTTTTTCTTCTCTCGTACGATTCGCATTCACTACAAAAACAAAGATAACAATGAAAACTCAGGATCACTAACTTTGAAATTTATGCATTTAGTTATTGAAGGCTGGTTACCCACCGCCCTATACCACGCGCCTTCTGGGCGGCTTGCGGAGTACGGTGTTAATGTAGAGGCTGAGGCGTACGGCGTAGCGAAGTATTCAGTATTTCGGTACATACTTCAAAATCCCCAATTTTAAGATTATTGACCTGGCATGGCCTGGAGCTAAGCAAACCGTCTTAATCCGCCATCTTGGGATACCGACTGCAGACATTATTATTTTTCCCATGAATTTTGTTGGAATACTGAATTTGATGCTTTTACTCACCTTCGCTTGGAATAATAAATGAAAACTTTTATATCAAAGGTTAATTGAATACACTGAGTGAACTACAGGTTTAAGTAATTGCTTCGAGATAAATTGACATATTTCCTCCGTAATATCAACTTCCTCCTGAGGCCGCATGGCACGGGGATCGTCTGCAGTACCAACGCGCGCTCAACCGGAGGCGGGGGAGAGGGAGACTGTGCGATCCCACTCGCTAGCTCTCGTATTCCGAGGAAGGAATTGCACTCATGCGTCAGGTGTCCCACTCTCTCCGGTGAATATATAGTATATTACGCGCAGTATCGGCGATTTCCCCGGCGATATCATGGCGGTTCGCGTTGGAATCCTTAAACCGAGGAATTAACAGGACGATTCTCTCTTTTAAGGACTAGCGTCGTCGGCGTTCTTTAGTTCCTTCGCACGTGACTCGTTAATTCGGACTCGTCCCGCGGCTCGTTTGAGCGCCCGTGAGCGATTCCTGCGTCTTCGCGATGGGTTGTTGTTGATAGGTCGGCTGAGGTGTCAAACGCGCGTAATCCGCGGCTCGTTCGTAAAGCCAGGAGGCGGTGTCGATCGCTAATGGGGCAGCCTCTCACCTTCGATCTCTTCCGGTGACCTCAGGTGTTAGCTCTTTATTTTCCTTGGCGCGTTCCTGGTGTTTGCGTCATTTGCCTTTTTTTATAAACTATGAAAAATAACTATACAGATACCTTTCCCCCATGTAAACAATCCTTCAGAGTTTAGATAACAGTTTTATGGGGGATTTAATGGAGTAGTTTAATGAAAACACGGGAACAATTGAATCTTGAGACTTATTTGAATTACTCGGTCATTTTTGCACGTGATGATTATGATGTCCTGGCATCGAAATGCGCGTTTTGTTTGTGAGAGTAAATAAATGGGAAGCACCAGCTGTGCTCTAATTATTGTTAGAGGTCACTTTCCGTCTAATATCAATAATGACGATTGAATGTCTGAGCATATGCAAATGTCTATTACCATTGTAATTATACATAATTCAGGTGACAGTGGAAGTTTTTCTCGACGCTGATTTTATATTTCAAAGCTTCTTAAATTTATAAAACCCTTTGTACAGTTTGAATACCTTTTACTTTGCAATCATATCTATGTCTTCGGTCATGCATTCTTTCTATCCTGTATTAACTGTGTCGTATACAATTTCAATTTCAAAAGTCCCCTCCTCCCACTTCCATCAGAGTCTTTAACATCCCCCCACCTCTTCTTCGTGTCCCTACTCTTTATTTAACTTGGTTTGCATTTTATTTTTGGCTACTTACATAGAGGATGTGGTTTGAGTCCATTGGCTTTAGCGCTGGGCTACTTACCTTGGGGATCGGGTTCGAGTCGGAGTAACCCCTCTTGGCAACCTCATCTTCTACCAAATTGTGTAATTTTATGGGTACTAGTTCTTCCTGGCAAACTAAACGAGACACAGAGAAAGGAAAATGGCCCACTATCCTTAGTATTTGAATTTCACGTGCGAGGTGAGATCTACCTTCACCTATCGAATCAACCTTGTCTTAGGTTTAATTAAATTTTTGAATAGGTTTTTAGGAGATAGAGTCAAAATCAATGGCTAAAATTTTACAAAATTTAGTCTTGATTGCCAAAGGAGTTCTTGGAGATCGTTTCCAATCTAACCCTGGTTTCCAAGGTTTGTTTTTTTTATTCGTTTCTCAATGAATGTAATATGGTTTTATGATGACGTTGTACGCATTTCATTTTATATTATAATTACATTGTACAAGCTTGACATGACTCAATGTACCCTATACTCGTGAAGAAATTTTATCATATCCCCATCATACTGCCAGTTTCCAAATTACATTGTATTTCCTTTTATTTCTTTGGCTTTTTAAAATTTCTTCGTGATACAATCCAAGAGAATTAGAATATTTTGGAAATGTATGTTCATTCGGAATTCCGAAGAGAAATATCCACGTATTCAGTAGGCGTAAACGTTTTTACGATGATAGAAAATATTAGTTTTCGGAAAAAAAATTCAGTAACCACGAGAGGTTTTTAGCAGGATGTCATGTTTTGCTGGGTTTTGGGATTCTGATAAGGTCTCCCGTTCATTGTTTGGTTTTCCTAGTATTCCAATGATCTCCCTTGAATCTCGGCATTCTTTAACGTTCATCGTTCTTGTGCGCCTGCGAGACCTTTTATATTTATCTCTCCGACCAATCTTAACCCTGGGAAAGGTTGCATAAGAATAACCATTGTTCAGTAGGACATCGGTGGACATGTATGTGATGGAAAATATGTGATCTTCGGTAAAGTTTTAATTGGATCTGGATGGAATTTTATGGATTTGTTGGTGAAAGTGTACTTCCATTGCAACTTTTGTCGTGATCGCTGTTTTATGCACATCATGTATGCATTATTTATTCTATGAACTTTGTCTTTTTTTCATTTTAGGTAAAATTTGATTTTAGACTCTTTATCCACGAAACCAGCAGGAAAATCAAATATTACCAAACGATTCAATGCGAGCAAAAATAATTTGTATTCTTGTTAAGCTGTCTGCACTCGTAAAAAGGTATTGTTGTCCAAAAAGGGAAGTCAGTAATGTGCACTCAGTATTAAATAAGTTGAAAATTGCTTTGAATTTTTTATTCAAGGATGTCCATCGGTTCCGTCCTGTCTATCATTTCGCCGTTATTAATGCATTTATGCAATCCCTGGGAAGCAAAATATGTAGCTATCCCCTGTACGTACTAGTGAACTGTCCTCTTTGTACAGAAATGAAAATCATGACGAAAGGTTGTCACCGCTTTAATATACAGGAAATGAGGTTTTCATTTGAAATGTAAGTCTAACGATGAAACAAAAGGGATGATAGTGGGGAAACTGGTTCCAAGTTGGTCGAATTCTGTCCCATCACACCGGTTCGGTATATATACGGAGAGTGGTGAAAAACCCGAATTTAATGCGATTTATTCAGTAACGGTTGGTCGTAACAACCACGTCAGTATGTTTTATTTTTATTCGTCAGTTTTCATCCTTTATAAATTAGGCATCAAGACGTACTTGATGAATACCTTATTTACTTCAGTTTGGATTTCAAACTTGAAACATCCCACAGCGACCAAGCACATGGAAATAAAGAAAATCGTTCACACATTCCACGTTTTTGTAATTTTGCAAAATCGAGTGAGAGGGGTGACAACTTTGGAAAAAGAATAATCTTGAAGCATTTAGTCCGATATCTGTAAAGTAGCATTTTTTCGCATTTTAAAAATGAAAATAAAATGTCTTACATCTATGCCGGTGCATTAACTTAAATGGTCTCTGTGAACCCTTGGCAACATGTTAAGGGGTTATTTTGTTTCAGGCATTAGGGAAAGTCTTTTCGAAACGATAAAAGAGAACAGTATTTGAAATGGTTAGTTAAAGAACAAAGTAATTGTTGTGAAAACAAGAGCCATTTATGCTTATATGTAGAGTTTACATACCTGTACATATGTGTGTGTGTGTGTATATATATATATATATATTTATTTATATTTATATATTTATATATAAATATATATATAATTTATATGTTAATGTGTATGTGTATATGCTTACTTAATTTCCATTGCTGGACGTGCATGGGTGGCATGCATGAGCCATGGAAAAATTTTAATGGGTGTATTTCCTTCATTCGTATTTGTAATATTCTGTATTTGTTGTATACACGTATCTGCAAATTGATAAAATGCCGGCCAGGTGCGCAGGGTTCTCTCGCCGCTCTTTAATAGCTTTATTTAAGTTTTCTTCCGTACAAATTTCGTTCTCCTGCAGCCTAAAAAACATCCCCTCGTTCAACGTCTCTTTCTCCCTCCACTCTTTGCCTCCACTAATCCGAGATCCCGTGATTTTTTAATGAAACTTTTCGCCTCAAATCCATTAATCGGTCATTGGGGTGGAGGATCTTGAGAAATGAGAAGCTCCGCAGCCCGATCTCAGACAAGAGTAAAGTCTGAAAGCGTGGAGGATCACCTAAGGAATCCCCATTGGGAATTCCTCCTCCCGTATGGGATCCTTCCCCCTCATGGCATAGGAGAAGTCGCGCCTTTCGATAACAACCACTTATTAATGGGCGCGGGATGTGGGGGTGGGGGAATATCCCCCTTTCTAAACACGCAGTGATTCACGGTGGCGGATTCTTCGCCGACTTCTCTCTTCTTTTTTTCTCTCTCAGCCGCCAGGGGACTTTCCGCATTCGAGGTTTTCCCCCCCTCGCAGTTCCCCCGGGCCGGATGCGCAACTATAAATTCTGACCTCCCCGCGAAAATGTCGAGCGGTTCCCGTTTTATCGCCGCCACCTTCGGTCCCATCACTTGACTACAATCTTGGGCTCCGAATGCTGCCCCCACCATCTTCTTTTTCATTCCCTCGTGATGAAGCGTAATGGATACTGTCACGATCATTCGGATACGATGGCGGCGTGATAGTGGTGCATGCATCAGTGTCTAGTGGTTGCTATTTTGTCTAAAACAACACATTGTTCGGAGTTGGATCTAGGATCTATACAGAGATAAAAAAATATAAAAATGTTTTTGTTTAATCTTATTGCATCTCAGTCACGTATGTAGGCTAAGATTATGGAATAAATAAAAAATATCGGAAAATTCCGCTACGTATTTTATTATTTCGCGACCATTATTTCAGCGCATGAACTGATAGTTTCATGACGATGTCACTGAATTTTATTGAAAATGTATTAGCGAAATAAATAAACTCCTCTTAAATATGTCTATGTATTGTTTTCTGTTGATAACATAATCGAAAAATTCAATGAGATAATACAGGATTAGTGTAGTTTGCTAACTTGAATTACTTGGAGGAGTAATTTCGTTCCGAGGATCGCGGAATTCAAATGCTTATGGCTTCTTTCTTACCCTTAAAGAAGACGAATAATCTGCATTATTGTCCACCAAGTATTGTTTAGGGTCAAAAAAAGATAAGTTCAATTAGAAGGCAATTTTAATCAAACGGCGCCTAAATCGTGCTCATTACAATGGGCGGGGGTTGATGATGATGGAAATCACGCCTTGTTCCCCCGCACACTCGCAGTGCGCTTTCACAAAATGCGTTTCATAAAAATTAATAATTCATCACCATTAATATCAAATCCAGAGATCAGTTCGCCACAGATCTCCTCTACATTATCTTCTCAAATTACTTTGTGATCATTTGCCTTCAAATCCTCCATTGTCTGTTTCATTCACGCGGCTATTAAAAGTTCGTGTTGAAGGGTAAAAGAGGATTGTTCTTACATGTCATAATGATTTATGTTAGTTTATTCTGTGGCTGATTCATTGTCCTTGGAGTCGGTTTGGCTGAAGTATTTTGAAAGGTTGTGTTAGTTGTGCATTAACATTTAAGATCCGAGTGATGGATGACAGTGTGTGCCTACCATTTTGCCCGTGGCATTTAGAGTTCAACGACTGAGTTTAAAAGCAAGGGTTCAAATAGTTTTGCTGGAGATATCAGAATTTTACCTCTCCCATCTTCTAAATTTTACTATCGTTCAAAGAATGAATTTTAATCTTGATTGTTTTGAGATACTTTGATGGAGTATTTAATGAAAAAGGTCTTACATTCACCTCTGAATCGCATGTTTTTATTTCAATAGGCCCTATTGCTACCTGTTAACGGTCGATGGTCCCTGTTCATTTCATGGATTAATTGCCGTTTTGAAAGGCGAACATATTGTTTTATTGGGTAATACTCCCAAAAGTACATGATTATATGTTATTACATTGTTGAATCTTCACATATTTCTATCTAGTAACTCGCAATTTTATAAAAATGTTAAATCCCCGGCGAGTAAAACCTTTAGTGTCGTCCCGACATCGCTGCATCTGATCTAATTTACCCCATTGAAATACGTACTCGAAATCTTCATTTTGATATTATTAGAAAAAATAAGCAAAGGTTAAATCGATTTAATATAATGATTTTGAGCTCTATTTTTCCGGTTGGATCGATGTATTATGCTAACCTTGAATATATTTAATGCCGTGCCTCTGATCGTTTATTCACATTGTGCGCCAGGAAATCGACGACGGCGACTGGGTTAGGGAGACGAATCAATTCGTCGGTCTCCCTCATCGCGAGAATTATTGCGATAGCTTCAGTGTCATAGTCATATTTCTCATAAAGTCAAGCTCGTGGAGAGACGACGTGGGTCCCTTCTCTTCCTCCCCCATGCCTCCTCCCCCATTGCCAGGAATGCTCACGCCTCCACTCCCACCCCCTTTCGTGCCTCGTGCAGAGTACCTGGGCATTCGATGGTCCATGGCATCGCTGGGTGGCGTTGTGTCACGGCGCCCCTCGCAACGACGAAACTTCTTTCGCTTCACTTTCCTCCCTTTCCTCGCCAGCCGAGTCAAACGCGCGAAGTGGTTTCGCCGCGAGAGGGAGAGAGTTTCTCCCTCGTCGAGGAATGCAACTGGGAGGCTGCCAGGTCGCACTGGGAGGGGAAGGGAGGAGGGAGCATGCCAAAAATGTCGACAAAAAAATAAGTAAAAGAAAACTGAGGGATGTTAAAGAAAGCCGGTCTGCGAATTTTTCCCATCTCGTTCATTTCTTCCCGCCCGAAACAGAATGGGCTTTTAAAGTCAGGTGCTGTTAATTTTGGCACGGCGTTCCCCGGATTCCTGCCCGGCACTAATTAGCGGTTAACGGTGGAGGGGTCCGGGCTCCGGTCGGGGGGGATGGAATGAGTGGACCCATGACGCTTCATCATCGGCTTTGCCCCGCGTCAGGATGAGGGAAGGAGGCACATCTGACCCCTCCCGCCAACGACCTTTTCAAACCCTTTGCTTTCATCTCCTTGGCCTGGCCGTCCTTGTTGCATGAGCGCCAGCGGTTGCGGCTCAATGAACCAGGTTGTTTCGCCGACCGCATCTCCCGGGACGAAGAAGAACTGTATCCGTTGGATCTAGGGGAAACTGCGCGACTCCGGAAGTTCCGTCGGAAATTTATGTCTGGTACAACGTCTCCCCTTCACAATCGGGAAAGTTTACTACTCTTTATTCTTATGCTGAAGGGTGTTGATGCCCCCAAGGTTCTACCTCCCTAGTCTCCACTACGCAGCCCGAAGGTGATGAGTTCAGCTCGGTAAATGTGTTAACAATAGCAGTAAGTTATCATTTTGATGGTTCCTTTCTGGATTTCCAATCAGCTCTTAAAAGTAAATATGCCTGGAAGTCGCTTGTTTTCAATTAAGTGAGGAAACGATTCAAATAGAACAGCATTCACATGATCCTTGCATATATTATTATGGGCCTCGGATGTATGGCCTGAGGGAATAGGATTGTGTGCGGTATTAATGACAATCAATGGTGATGGATAGCCATATATCCTCTTATAAATAATCCCTCAAAAATAATAATTAATTGAATATTGAATTAATTCCATGCTTAAGGTCTTAAACTTCTTGAGTAAGTATGACTACATGTTAGAGCTCTGTGAGCACTTTTCCAGGGTCCTGCTCTTATAATGTATTATTATAATGGATCCTATCTTAAAGTATTATTATTCATACGGCTTTTAACGGCCATGCAATTAATGAAAATGTTACTAATGGACATAGTTGCCTGAATATTCCTCTTTCAATCGCTCTCGGATTCGTGTAAGATATAAGTGCGTTTGCATCGCTTAAGTGCATACATGAGAGACGTAGGCATAACGCCAACAGTGCTAGTATGTTGAGTAGCTCTTTCGCGTGCTGTTCCAAAGGTCGCGAGTTCGACCCACCTCGTCTCGCCCACGGGTTTAGCTCTCTTGTTATGCGTAAAATCTAACGAAGAATCTGAAGGTCTTTTATTCAACTAGGATCTCTTGCTCAAACTATACGTGAATTAAAATGCCTCTAATTTAACTGGAATCCGTTTTTGAAAATTACAAGTGAATTTACGTGTATTTTAAATTGCCTTTACCGAGCCTTCTAAGGGAAATAAAGTTGTTACGACACTAATCGCAGATGTGCATAAAACAGGCTGTGATTTGTGAAATCCCACGTAACATTCCACGAATGTTATCGCAACCGGGTGAATTGCATTTTATTTTTGAGTAAGGGACGAAATAGGGTGGAATAGGGACGAAAACTTTGTCATTACTATTGCTGCAGTTGTTTTATTACGCTCACGAGAACCACTCACGTCCCCGTGGAAAGCGTGCAGAGCGTGTTGAAATTGAAATTTTTATACGTCTGAATGCTCTTTTTCCTGTCGGAACACTGAGCTGTTCTGTAAGCCCGTGGAACCTCCAGGACGGACGATGGAGAGTCATTGCCCTACACCCACAGTTCGCGGAATCACGAGGGCTCAAGTCCGTAGGCCCAGGCCGCGACGTGACGTCCCCTCCCCATTCCTTGGCACTCGCGATGGATCGTATCGCACCGTTTCTTAGTGTTAACCTCTGTCGCTATCTACCCCTCCTTATATTCTGGAGATCCCAATTTCCCACACGATAGCCATACGCTCCGCTTGCGAAGAGTCGGAACGAACTCTCACGTCTTCATTTGCTTGTTGTCATGCGAAAATTAATTGGCACTTCGAGCGTAGATGAGGCTCTAGTAAACGTTTTTAAAACTATTTAATTCTCCTCCATCAATGCTTGCGTGAAGTATTTTCCATGCATATCCCCTGCATCGTCAGTGAGTTGCGGTATCGCCGCAGATCAGTTTTGGAGCAGCATAGGCGTTCATCAAAGGAATATTGAGGAAATATTCATATTTACATGGGACCCTGCATTTCGCCCCTGCCCTACCGGGCACCATGAGGATGTCTGACTGGATGAGATTCCACAACAAGTTAATATTTAGACTAATCTAAAAGACTTATATGGGAACATTAAAGCTGATCTATCCTCTCCGATGATATCCTCAAACAAAAAAAAATAGAAAATCATAATCATGTTTACGCTGAAGGATCTAGACTGGTTCAAAATTTCAGGCAATAACGTGTTATACGCATCTTATTTCTTCCGGTAACGGAAACATGCTAAATTTGGACTGACGTACACCTCTGAACCAAATCCAGTAGCACATTTTATATGAAGTACTTAATGACCCATCAAAGAAAGAAAAGGTAATAGCGTGGGCGCAAGGACGGGCTCGATTGAGAACCGGGTTAAGGCTAAAAGTCAAAAGATTTAAAAGTCCTCCACCCACCCAATATTTTGAGGAACACAAAAAACAAGTCCCCGTAGCGGGAGAAGCTTGGTCTTGATCCTTAATTAATCCTCTCGTGCGTTGGCCCTGATTTAGAATTCAGACCTCTTCGTGAATCTGCCTTCAGAATCGTGGACACGGAAGCGACGAAAGGTTGAACTTCTAAATGAAGCGTCATATAGGATTCGATAATTTAATAATTCGAGAAAAATTGTCATGAGCGGGCATAAAGCGTCATATGATTGTCGGATCGATTTCACAAGCCTTTCCTTGATCCCCAATGATGTGATCGGTAATCAGCCTATTAATATTTATGATTATGTATTATTATTGTAAAAGGTAGCCATTTCAATAGACCATAGTCACCGATTCTCGATTTGTTTAGGATAATGTTGGAAGTCAGCTTGAGAAGATGATGAAGGATTGTTCCTGTATTTTGTCTGTGAAATGTTGAAGACAACCGTCTAATCAGGAAATGAATAATAACTAATAAATTGTTGTTGTTATAAAAATACAAATGAGACAAGTATAATGGTTTCATCGAAGGAATTGGTTTGAAAATCGAAGCACATCGGCAATCAAGGTGAAAAGGGATCAAGGGATTTTATACGGAAAAATTCGGAAGATTACTTTTTTCCCACTCGCATTTCGTGATCACAGCAACTGAAAAAAATGGACGTCCAGTCAGGTTAGTCGATAAATAAATTATCATCAGTATTTCTATCCAAAGATTGGTTGATTGCAGCCCTATATCATTCAATTTCCGTTACTAACCTACCTTCGCCCTTCTTCTGATACCCTTTTCTTTTATGCTATCCTACTTAGGATCTACATCTACATAATACCCTGCAAGCCGCCACAAGGGTGGGTGGCGGGGGGTGTTAGGTCACCACCCGTAAATAGGAGCAATACCGCATATTAAATCAACCACATGAAAATCTGCACCTACAGCGGCGCATGCAAAAATCCCTTTATCCAACACTCATGCAAACACATATACCATGATAAATCCATTATGCCTCAAGTGACCCATTTTCCCTTTTCAAATATAATAGTAATTACATCTTTATCGCGTACGGATATGCAGACCAAATTACATGTACGTAAAATTTAATAAAGGTCCGGTTAACAAAAGGTAACGGGGGCGAACACAGACATCCGTGGCCTAGGTGGAAAAAGACGCTAGGCGGGATTCAAATCCGCGACCTCCGAATTATCAGCGGAATACTATCCTGCCATCTTTATAACACTTTTCTGCGTACGTCTTCGTTTCTCACTTGACTGAAAATCCCCTGCTCCGATGGTGCTTTGCGGCACAATCATCAAAAGTTCTTTCCTGATGTAATATTAGCAATATATTTTTTTAATACACAAGAAGTACAGATTTACATTTTTCAATTTGCACAAATTTACGGTTGTTATAATTGTAGTAACTATTAGAATTTAATGGTCAGTATGATTAATGAAGTCATGGCCGTACATGTAATTTTAAACTCTCAAAATCGTATGAAAAAGGAAGTGGTTTTGTGTAAAAGCGACCGTATAAATAATGAGATTAGACCTAGTGTAACGTACGCCAAGGAAGCGCTTATACCAATCGGGTTAATGTGTACTACAACTTATACGAAATACCCTATTTTCTGAATTGTTGATTTATTTTTTTAATTATCTTAATGGGGAGCCTAGATAGCCCCTTTATGAGATCGAAGTGTCCTGAAGTCGGGTCGTGCATAACCCAATGGGGGAGGGCGCCTGCATGCAGATGTCCTCGGGAATGACGGTCCGGCCGAGGCGGTTCCCCGGGCGACTCGCGGAAGGGAACAAAGGGGCGGGAGGGTAGGTCGTGGAGGCGCGTGACCCGGTTCCTATCTCTGGGGAACTGGGCGAGGGCGGATTCAAGAATTTCGCTCCGAAATTTATGATTTTGTTTGTCGCCCCGTCCCACGCTTTATCTCTTCATTAGAGCGGCGCTCCACACACGATTTCTTCGGCCTCTTCGTCCTCCTCCCGTGGGTGGCGTAGCCAGTAAATGATTCCCGCGGGAACGGAGGGCTAATGCCGACTCGTTTTCAACTGCACTCATCTCGAAGAAGAAGTCATTTCCCCCTTGAACAGCTGAATTGTTTTATGCTCACCTGCATCCGACGCTTAATTTTTTCCATCGACACTTAATCTATTCGGTACCTTCGTTTGAAACTAAGTGATTTCTTCTTTATTTCCAACGTTGAAATTTCATTTTTTAAACGTGAACGGGAAGGTTGCAAAATAGTCATATTATTAATTTATGATCTCATGAATATTAAGCCTTTTGAATGATACAAAATTTGAGGTGTCTGATATTTTTTATTTTTCGCTAGCAGCAACACTTTCCAGATTATAGTCCTATGGAGCCTGCTGAGACTATATCAAGGGGAAACCGTTGCTGCTAAGAAAAATGAAAAAAATACCCGAAATCCCCAATTTAAGCCACATAATTAGTATGAACTGCGAAAAGCTTGACCGCTAGATATTTTTTAAAATGCGTCATTAATATTTTCGTAAATACAAATTAAAATAGCTTTAAGCATGAAATTGTGCTTCACCAATTAAACTAACTACTCTTGTGATAGTAGAATTTTGGGGTGGGGTCCTTTCCGGTGTGCCTTCGGATAGTCGTTTAGGACAAGGCGACCCACCTAGGAAGGAATTATTTCGAAATTGAGTCGCAAAGAGGTTGTGGGGATGTTCTCCCGCAGCCAAATTTATAAATATAACCGGTTGATGAAGTCGATTGTGTTGATTGCTTTACCACGTGTTTTGCGCTCTTCCACTGTCCGGGTTTATTTTATATTATTTATTTGAAACTCTTCCAAAGGAAAATTCGTCCAATTCTGCGGTCTTGATTTTTTAAAATAATATTTTCGTGGGAAGCCAACATTTTCTCATGTACACTAACATCAATTACTTACTAGATTATCGGCCCACGAAAGTTTTTGATACCCTACCCATTGGAAAAAATTTTAATCCGTCTCCCAGATTTATTCTTTGGGGAAATAAGTAAGACCAGCTCGATAACTTTACACAAGGACTTATTATTCCCACATTGATATATTTATTTTTATCGACCTAGGTTTCCTTGGTACTTGGGAAATATAGGGCGTGATAAATAAATGATCCTATGTGGCAATATGTAATTACTGTGTTTTAAACAAAAATGAAATCCCCAAAGTTACGTCGCGGAAAGTAAATTTAATACCAGCTCTAGTAGAGGATTATGAAGATGCTAATAAAACAATTTTTTTTACGGCCACCATTAACTCTGTTGTTGCGTGGTAAATTACCTTCCATGGACTCGCATTGGTTTGAATTAGGCGGAAAACGTTGGGTAAATAAGCAATCACTGATTCGGAGCCAGAAAATCATGCAGTGCCATTTTGATCGAAACATGGCAATGGAATAATATATTTACTAAGTTTTAACGTTTCGGTCTCCCTTATCTGGATTATTTTACCTCTTAAGTTTATGTAAACCCACGTTGCACCGGACAGGTTGGGAATCACTAAAACTAAGACAGTCGGTCTCTGTATTCGTAATTATGATTTTCAGGACTTGTACCTCATTCATAGTTCCTCAACTTTCTGAAAAGAATCACTTCGTTCGGAATATTTTATAATCGGTCGTGAGAAGTCTCTAATCAACGCGCTGCTGCATAGCTGAGAAGAATTTGAATCTCTCCCTTGTCACCTAGTCTCCATCATCACCTGATGATGATGTAATACATTGAAACCCGGTCGTATAATAGAAATAAAATTATCAAGTGGAAAAGTGCTTCGGTCAGTTATTCACTCTCCCTTGTATTTGTAATTATAGTGGTTAGAATATTGAAGTTATTTCCCCTTAGCGGAGAATTGTAAATCGACGGAGAATGTTCGATTATAGGTTGCGCATTTCTTCTTTCGTTTTTGTCGTGGTGTTTCGAAACTCCTTTACCTATGAATGTTGGTATGGTGACGCTTGACTTGGAAGACCTGCCGAAGCCAAATTCGCGCAAATAATTCCCTTCTTACCTTACCGATTCCCTTCTCATCTGGGAATGGAAGCATTGACTTTGGTGGTCTTGAGTTCCTCTTCGTCTTCAAGCCTTTATCCACCCTTCAAATATATTGAGTAGACTACCGGCTTCATTTGACTTTGGGCCGATATTGATTTTAATCCATATTGCAATATATAATTACTAAGCCTTTAAGTTCCGTATAAGGCCTTCGCTTCAGCATTTAGATCTTTATTAATCGTAGATACGTTGTTAGGCCATAGAGATAAAATGAAACTGTTTGCATTAATCATTCGATAGAAACAATAACCTGAGATGGAATTAGAGCCCTCGGCCTTCCGAATAGCCTGTAATACATGAAATTCATAATGCTTCAGGTTTGTTAACCGTATTCACATCTGTTGATCACATTCGTCGCAACCCTATCACAAATCAACTACATTTTATAATCTAAAACTGTTTCAAAAGTTTAAGTACTATGTCAAAAAATGATGCTAGTTCAGAAACTGACCATGTTCATTTCTGCCATCGCTTCTTTGCCTCTTCCACTTTCGCGTTCCTTTCTGTCCCACTCCCGATGTTTCATTCCCAGGTGATGTGAATTAAGCTTGCAACGCTCCCTTTCGTCTGCTTGATAATACTATTCATGGGATATGTATGTTCGGAAGTGTAAGTTGCAATGAAAGTTCTCCTTACCGAACGGACTTCCATCTCCAGGAAACCACTTCAAGAAGAGCTTCGCCCTTTCATGTATCCTTTGAAATCAACTCGCGAGTCTTTCTTCAATGGAATCACGATAAGAGTTCTTTTTCCTTTCTTCCAGAGACCAATTGTTCTTCCAGGAATCTCATAACGTCCCTGGCGTTGTCGGCGTACGAAACGTGATGTAATTTCTACAGCTGTATGTGAGATTCCGTTGAAAATTTGACGTCGCCCTAGATGCATCCGTCAGAACGAAAGGTTTCGTCGAAGGCAGTAACTGGTTAAGGAAAGAAAGGTCCTCTCAAAGAAGGCTACATGTGCATGCGTAGAACTAGAACGTGCCTATTTATCAACGTTTGAAACAAAAGAAAACTGGGCCAAAACGCGTATTTATTATCTAAGTCGAGTGTTTCTAAGTCCTGTGGTGCATAGACTCGTATGTGCGATACCAATGAGTTGTGGCGCGTCGCCGTCTTTTCTTTTGGTTAGATACTCTAGCTTACTAATGGGAATGGCTTGTACTGTAACTTTCTCTTTGCCTAAATTTCAGAAAACTATTTTAAAGTTTCCTTCCCTGCTTATCATTAAATGGTACGTTAAAACTTAAAAAAAACAGATTGATAGTAACTTACGAGTAAACAACCTCATGCACCTATCACTAAAGCCGGGTTTAATTTTCTACCTCACTCAATTAAAGCTTCTGTAATCGCTTAGAATTAATAATGCGAATCTTTTGTAGCATAACCACTGATATTGTTATGACCCGAGGATTTTTTTTCGAATTTCTTCCTTTTCAATGAGTTTATGTTAAAAACGTGAAATACTAGTCCCTCGGAGACAGCTGGATGACTTGATTGGATTCTAAAACCTTATCATACCATTTGATGAAATCCCAAAAAAATATGGAATGAATTATGCAAAAAGTTTATCAAATATTTTTCAAATGCCGATACTGAAATCGTTTCTTTTCCAAAATTAATTTTTAAAGATCAGAGGGCAAAAATTAAATAATGGCATGCTGTATCTCGTTGTAAACAATAAGGCGGTGGCGTAAATAAGAAAAAAGTATGGTAGGATTATTATCAATGGTGACTGGGGATCTGCCGCCAAATAAAATCTCTTCAAGTGGAGTTAATATTATTGTCGCTATGATTTACTGCCGTAGATATGCGTAAGGAAGAATAAGCAGAGGAAAGGACAGTGATACCTCGTGCATCTTCTCTTTCGAGAAGACTTTGTCAACAACCTTGATTTGAAGGTAGGCACTGTATTTCTAGTGTTTCACGAAACTACTCTCTTTTCTCAACTCATCCCTGCAATCATGTCCTGGTATATTTATTTCACCCCTGTCACATTCATGCAGTTTCATATATGCTCTCTGCCGTTCCTGAGCTTCCTAATTATCGTGTACTTATTGTGAGATCCTATTTAACCACATCCTCCCGTGACTAATTTCGTCTTTCGCATCTTCTCAAACATGTATTCTTCTCTCCAATTGTTTGGTGATTGGACTTTCATCCACTCTTGAAATATGACCAAACAGTCAATTGTGGCTCACTCATTCATTATCCTCTCTTTTTTCACGAACATTCCTCAGGTGTTCCATATCCACCGAATTCCGTCATCGCGGTTCAACAGCCCGAGGATTGGTTTACAGCAACTTTCCATGGTCTTGTCTTTTGCCAATTCCTTCATTCCCCTAGTCCCTTGCACCTACGTACACATTTTCCATTGCCACCCTCTCCCATTCAATCATAGACCTCTGTCATTCTTCCTATGTTTCCTTCAATTATGGTATTCACCAAGCTACCGTTCCTCAGTATATGTCCAATCAATTTTCCTCTTCTTCTTGTGACTGTTCTTCATAGGCTCCTCTACCTTCACCCAGTCTTCGTGGTACTTCTTCATCTCTTACTCGGTCAATCCATTTAAATTTCATCATTCTCATATCCACCGCATGTCCATCGCCTACAATATTATTTTCTCCGCTGCTCCTATCAGCCACGCCTCACATACGTCGAAAGGTAGATCCCAGTTGACATTTATTCTAATTATTAGTTATTGGAAGGATCGATATTTTCACGGAAAGTTTGAAAAAGTTTCGGGTTTAATTTTTTAAAATTCTTACGCGCGTTGTCGTTCGTCGTGGGCTCATTCCTTCTTTTCCCGTAGGTTTTTAATCATCCAGTTGTAGCCATGAAGATACTTAAAAGGAAGTTGGGTTTGCTGCACGTCATTTGTTGAATCCCTTAGCCGCTTTCCTCGGAGGTTAAACAATGAATGGAAGGAGATATTTTTTCGCGATTATACTAACTGCTCTCTTCCTCGTCTTCATAGTGCTAAAAATGAAGTACTTGAGAAAGGCGTGGGAAACTTCCTTTGTGCGTTTTTCCTTTGCTTCAGGGCTGGGCGTAACCTCTTTTTATTTATAGCTTTATTATTTTGACTCTACTCTGCATAAACGGGGAATGGAGGTGGAAAATGATTCTTTTTCCGTCTTGCCTTGGGAGATTTTGCACAGGTTCTCAGTTGTAGGGCGTTATTCAAATTGGAGTGTGTGGTGTCGCATGGGTGATGGCCTATCCATTTGCACCGTCCAACTATCGTGCGCTTGGTCACAACTCGTACGAAAATGAGAGGGGACTGAGAAAAAAACGTAAATACTTTCCTATCATTTGCCTGTATGTGATTTGTAGGTCGACATCTGAAAATACATTTGCCAATGCCTCTGAGACCCGCCCAGTTAATTAGTATTGTGAGAATGAGATTTTTATATAGTGTACCGTTTTATGTAAGTTTTGGTAGAATAACTGTCATTTATAAGCCTTGCTTAACTGGACACAACTTGACACTCTGCCCTGTAATGTACCCTTCTTCATTCCCTCATACTTTCTACCTCGCTTCAGTCTGTCCAACACGCTTTCCTACTTTTTCCTCCCGCTACCTCGCCTGCGGAACGTTCTTCCCTCTGTCACTGTCTTCAACATTCCATCGCCAATCAAGAGGCTCTGAATTTATCTTTCCTGCCTTCTTTGGATTTCTCATAAGAGGATATTAAATAGTTCGGGTGGAGAGAGGATATTAGTGGGGGATATCCATGAAAGGCGGGTATGTGGATCGGAAAGGCGGTGGTATGTAAAGCTGTGATTTGGACGTTGAGTATACGGGTTAGGGGAAGGAAGAGAGTGGAATTTTTAGACAGCATGGAGGCAGGAAGAAGTTACGAAGATAGAAATAATGTAGGGCAAACAAGAGCAAGTTCTCACAATGCTTAGAAGTAAATGGTCGTTTTTGACTGATCAATGCTTACCTTTAAATAAGTAGAAAACCTAGAATTAAACCCATTGCTTTTAGATTTATTCAGCAAGCATAAAAGTTTTTTAATGCAACAGACAATAAGGTTGCGTATTGGACCTATATTTCCTTTTTGTCATAATTCCTTGAAGAGCTAGAAAAATGTTTGTTTCTATATAATATACATGTATTGTAACAATTGATTGCATACATGCAATATGGAGATATGGTATGGATATACATTCGTGTGCATAGAAAACTAATCCGATTGCGTAATAATTGGGGGAAAATATATATACCTACTGCATAAACTATATATACTATATTATGTCGCTTATGCGTCGAAATGAGTAGAATTATGAAGTTTTTATGTCAGTGATCATGAATTTTCACAAAGTAGACCCTCAAACCATCAAATTCACCCACACACGCACTCACAGACACATACATATATATGTGCATACATATATGTGTATATATATAATATATTATATATATATGTATATATATAATATATTATATATATATATATGTATATATATATATACATATATAATATATTATATATATATGTTTATATATATATATATATATAATGGGCTGACACAACATAACACAAATAGAAAAGAATAGACACATATAAAAGAACACTTACACGGTAAATTGTTCGAGCTTTCGGCCCTCTCAGGGGCCTTCTTCCAGAGGGCCGAAAGCTCGAACAATTTACCGTGTAAGTGTTCTTTTATATGTGTCTATTCTTTTCTATTTGTGTTATGTTGTGTCAGCCCATTATTGTGCCGCTCGTATGAGTTTTTCCGGACAATCGTTATATATATATATATATATATATATATATATATATATATATATATATATATATATATATACACACACACACATACATTAGACAGTAACAAACAATATAGAAACACAAAAAAGAATCAATCACACGTTATTTCTTGATAATTTCGACGGAAGTACTTCTCTATCTTTCGATGAAGACGGAGTAGAATTTAGAATTATCAAGAAATAACTTGTGATTGATCCTTTTTTGTGTTTCTATATTGTTTGTTACTCTCTAATGTACTATTCGGATCTTCCGTGTTACGTCGACGAAATCATACACACACATATATGTATGTGTATTTATATTTATATATATATATATATATATATATATATATATATATATATATATGTAAATGGGCCGTGGTAGTCCAGGGGGTAGAGTGTTGGACTACTGACCGGAGGGTCCCGGGTTCAATTAAGGCACTCTGGGCACCTGCAGCTCCACCCAAGCTATGCCATTTTTCGGGTGCCAGATCTCCCTGGGAAACCATAACCGGCACAGGGAAAAGAACTGGCCCGCCCACCCTGAGGTGTGAATATTCACACGCCGTCGGGTTTAGTACTGGGTGAACTCTACCATTACCTACCAAACCGACCTGTGGGTTGATTACTGTGTTTATGGTTATTTATTTATGGGTCACGGGAGTCCAGGGGTAGAGCGTTGGATTACTGATCGGAGGGCCTGGGTTCAATTTCCCGGCATCCCTCCTTGTGTACCTGCAGCTCCCCCTGTATATACACACATACATATAGTTTATTTTAGCCGAAGTGGTGCAAAAAGTGAAACTTAGCACAAAATATGCAGCTATTTTTGTGATTGGGCGCTGAAAATCTCCTCAAAAAGAATGCATGTCACAGATGCATTGTATCAAATTTTGTTATCCTACAAATCTTCACTAAATTTCTACTTTAGTGAAAATCATTTAGTTGTGCCAGTGATATTTTTCATGGAAAATGTATACCACCCATAAAACAAAAAGAATAAATTGCGATCCTAATAATATCGTTAAACTTTTGCATTTGGACAATTTGGTTACTGTTACTGAGTTTGTTGTGTGCAAGAATGAAACAAGTGACAAAAGTGAATGAAATGGAGGTAAAAATAATGAAATTTGCTTTGGAAAGTGAAATTAGCTCGTTCTTTGAATTTGTTGCGATTGAGAGATTTTTATTTGGCCATTCGAGTCGAAATTGCCTGCCTGCGCGTGAACCACATGCCTAGAATTAAAACGTGCCCGTCTCGATGATGCGCTGCATTTTTTACTCTTAATGTTATTTTGATGGTGTTTAAACAAAATCCCTACAAACAGCAGGCTTGGCGATTGTGTGAGCATTTAGAACCCTCCTCTCACGCAACAGAGCAAGGAAAATATTTTGGCGCTCTGTGAATCGAGATATAACACCGTCATAATAAGATTAAAATCGCACCCGCGATCCGACTAATTAAAGAGAGACAGATGCCTTTGTGCTCTCTAGATGACTTAGATTCCCTAAAACGGCACGACGCATGATTCGTGCGTGCAGGCAGTGTGGTAGTGCACGAGCATGTCTAAACTGGTTTCCGTCGGAACTTTTTTCGCTAGCATTTATTTCATTTGTAATTAATGCCCCCCGTTGGTATGAAGACCCTAAGGACGGCGACGAGCACCACGCCGGACTGAGCCTGATTAATGCTCCCACTCTCCCCCAATTCCCCGTAGCTCTCTCTTCCTCCTCCCGCTTCAACTTGATTGCTTCCAATCTCTCCTCCTTTCTCCTACTCCTCCCTTACTCTTTCCGTTTCTCCCCTCTCACTCGATAAGCCGGCATTGAAAGTTCTCATTACCCCTCCCCCCCTTTCCTTCCCTCCGCCAGCGATCCTAGATGAACCCGCGCATCTTAAAATAGTCCCCCATCTCCCTTTAAGACCGCGGAGAATCACTTGAGGGAGAGGGTAACTTGCCTTCCCCCACTTAACCCTCTCTAATCTCCCTCTCTCACATGTTCCCAGAAAGAGATAAGGAAGGCCTTTGGTGACACACTATCCAGTTCCCTACCCTCCGCCGCGTCGTGTCCCCAGCGAATCGGAGATAGGAGTGAGGGAGCGAAACTTGCGAATTCCACCGGAGTTTAACCCGCCATCTGGAGCTTGTTTTGTTTGTGTCTTTTTTTTCGTTTCGTGACAACATTTCATAGAGTCAAATGGCCTAGGTTTTTTGTGAAAGCGTCGATTGGCTCATTCTCACGTTTTCCTGTGTTATCTCGTGCCTTATCCTCCCAACTCAGAATGGAGAGTTTTGGGCTATCTGTCAAGAGCAAGGCTCACCATCCAGGGGGTGTAGGATACATTTACCCTCTAATCTCAAAAGTTTGATGTAACTCGTGGGAATTCCTTTGCGTGAATTGAATAGTTTTGGTTAAATATTTTTGATCATCACGGAATGAATTATCAAGTCGTTGGTTGCATTTATACTGAACTGGAATGAGTCATCCTGCATTCATTGTGTTGGAGAACTTGCTGGAAATTCCGTGGAAGTTTAGTGTGCATCTTGTCGGTTTTTGCAAAATCACAGTTTGATTAGAATTGATTGCTAGAATGGAAAGCATGACCATTTAATCTGAGGTCGTTAGTTATTATGGTGTGCATTAATAAATTAAATCCGAATATTCTGTTGTTTTTTTTGTTTTTGAGGGGGCAGTCTCTCACCGTTCGGTTTGCCGCGAAGGGAAAATGTGTTCTTTTAATGTCTCTGAGGCGTTGAAGATTACATAGATGGTATATCATTAACTTCCGTGATCACTGCTATTCCTGTAGTTAGCTCGTGCTGAGTGAATTACCATTTCATCCCGCAATTGGTATACCGCTCCGTTCAAACCTACCTTAACCGCTAGAAGGCCAATAATAATTGTTTAGATAATTTAGGAGCGAGTTTCATTTGTCAATATTTGCACAGTTTGTGTTTTGGTGATCAAGGGTATTTTAATTTCTTTCTTCGTAACCAGTTAGTAATTAAAAATTGGCAATTTTGCTCAAAATAAATTTTTTGAAGCGACCGGTTTCAATGTAAATACATCATCGTCATATCTTGTGTAGTTACATTGTAACCGGTGCCATTAATAAATTTATTTTTTGGAAAATTGCCAATTTTCAATTAATTATGATAGTCCACCATATCACGCCTGAAACGTCTATTTTTATTCGTGACCAATGGCTGAAATAATTCAGAAATAAACATTTTGCCATAGTTATTCCTCTTGAACCACCCCCAGTCCCCGTTAGAAAAGATAATAAAATATCCACACACCCCTCCTGCTTAAATTCTTGTGTATTTTAAGGACCTCCACTGTGGATCTATGCTAAACTTTGCAAATAGAAAATCCATTTCTAGATTATTTAATTCACCAAAAAGTTCGCATTTATTTTGGTCATTAATTGAAGTATTAATAGTAAATATTTTTCATGATCGTTAGTTTAAAATCGTCATTTTCATCTGTCAAGGTTGAAATTTTGAATTTTAAAACATTTTTGGTTTGCATTGTATGCTGATGCCTCATATGGTGTCTCAAAGTATTTTTTCTGAGCGTGATATCGTGTGATTTAAATGAGTCTTTAAATAAGTATTTTCCTGGCTTCCTGGGGTTCTGTGTAAATAGCCTGGCGCGGCGTTCCAAGTCAGCGCCCGCTGTGGGAACGGAGGAAAAATGAAGAGTTTAACAGATCATCTAGAGAGGGGAATGAAACAACGTGAACTGCTTCGCTTAGTTCCGGTATTATTCAGGAAACAGGTGGCGATCGTTTCCTATCGCTTAGTAATTAACATAACCCTCTAATTTCGATTCTGCGGATGTAAAGCATTTTTTACAGAAATTTTTCCCAGCCATCGTTTTTCTTTCGTTTTATAATTTTTCTCCAACTATCTTGATGCTCATGGAGTATATTTACTGACTTCTGAACACTTCGTCCTTCCTAGTTAGAACTTCGTCAAGAGCTGGCAATAATGACCAACGACCGTCTCACAGAAACGCATACAAGACGAAATCATCAGTTTGTTCTTGACGATGTACTCGGTAGATAGAACGAAACATTGTTGAAAACATTTCCGAGACGTGGCAGGAGATCTCGAAAAAATAATGCATAGGAAATTCGTTGTTTGGATTATTTTATACTCAGACTGTATGGAATTGTTTATATTGGAAGGAATGTGTGGTATTGTGTCAGTCTCCATTGCTAGTTGCCAAAATTCCAATCTTAAATCATGGCTAGGAGCAAACTCGTTTAAGTGAGTTCGAAATGTTGTCGAAGGATGAAAAAACTTCTTAGATATCACACATGACGGTAGGTCCAATTTCGCCGTAAAGTCAAATAGTTATGAAAGGAATCAATGAGTTTAATTAGGTCGTTTCGGAAAATCATAGAATTAGGTATTTAGTGGGTTGGTGTGGCTTGGCGATGAATACGGCAAATTTCACTCTCTCGCCTGACCCCTAGCCTTCTTGACGACCCACGACAACGCTTTCGCTCCGTCTCAACTATCACAGATCATCATCTCCCATGAAGTGGTAATCTCCGCTTGGGTGCCGTTTCAACCGATAGGCGGCGGCGCCAGTCGGCCGAGGGGAATTGCGGTGCGTGGGAGAGGCTGCTTCCTGGATCCGCAGACACAGCCACACGCACCAAGCCCCCCTTGCTCGAGGCATTCTCGGTGGGCGTGCGAATGGTAATTACGGCCCTGGCCTAGGTCAAGCCATTTTCTTTTCAGGGGCCGAAGAAATTGTTCTTTCCCGAATGCACTAATAGTGAATAACTAATGCAGAAGTATTTCGTTGTTGTTTTATTATTTCCTCAGAGACGTGTAAGTGAAGAAGAATGGGAAAGAATTAACTGGAGAGAAATGAAAATATACGAAGTCCCAGTCGTGGTAGGGGAATAGATAAGGGAGGAATTCGAAGAAGGCAGGAAAATGAATGCAGGGCATATTGAGTAGCGATGGAATTTTGGTGGCTGTGATAGGGATCCGTCCTTAATTATGTGAGACCATTCTCGGCTTCCCCCCTTTTTAAGGTTCGAAAAGATATGAATCTCTTATCCCAATGCTAGCGTAATTATTAGTGCTAGTACTATGTCAAACAGGAACAATTTCTCTGTAAAAAAAGGAAAAAGCATTTAGGTTTGATGAAAACGTTTTTCATTTAGATTACCGGTCCATTCAATTACCTACGTGTTTTGTGCTTCTAAGTACACACCCTTGAAATAACTATTTTTTATATGAAGATTCGTTGTTATTGAATATGCACAGGGGAATTTAACTAACATTTTGGGGATGCTGCTTTTGAGCTGTGGTATCAATTTAATTTGTGTATATTTTTGCGGTGTCTTTCTTAGTAATTATGGAAACTTAATATTTTTTCTTGAGGAGCAGTGTAATAATGCCACAATGGACCTTACATATGATTCCTTCTGGACTCCTCCTCTTTACCCCTTTAGAGATACGTTCGTATATGTGAAATGCCGCACCCTTTATCCCCGTAATTAAATAGCAGCCCCTAGAACGGGGAATGAGCGAGATCGAGAGACGAGAAAAACGCATATCGGGCGGAATGAAGGGAGGCAGAAAGTGTGCGGAGTTGACAAATTATTTATTGTAATGTGGAGTGATAAGATATTCAGCGTCATGTTAGGCGGGGCTTACCAGTGTAGCTATGCCTATTTCCTGGGTCTAACAAAAATCTACCTTTGCTGATAATAATCGTCTGTAATCAAGTTTTGTCTAGAGAGAGATTGCAATTGGACGTCAGTTTTCGATTAAGGCAGAAAAAAATATTCCCCTAATCATTAATCATCGGCGACCTGCCCACTTAATCTAAATTAGATGTAGGTTTTGGAAGGATCCGGAATGTACAAAATATCGACCTCTCCTCTTCGCCACGACCTTACTTACTTTGCACGAAACCACTCTCTTCTCTAGCTCATCAGTATTTCTTTCCTCCACGCAGAACATAATTCGTCTTTTCCTCACACTTCTACGCCCTGCGATATTTTTCCTTGAATCGAAGCCTTCGACTAAGTTACCTATCAAAATCTTGGTCCTCTCTTTTTGCCTTCTCTGAACTGTCGACGTCTTTATGACGACCTCCCAATGTTTATTGGTACTTATTCAGATTTATTCCAGTTATAGCGACTGCAACGTACCTCCTTCCTATTTTATCCCTTTGAATTCAGATTTACATAATTTCAATTCCACAAAATTATGATCCACATCTGCGTTCACCCGCTTTGTGAATTGATGACGCTGTTCCTAAAACTAGGTGCTATCATTATGTATTCGCATTCGTATTCTCATTATTTATTTCCCGGTATTTTGCATTATTAATTAGTAGTTTATTCAATACTATTTAGAGCCTGGATATTTTGGACACGTAGTAATTCTCAGGTGCGTAATAATTCATGCATCGGTCTCAGGTTTCATTGTTATTTTTACTAGCGGAGTTAATCGCGGTGATTTAGTACATTAGTGTGCATGTTCTTATAATTCCGTCGAGTTCCATACAAGTATATTTGCATGTTGTGATGCATCTGAATTTTTCATAATGGATAAAAACTGTGTATTTAAAAGAGAAATATGGAATTACTTGAATTATCCCTGTTATAGAAACCAGAGAGCAAGTATTACCAAGCATTTACTTAGCTGCACTTTTGTGCAACTTTATACAAATGTATGTTTCACATATAGACTTCTGATTTTGATGGAATAATCACTACCATGCGGGGAGTATGGAAAATCCTGAGAAATTTCTCGGAGTCGAATCCAGAAGCTTTGCTCTATTTCAGCGGAAAGTAAATGGTGTATAGGGGGACTTATATCCAAGATAATATCATCCCCTCATATTAATGTGAAATGATTGAGACGCATGAGTAGAGCGTTGACAAAATGGCGGACAAAATAATAAACGTGTGTTTTTCCCGTTGTAATTGTCGAAAAAAATTGATAAAATTTTTAACGGAGCAGCTATGATTGTTAAATACACTGCAACCGCCAGTTAATTAGCCCGTCTTGTCATTTCAATGACTGTTTAAATGAATCCTTTGGTATTGCTGTGAAAATGATGAAGGCCTCTTGATAAATCCCACGCAAGCATTAGGAGGTGATGTATGACTATTACTTCCAAGTAATTTGATTGGCAAAGTTCCGCTTGGGTGACAAAATTCTTGTGATATTACTTTCCAGCTGCGCATTTGAATAAAGAAATAAATTGCGGGCTGAATAGATATCCGTGCCTTCAAATTGCTTCATTATGCTCTAATGATCCTCGAACCATTTTTAAATGCGTGTGCGCTGCGAGATTCTATCTCGACATTGAATTCCAATGTCAACTTACGTGTTTTTTAAGCATTCTTCTCCTTACTTATTATATATATGTATACCACCCACTGACATTACCATTTGACATTTCCAAGAATTTTGCATGTTCACTTTCCATTTACATTTCTGTGTTCTACTTGGCCGTTTTGATTAAATATCTTCCTTTACTCTGTTAATCGAAACTAAGAGCGTTAGCAACAAAATGATTGAATATTTAAATTCCTTATGCCGTCAAAAATCGCCATTCCTTTCTATGTAATTCCTATTTTAATTATTTTAAGGCTGAAGTAAACTGAGATAAAATCGCGGTTTCTGGTCACAACTCTATTGTGTCAAAAATAGTTGGTCGGCATCAGTAACAGCAGGTACTTAAATTTCATTTCCTGCCTGTAAATTTTGTACTTAACTTGCGAAATGTATTTTCTCTGGTTAAACGATCTGAAATAAAATATAAGTAGATGCAAACGAATTTCTAATAGGAATTCCATAACGGGTGACTTAAATGAATGATAAGTCGTTGGAGGCTATCCATCCACGTATTAAATAATTAAGAACCTTGGTGTTGGTGTGCAGATAAATTCTTGTAATCTATGTTTTCGCTATGCACAGTCCTGAACAGTCATAAACCGTGCTGAATTTTTTGGATCATTTCCAGTTTTGTTTAGTGTAATGAAATGGTGAAAATACACGGGAGGGGCGAAGGGTCGACGCGACTGCGGTGCTTCCGCGGTTAGACGAACTAGACCTCGACCTCGTCGACCGGCGACGAGTAGCGAGGGCGGGTCGCTCCCAATCGCGCGCGACCAGGCCAACCCGGACGCTAAACCATTCTTGACGCCTGCACGAAAGCGTGGCTCTCCGTGTCGAAGCGACATTTACACGGAATCCACACGAAGATTCCTTCTCAAATGAAAATGCGTAACAGGAGGGCGGTGATTTCATAATTGTGGCACCCCTGACCCACTTAGTGGAGATAAGAGAAGTAGGCTGTCGCATTAAGTCGATGTAATTGGTGATGTTCCACCCCTCCCCCTTGGGGCAGGACGACGCTTACTTGGAGGAGCGCTCAGAGAGGGTCGTTGATTAGTTGCCTTTGACAAGATTTAAGTAGCTCCCTTGGTTCGCCTCTGTGGTGGACGCCTTGGGGGGTAGCTCGTTAGGAGACTCCTTTCACCATTGAATGTTTCATCGTCGGGGGATCTCTTCTCGCGTTCATCCACGTGTTTCATTTCTTCCCTCTCTCTCTCTTCTTTCTCCGGGGACGCTAGTAGTCACAAAGGGTTCAAAAGGAGTCATAAATATACTCATGTTTTCGTGATTTGTTATCCCAATATCTTGAGTAGAATTTCGGTGGCTCATTGCAGAAGATACGAGTACGTGCATATTACATATACTCGTACACCACTAAAACTAATTTAAGATATCGACCATTTTTGGATTTAAAATTCCAAAGGAATAAAAAATCATTTATGAAAGGTAGTCTGCCGATTATAGGTAGGACGGTTCTTAGCAGCCATCGTGCCTTGTAATGAATTTCCTCCTGATTATTATGCATTAGTTGGACCTTTATTATTATTTTCTTCTTCAATTTGTTATTCTTTCTGCCGCCCTTCATGCCAAAACCTTTTTATTTTCATTCTTCCTCTTCCCTGCTTACCTGAAATTCTATCCTGGACTTCAAAATCAATCTGCATCTCATCTCTTCCGGCCAGTCTTTTCTGCCTTATTCTAATTTTACGTTTCCATTCCTCTCCCCTCCCACCGTATTTAAACCTCCGTTAGTCTTTCTCTCCATCCTATTAGTGTTTTTCATTCTTTTCCATGCTGATGTCTCAGAGGCCTGCACTCGTCCTCTCCCCTCAAAGATCAAATTTTAGAACCATAAACTTTTTATACGTTTCGCATAAGGTCTTTCTACGAGTCTCGTATATCTGTCCTGATTACAAAAAATGTTTTATATTTAGTTATTACTATGTTTTATTCTTCAACCAATATTCATCCGCATTTATTGTTACCTACTTATAACTAGTTTATATACCTCCTAACTTCATCATTGTTTCGAAGCTGTCATTCCGTCTATGCATCCGTCACTGCTTTCTGAGGCCGTGTGAATATGCAACGTATTGTAATGAAGCCTTACTTTTCAAGGATAGGAATGCGGTGAAACCTCCAACGGCTAGGGAGCAAAGTCGGTCATCTCTCAGTATTCACTTTTACAGAAGACGCGAGAAGAAAAAACAAACGATCGCCAATTATGACGCCCTTGGGTTAGGTAACAGCCCATAGAGTGGCATATATTTCTTAAAACCTTTGCCGGATTCTTCGTTGAATTGCAGGACTTTGATCGGGATTTGAAACCGGCCACCCCACATGCTGCTTTAAACAACCTTCGTCACCCTCGACGGTTTGACTGTAGGAATACCAGACCGCTAATTAGGAGATCCGGGTTCGAATCACTATTGAATCAGATAATATTTTTTCGCGTTGAATGTCAGCCCATCGGTGTGTATGTAGGTTTACGCCGGTGCGCTGCGCGCGACTGAGTGCTGTTCAAGTGTTGCCCTCTTTGCATCATTCATTGACAAATCATGTTCAAAAGTTTGCACGTTATATTTTCGGGTGTGCTAGAAAATATGAGTTCAGGGCGACTGTTAAGAAACTTGTCGTTCGATAAGTACTCGATGAAATGTGCTCCATTGCTGTGTTTTTGCTCTGACTTTTGTGTGATCGGGGAGAATTTCTCTTTCTGATTTCTTCTGTATATTACAGGTGTTGCGATCGTAATGTGAAATATTGTAATTTATTTACAGTATCCGTTCCTTTTTTACTGTTTATCTGTTTAGTTGTCAGTTGCTCATTAATGTAGGAGGCGTAATGTTATTGCTTGTGCTTTAAATATAAATTCCAAAGTGTATTTAAGTCACATAAATCTTAGGATTAACTTTTGAGTGACGTCCCCAGTGTCTGAGTGGCTTTTAAACGCCTTAACCTTTATTTGCCATTGGTTCGCTCCCACTTCTTTCGGGGGTGGGCTGTTTACGATTCATCCCCTCGATTCCCGGGTCCGATCCTCTGGGAGCCAAATCGAATACAGCCCCTCGCCCCGTTCGGAGGGGATTGAAGTGTGGACGACTTCCGTTGGCAATCAATCCGACCTTCCGCTAATAGAATGTTCGGAGTGCACTCCGCACGTGCGTTTGGTAGAGCAAGGGAATGTAATTGTTGGGGGTCGGGACGGAGAGGAGGAAAGGGTTGCTTCAAATGTGTGTGTGTGGGGGCGGGGGGTTGGACAGAAAACCGCTGGTGCATTTCTGACGAACCAACGAATGGAGATGCATTGGAGATTGCCACACCAGCCCCTTTGGTTTGATCTCAAATATCTGCTGGCCGCCGCCGCTCCCTTCCTGGATGTTTCGTCCTTGTCCTTCGCCGCTGCATCTACTTCGAACTTAACACCGGAGCACCAAGAAGAGGGACGGACGATGGAAAGAAAGTTTTGAGTAGGTTTTTATGTATTTAAGGTACTAGAGAGCTGCTAGGGACTTTTCGACTAAGATACAGGAAAAATATCGAAAAGGCCGCAATTGTTTATTAAAAATATTTTTATTCTCTAGTTTTACTTCTGTAGAATCCAAATTATTTTTTAGTTTGTGGAGGCAATGGAATTTTACTAACTAAAAAAGCTGTGAACGAACCATTTTGAAAATGGGTAAATTGAAGATTCATGGCTATAGGTATCATGGGAGAGTAACCTTAGGTAGATGATTTATTTATCTAAATGTCTTCTTTGCCACAGAAACTAATGTCTTTCGACACTTTCAAGTAGTTTGTTCTTGGATTGTTCTCAACTTTCTTTTCTTCCTATGGATTTTTCCTTAATAATTTTAGAGTTCATTAACCCTGTACCTATTTTTCGTCGTACTCATTACCTTTAGTCGTTCTTCCAATTCTTCATTGTCACTCATTCTTCTGTATATTGAACGTAAATATCCTTATATTGTAATATTATTGTATGTGCACAATTTTTACTAAATAAATAAATATTGACTAGATTTTCCCTCGCTTCAAACTTTCATGTCGATTTCATTTCGGTGATACTTGATCTGGATGATCATGTATGCTGAATCATGACAGTGATGAAGTGCTTTCTCTCTGCATTTTCCGTTACTTCTTTGAGCGATTTCATGCGCCATAGGTCGATTGTGAACGCCTCAGTTCTTATTCAAACTGCTCTTCCTTCACAGATATTCCTAATTGTGCTTGGTGTACAGTCACTCTTTCTCTGTGTCTTTAAAATGTTAAATGCTTTCCACCGCGGCCTCTGACAGATTTGAAATCAATTAGTCTATGTCTTGTTAAGCTACTATTGCGTCCAGAAAAATTTGTCTATTACGGAATACTTAAGAAAAAGGAGGAAAAATTAGAGCGCTCGATTAAGCTTTCTTAATTGTTTTTCACAAGACGAAGGTACAATTTCGTATATCAATAACTCAGTATTCCACCTAGGAACCTTATTTTTCAAGGTGGTGAGTAATTGGTTTCACAAGAAAGTGTTTGTTAGTGTGCTTCGGAATTTGTATCCTGGTTGATAACAGCCGATATGCTGGTATGTCGCGATACTTCATCAAGAATGGAGCATGAGTTTGCGTATTTCCGATTGAAGCTCACGTCTACGAGCAGGAGTGCACGTAGCTCGACCGCAAACCACTCTTTTGTTTACAGCCCTCCGTGCAATTCAATACTCCTTCGCGTATACATGACATTAGCGACAATCGACTGATCGTTCTGTCAATACTACGTGTGCCGATGACGGTCGACTCGGGCGAACGGTTTTGAAATTGTAGCCGTACGTCATCGCTCGCGTCGCCCATCGGTCGGGCAAAGGAATAGTCGGAGGGAGAAGGAAATCACTGAACTAATAAAGATTTTCAGTGCAAAGCTAGTGTTATGTGCTTATTTATTTTGGGTTTCATAGCGTTATTCCTTTTCTCAACTCCCTCCTCGGGTGTGGTGAGCTTTAGAAACGTAGCGATGAGTAGTCGGTTTGTTCATCCGAAACCTACCTTAAGCGATAAATTACCCTTTAAATAACAATAGCAATAGTGTTATTCTAAGAGACAGATTTTCGTAATGTTTACTTTTGATTTTAAACATTGGCTTTCTCCGTCATCCCCAAAAAAACTTTGGGATATTTATAACAAAGAAGAGAGTGGGCAAGAATCCTTTCACCCAAATTGGATTTCTGTGTGGACGTACTTCCATTTTTAGCGTTTAAAACTGTGAAAGCTATTTTATAGTTGGGAAAATGCATCGTAAAAGGCATAAAATATCGTTTTGCCGCCGTATAAATGGAGAAATCTGAGCATCACTCGAATCATTAAAAAGGACAAATGTTCTATTTGACAGAAAATGAATAACCGCCTTATGTGATGTGAAATGCTCTGTGGAATAATGCATAAATATTCAAAATTACAAGAAGATATTTATCCACCTGCTGCTATGTTGTTTAAGACAGTGAAAGCGTTTAAGGAATGTATTTCAGAAGCTCTGAAATGGACAAAGAAAAGATTTGTTTTCTATTTCCTGCGCATAATTTAACACCCGATAAGGAGCTCCGTGCGATCTCTAATGTGATGTTTATAGGAAAGAAATCGAAGGACGTTCCTTTTTATGCTTACCTTCGATGGTGACCACTTCTCGTTGACCTCTGAGTAATTTATGAGATCATCCGATTACGCTGTTTAAGTTGCTTAAGCGGAAGTTCAAAGTGATGTTCCTTCCAGTTTCTCTATCTTTTATTTAACCCGCTTTTCATTACCTCGTTTGATGTCTTTTCTCACCTGCAACTCGCTCTATTTTTAGCAACCCGAGTTGTACTCTGCTGTGGTAATCTTGGAGAGAATTCGTGGGTGGAGTTGGGCGTAGTTCGCACCTCTTCCCCTGCGAAAACAAAATTCCAACCGGAGTAGATTTCAACACATTTCCTTAGTTCTCAGAATCAGGAATCTTAGTCAGCATCGTGTGCATCTAATGCGTGCCCCCTCAAATTCCTCCTCTTTCATTCTCGACAAAAGAACAAGAATCTCGATTCTTGGCATCAATTGCTCCTGTTTTCCTTATGTTTCTGGACAAAAATGCATTTGCTTTGATCAAACTCCGGTGACGTGCTTCCCCAAAAGACTTCTCCCGCTTAGTTAATGTTCTGCTTTCATGTCATGTGAAGATGTGCCAATAATTCACTTGAATAGACACTTTGGAATGGATTTAATTGCATATGTTGTGTGATCAAATAGTAACGGGTTGAATGAACAACCAAGGAGTTCAATATTTTTTTCATTTAAATTATCCCTAATATCACGAGGAAATCATATAAAAGAAAAAACCATTATATCCTGAATGAAGTGGGAAGCACTTTGATGGCATTTCGGGTCAAAATTTCTCCTAAGTCTTCATTCTCGCCCAATGTAGGGGCATGAATTATTTTTTTATCTTTTCATCATGTCGTCGTATCCCTTTCCCAAAATTTGAGAGGAAATAATGTGCCAAGGATATAACAGAATCGAAGATTAACGATGCAATGACGGTGAATTCTTAATATTTTCAAATTATCAATTAAATGTTGTTGCTATTTCGTTTTTATGGTTTAAAAACCGAGAGGATGATTGTGGTGGCGATAGGCATCGATTCCAATAATTGATCAAATCCGTGATCAAGTCCATTCACGAAGATGTTTCGGTGACCAATCCGCGGTGCGTCCATATTAAGGGCGTCGTAGGGGTCGCATGCATCGTCGCTTTTGCATGAAAACGTCCCCGAGTTTTTGCAGAGGAGCGGTTGTATGGGGGTGGGGAAATTGGAGAAGATATAAAAAAAAGGTTTCGCACGACTAAGTGTGCTGAGCTGAGTCACTGGTGTTTCGCGACGGCCTTTTCGTGGGCGTGGGAGCATGGAGAATTGCACTCGGGTGTGAGAGAGGGAAAGATAGGATTGAATAGTGGTGGTGGCGGTGTCGATGATTGATTTTCCAGATGGTAAAAGGGGTAATAGGACGAATAAGGCTGCGTACCACTGCCCTATTTGACGCGAGATGGGGAGGACCTTATCCTGGTTGCATCGGATATTGCTTGATGGGACTGAGGAAATGGAGGGGGTGGTGCTTAAGTGAGGGCGGGGGATGGAGTTTGGCGGACGTTGACTAACCGCTCCCTTTTGATGGGGGATATGAAGGATACGGCTGTGGTTGAGAGATTCAAAGGAAATATAATTGATTCAATGAAACTGCTGCAAACTATTTCACTTGAGTTGATTTGCATAAAAGTGAAAGGAATTCCCTAATTTTATTGTTCGTAATAATTCTTAGGGATTCGTTTACATTCGTCTGTTTCCACGTTTGTCTACAAGTGAAGCATATGGTGCCACAACGTTTCTTTCGTCACGCAGGAGACGTTTTTAGGAGCCAAATAAATTCTGCTGCTTGTTCCTTTGTCCTACACAAGGCAAAAGGGAATACTTTAATTGTGTGAAATCTGTAAACTGATGTAGTTTACACTGGAGTAGACTATAATACTGGAGTAGTACATAAGACATTCATCAGCCATTTAGTCTTGAAATAGATCGCTCGGAATGAGAGAGAAACATTTCGTCGCAAAATATTTCACTCGCAATTCGCATCAATCATTGCAGTTGAATTGATTCGAAATGTCTTAAATTACTATCGATAATCATTTCGCTTTGTCGAATGAGAGGATTTTCATTTCGTTTTTGTACCATGGGATGAAAAAGGTGGGAAATTCTTTCGAGGAGGTTTTCATTAGTCGATTGTTTTCAATGGAGGGGATGAGTGTGAATGTGTGGAGGGAGGCAGTTATCCTCCTGAAGTAAACTGGGCAATGATAAGGCGTAATGAGGTAATATTGCTCTCTTAAAGACAACACGCATTAACTTTGAAATAGTTGACCGATAACATGGCATTTTTCAAATTCTCGCCACCTCAGAAAATAATGTAGCCCATGAGTAGTGAAAATTGTTATCCCTGAATATATGACTAATATGCAAAAATTCCTTATTTTCATATTTCATTTGTTAGAAAATGGTATTAAAATTACAGAAGCGCAACATACAGATTTATTGCGTTCCATTCGTTTCGGATTCGAAGGGGAGGAGAGTCGAAATTGAATGAGATCCAATACGAAGCAAGGCGAATCGAATTGAAATCACCAATCTTTTATTGGAAGAGGCCGATGGAGTCCGATGAGTTGGAGCGTGTGTTTGTACTGTCTTTCATACCTTTTAATTATAGACCGCATTGATGGGCTTCTGTGGCGGAAGGAAGAGGCCCGTCTTGGAGAGAGTTGAGAGGATCTCTATTCTCGCAAGGTTGGCGTTTTAGTGTTCTCTGTTCCTTTTGTTCTCGCACCTTGAAAGAGTTTCAAAAATGCCCCTTGTCTTTTTGTTTCCCTTCCCTAGTTTTAAGGGTCGCCCATAAATATTGTGTGTCTTGTCGCTGGCTGTTTCTTTCGGAAAAGTGCGAGTCGCGTGGACCTGCATTGGAATTGGGGCCATCGTGCTAGTGTGTGCTATTCGTGTCCTTTCGCTCAGAAATAATCATTCGATCTCGCCCATATTACTTGAATATTTTCAAATCGCATTAAAGAAACAGTTCCCCGCATGGAGGAGTACTTTTTCCCCCGTAAAGACCGTAAATGATGCCGAATTTTTTAAGTTGCCCAACACTTAATTTCGATGCATATCACCTCTGCCACTAAGATTATTCCTAAACGTCGTCAGAATTGATGAAACTTTTGTCCTCTTAAAATGTAGAGTTTATTTCAGAGTCAGATATGGCACTATCCCTTAGCCTCGGACCACGGCGTAATTTTCCATTCCATTACCTTTCGTCTCCCTTTGGAGAGAGGAGCAATTAAGATATGCGTTTGCGTAATCAAATATTATTTCGAACCGATAAACTTTGCGCTTAAAGGAAAATGTCTAGAGCATTTAATCGTCGGAATTTGCTGAGGAATTTGTTTTTTTTTAAATTGATTATTATGCCAATGGCTTGTATTTTACCTTGAACTAAGGTGTAATACTCGACTCCCGCGTGGACGTGATTGATTGAATATAACTTTTCGCTAGAGGAAATATACCCGTCCCAGGACCAAATTTGCCTGAGATCCTGATTTATCTCAGGTACAATAGCAGAAATTTGCTAATCATGAAGATTTTAAGCAATAGTGATGTGAATTATACATTTAAATGTAATATAGCTTGCTTGTCTCTCACAGGAGTATCGAAAATGAACTAATAATTAATATGATCAAGTAGTGCCTCTCAAAAATTAACAGAACGTTCACTTGTATGATTTAGCGCATGATAAGGTCGCACGTCACTCCACGCATCAAGGAAAGAGCTTATTTTATCTTTTTTTGCCCTGTGGAATTGCAGCACAAATTCAGCTGCTCTTCAGGTTTTCTTAATTCGGTGTCCTACGGGAAACGTTTTCTTTAATTTCTTCTTCTTCATTTTCACGAAATCAGTTTTGTAAACGTGAATGCCTCAATGTCACGCGAGAAGAAAATATTGATGAATTCGGTGCTGACTTCTTGGGAGAAATCTTTTTTGTGGTGACATCTATGGTAGGCAATCGTTACAAAAAAAAATCGCCGTACATTTTCGCATGGAATCCCGCGACAGTATTAGAGTAAAATTTAATAAATCAACCAACATAGAGAAAAAATTGCTTTCTATGATTGTTTATTTAAAAAAAAATGGCGTATGCAAGTACAGGGGTCCATGAAAATATAAGCCTTCATAACGTATTCACCTGAGTACCACGCCAGAAGAGGGGCTCGAACCCGAGACTTTTCCGCCACAATGCTCCCTGTCGACCAGGCCAGCATGTTTTTCCCGTCGACCGGTCATTCCTCATTACATAATTGGAATTCGTCACCTTTCTAGTTGCGAAGCGTGAGATAACTAATGGGTTTTCACGGTCATTAAGATGCTAACCCCGCCGTCTTTTTTCGGAAAATAGCTGGAGGTACATAAACTATATCTTAGTTAGACATAACGGTTCAGTGTGGATTTGAAGTTTATCTCATTCACAAACCGGTCTACGTGCGCAATTAGTGAGTTGCTCATTGGCAGAGAGCCCATCCACCGAAACTGTTAGAAAATTCGCAATTCACAATATATATATATATATATATATATATATATATATATATATATACTCATATATACAGAAACAGATATAAGGAAAAGGGATAGGAACATATATATATATATATATATATATATATATATATATATATATATATATATATATATATATATATTACGTTCCTTAAAAAGCTACCTAAGTATTAGTGCTCTCTCAAACGTCCGACAAGTCCCACAAGTTTCATCCCGATTGCCTTCAATCAACTTATCTCGGTGGCTTACCGAAGCGAAATCCAGTTGAGTTTCGTTACTGGGTAATGGCCCGATGGGGACGGAGGTGACATATTTTCAAATTGAAAGAATCCCGGTGATTCGACCGCGTGTCCTTTGCGCGAGATCCTATTCTTATTCGGCAGATGATATGCGTGTATGTACCAATTTGCCCGGTGCGTAGAAGTGTGGTCGGAGCCAGGGAAAGGGTGCCCCCGGGATGGCGATGAAGCGCGGGGGGGGGGGGGGGAAGAAAGAATAAAAATAAGTGGCTTTCATTTCGCCGCCGCTCACTCCCCGGAAAGTGGCCCGCCTAACTGACCATTACGCCTCTCACTCGTGGACTCCGCGATTAGCCATGCGAGAGAGAGGGAAAGAGTAATCCAGACACAAAGCGCGGAGTGTTGTGTGTCACATTCAAGGCGGCCTTGGGAGGCAATCGCTTCCGCCGTCCTTAGAGGCCATCGAGGGAGGGTGGGGGGAGGTGGTGTTGGAGTGGGCGGCAGGGAGAGATGGAGTTGGGAGGCTAGTAAATGGAAATGCATTCCAGAGCCGCAGCACCCTTTGTTGCTCGTTAGTATGTACGTACGCCACGGTATGTGAGTACACGCCCCTCGCTGTGCATCCGCCGAGATATATTTCCGGGATTTCAGGGGCGGATAGAGCCCACTTATCCATATGCTCTCCGTTACCCTCGAGATTAAAATCTTATCTTTCCACTTTTCTTAGTCATTAGTTTATTTTTCCAAGTTTGATAAAGAACGTTTTTCGAAATATATCTTATGGCTGAGAGATTTTAGTTCGCCAGCACCGGTCACTGAGATGTTTTACGTTCATGATATTTGGATATTCAAGCCGTCTAGCTGGAGTTGTATCTTTTCGTGATCATTTCTGGAAAATTTATGGTCTTTGCACTTATCTACTGATGCAGAAGGAATTTCATGAGTGAATCGTCGCGTAAATGTTTCTTTCGGCTTCAGAAGCAATGTATCAAGTCATTACAGCAGGAAATGAAAAAGTACATTTTACGAGTATTACATCGGTTAAATTCCATTAAAAAGAAGAACTTTAGAGTTTTGCGAATGGAATATATGAATGTGTGAATATGTTTTGCGAATTCAGTCGTAGTTTGATTCTTTTTTCAGTAACTTGAAGAATTATTGCTATCGACAATAGTCTGCCGAAAGAAACAAATATTTCTAGGTGTCATATCGTGGGCAGTTTTTAGATGAAATTATTAAACATTAGAGATTTAATTTTGTATTTGATCTTCAGTGCACTCTGTGTAGTCCAATCAAAGAGGGATTTTGATTGACTCTAATACTAAGCGGTGAAACACTTCTGAGACCGCCTAACATGACACTAAATACCCTAGCACCACACATATCAACAGTAAACCATTCTCACTTCACATAATATCTGTCTCCCTTCATTTCGTCCAGCATACTTATTCTCTTACTGCATCTACGTCGCATGCCCAACATTCTCCCCCCTGTTACACCCTTCTAAATTCCATTTCCATTGAATACGCCTTGCGCCCTCCTGCCTTCTGTCGAACTTATTTTCCCCCGCTACACGGTAAGAATGAGATACACAGGAACCAGAGGTTTTTTTAATATTTTATATTATGTTGCATCCGTAAATAATTCCCATCGTAGGAAGTTCAATAGAAATTGAGGTACAAATCTCTTGATTCAGGTGTTATCTCACTTTCACTGTCTGCTTTAAGTCTTCTTCCAATGAACAATTCACCTTCACCATTTGAGACGACATACGAGAGATGACATATCGTATTATTGGCGGGAAAAAGATCAGAAAACAATTGAGGATATGTCTACATCGAGATCAGTCGATTGTTGCCACTCAGCGATCGACGCAATTGCGATCGTCGCGTGCCGGAATACATGAAATACTGCTGCCCCGCGGGGAGACCATCGAGATCATCATTACATTCGCTCATGCCAAAATGTCGCCAAGTTTCCTTCATCCGGCAGCGCAGAAAACCACCGACCCAAGGGAGTTTCACGACGGGCAAGCCTTGAGGCACGATGCTTCATCAGAGACTTTTACGGAAGACAAAGTATCATTTTGATCGGAAAGGTCCAGGATCCGAGACTCAAAGTAGGATACTTTGGGGGTGAAAGCGAGGAAATGAGAGCAAAGGAAGAGATGGAAGCGACCATTGGAGAGCTACGCCAAACCAGTCCGAGGATTGATGGCTGCAGAGGATGATAAATTTTCGCGGGCTTCATGAGCTCCGCGCAGGCCTGCCCCTCAGTCCCTCTCGGTGAATCGCACATTTATTTTATTTTCATTACAAAATGCAATTAACAACTTATTAGAAATATATATATATATATATATATATATATATATATATATATATATATATATATATATACATTATGAACTATCAAACACACACAGACATAGATTTAGAATGAAATTCAGACCAATTTAACCTGAGGAAAGATAGCTTACTGAAGACCTTAATTGGAGGAAAAATAGACAAGAGGTATAGATGAAGACAAAGGAAGACCCGCGATAAACAGGCGATGGAAAATGTCGTTGCAAGGACTATGATGGAAAGAAGAGATTGGCATAGGAAAGGATAGTGTGTACTGTGGCCACGAACCAATTCTGATAAACTACTTTGAGGTCCTGCTGAACCACCCGGTGGCTTGTCAACAGGTGCTCTTTTAGACAGTAAACCTGGTTTCTCATGATTTACTCATACCTTTTTTTTTAATTAAGTAATCATTTTTGCACATTCATTTTGACTCGCGTTATGTTCGTGTAGGGATCAACGAATCTATTAACTCGTTCAAAATCTTTGGTACAATGAAGTCAATTGTCTGGCTCCTTTACTGGCGAAGAATATTGCAATTTCTTACTATCCATTTTTCGTCAGCGGGTTTCCGCCGTAGGGCTTACTAGTCATATGTTAACCATTACTTAGCGGCTTAATATATTATCGATTTATGGGACCTTCGAAAGCGGTGCTTTCCTCGACGGCATTCCTTCGAACATAACTCAATATCAGTTTCCATAGGTGGCGACCCAAGTGAGGAGGAGGTCCCAAGATGGCCCGGGACGGCGGTGGGGATCGCCCTGTGACGATCCCTCCCGTCGCCGTCCTTCAACTCTCCTCAGTTCCCGCGCTCGTTGCCCCTCCTTTTTAATCTCTTCGGCGCATTCGCCGTTGCCCCTTCGGAGGGTGTGGCGGCCTCGCGCTCGCGAAGAAAATCAATTTGGAATTAAACTAGAGAGCCCTGACTTTTCCTGTGGGCGGTCAGCGCTCTTCCTCCATCGCTAGAACAGGCTCGCCAACTCACCCGTGACACACATCCGCAGAAATGGAGTGAGGGCGAATTATGTTCCATATCGTGATCTTTCGTGGTGTGCGCATCACCGGTACGGTTTCGCTCGTGAGTATTGGCACCCATAATTTGGAATCCCAGTTGGTCCAGTCAGAATGGTTTCCCGGTGGATTTACAAATTCACCCAACTCAGCGGAGTAGTCTGTCAGGCTTTTCAAATTATTTTCTGCACCTGAGACATTTCTGCGTGTGACCGTGTGCCACTGGAATCCTGGTGCGTTCCTCGTTGCGATCGTGATGCCTCCCAGAAGGAGGGCTCTCTGCCTCTGGGCGTTAAAGACATCAAATAAACTGAAGATATCTATTCCTCTTTTACATTCTCGAAACCTATTTATTTCCTCTTTCATTCAATTGAATCGTGTTATGGCCAAGCATGAGTCACCCATGCCAAAGTAAATTAAAGAATCTCCGTTCTATCAATACCGCGTAAATGTTAATTTTAAGGAGGAATGTCATTTGCTCAAATAATTTATTTGTTTTTTTGAAAGCATTTTTGATTATTTTCTCAAATAATTTGCGTATTAAAGACTCGAATTTGTTGTTACAAAGTAATTACATTTTAGCGTAATGCTCATTAGCATCTTCCTTTTTGGGGAAGATGCCACAGAGTGTCTGCATCTACTACGCGTCCCACAATTCAACGTTGATGAGTACCCGTTGATACCTTCCTTTATAAAATTGGGTAAGTGTTAATATATTCGAAAAACCGACCCATGTGAACTTGACAATCACTCGACCGTCTGAGTAAAGATTGTACGAGTAGTTATCCACAATTAAGTCGTAGTTCAGGAGATTCAGCTTCATGTGGGAGAATGGATGTGACAAGTGGAAGGACATACCCCGGCGTAGAGATACGAGGGCGCTCTGGAGGTAAAATGTTTCCTCGTCCACGTTTCTTCCCGAAAAATTAAAAATGCTGTCGTCTAATGGGAAGGTTTTTTTGCAGTGAGTCCTCTGAGGATATGTTTTGTGGTGGAACTCTCTGAGATTTGTATCATTAAAAAGTGGGTTACAATGCGATAAAATTTAGGATAAACTAGGGGATTTTTTTCCTCTATCCTTTTTCCTGCGCCCAGATCTGTCCGCGCCAAAGGTCGCCCCGCATGGTGTCAAGGTGGCGTGGGCCCTGCGCCTCTCAGGCGCGAAAATAAGAAATATTATGACCGGGGATTGGCAAGCATCTCCCGCATTTCATCCTCCTCTTTGGGACCCGTGAAATACCACCTGGCGACAGTTCAGACCGAAGATATTTGTCTAAACAGGAAGTTAAAGCGCTATACATTAGGTCGGCTCATTAAGCAGGGTGGTCGCGCTAATTTCTTTCTTTATCTCATGGCCTCCCTCTAAGTTTAAGATGGGAGGGTTGTTTGGGCGAAGACCCATAAGATTTTGCTCCTCCAGTATTATATGCCCATAGGAGGCATTGCGGGATTCGAATTCGATCTTCCCTGCTGCTCTCGCTTTGTTTTCGGTTTTAGATTCTTGTGTCTTTTAAATTTTTAATGTTTCGAGTGTTTCAGTACATCTCCGTCTCAATGTACAGAATTAATAAATTAACCGAAGCTGATAGAAGGTGCCAGATATTTACGACATGAATCAAGTGGCCTGTGAATGGAAGCGTGTTGTCGTAACGGCATGTCGATTGAATCCCATCACCTCTGGAAATACCAACAACTCTTTTAGAACCATATTAGAGGTTTGATTTTCCTTCTCCGTTCATTCGTGAATGATAGATGCACAGCTGGACTAACAGCAGGAGAAACAAAAAAAAAAGATGTTTTGAGGTGGTTGAAAAATAAAAAAATATTCCCGGGTAACAGTCCAGGCGTAGAACTAACTCGACCTTAATTGTTTGAATACGCCCCATTCAGGGCGACGGGTAAGCGCTCAACACGCCCCGCTCAAACTCCGAGCGAAAAAAAATAAAGGGTGGCGGCTTATTTCCGAATAACTACTGCCATAGGAGCACTGTGCCGCTGTATTTGTGCTTTCCTCCGCCCCGGCAATATATCGAGGAACGACCGACCCAGAAAGAGTTTTAACGGCGGCAGTAATCTCGAGAATTTAAATTTTTTTCATCGCCAATTCCTATTTATGATTTGCCAGCTTGTTCCCGAGTAGAAATGCTTTTCAGATCGTGCAGTCTTGTAATGGAGGGGTTGCGTGCCAAGAGCCGTGATTAACGATCACTTAAGCACTGAGTTCCTTGTCGATACTTCCCCTTTGCCCTGGGACGTGAGGTCTCAAGCCGTCCGTTGGACGCAGGCGAGGATTCCGGACTTAGCGTTGCGTTGACTTAGTCGCGGTTCGGAGAGATTTTGATTTACAAATGAGTCGCCCGGTATTATTTCACGGCTGTTTATGGGCGGCGGAAAAGTGTCGCTGGCACCTTCCGCGTTTCGGTTCAGCTCAGCCGCTCCGACACTCCCAGCCGTGTTGAGGCCAGTTTTAAAACTTGGAACCAGCCCGTTGTCAACATTCGCTCGGGAGGGATGATGGCCGCGAACTGGAAGGAAATCTTCCATTCGAATCTCCTTTCCAGTGCGCATTTCTCACATTCCATTGTCTCCTCCTCATTGCTTCCGCCAGTTAAGTTAGTTCCTGCTCTCGTAATTCTCTCCCTCACATTGTTCTTTATGTATGAAGTAGAAAAGTTGCGTCTTCTAAAGTTCACAGAAGTAACTTCTGTGAGTTCCTTGCTCGTTAAATGTGTTACTCAAGGATTTGGTTAAATTTTGCACAAAAGAGGCTCAATTCCGAATTTCGTCCGTGACCAAATTTTCATTTAATGTACATTCTTCAATAATTTAACATACTTTTCCCTGTAATCAATAAACGTCTTCTCTCATCATGTTGCCCTTTTACAACTGATCTCATTTCTCCATTCTTTTTTTTCGTGGGCAGAGGACAGAAAAATGCGGATGGCGAATTGCCTCCTCGACTCCTTATCTCCACGGTCACGTTGCTTCGCGTCTGTAGAAACAATCAGTTTTAACTCCCCCATCTCTTTGTCATCTGTTTGTTGTCCCACGTTGAATGACGTCACGGCCTAGTCTTACCAGGTTTGTATAGGATTGAAGGGAGTAGCGCAATGCCCAGAGATTATTCCTTCCAATGAAAATGTCTTAAATGCGCTGTCCGTCGGCTTGCTGTGTGTAGAACTGTAGCATGATGGGAGTTATTTTTTGTGACGTTCTGTTTCGTTCCGTAGCACGTGGTTCCATCAGCTATTTTTTTTACGTTTAAATTAGTATTCTAACCGGAAATTCTTAACTGCAGTAAAGGCAGTCGTTCATGAGACGGTGCAGGGGGGATATAGATTGAAAGGTGGCGTCCCAAAACAAAAAAAAATGCCTTGAATTCCCACGTACAGATTTAAATCGATTGGAAAAATGATTAAATTTTCAGCTACTCTGATTTTATTTTCTTAATATGTTTTCTCTCTCACTCAATTCCTAATTTTAATTTTTTTAATATTGTTCAAATTTTATTGTGAGTAGCATTATGGGAATCAACGGAAAACGTTTAGCTGAAATAAATTATGCAATTTTTTTATTCTTCCTCCACCTCTCAATTCCTGGGAAAAAACTGTTTTTTTAATTTTATAATATTTTTACTAAGGGTAATGACCCAGGCGATCAGAAGAAAGCATTTTGTTGGAGCATATGTTGCATTTTTCTGACCACTTATATTTGTGTTAGGCTGCGCAGCTAACCCGTCCCATCGTAAAAGTTTTGTATCTACCCGGAGATGATGAGTTCAAAATTTTCTGACTGCCATGATTGCAGAAAGGGAAATCATATCCCAAGCGAAGTGTCTCAAAATAAAAATTCATTCAATCGCGAGAACTAATGTCCATTTATGCGCAACTGAATAACAATTCCCTCCGAAAAAGTCACTCTACTTCGCAAAGAATAGATCTCCGATCTCCCAGTCGTCAGTAAGGCCAGCCAAGAAATATGTAGGCAGGCTGACGGGTGGCTAATGCACTTTGCTGACTTTTTGAAGATCCGGGTTCGATTCCAGGGTATTTCCTAGTTAGATACATTGTTCTATACCTTGGAATTACGTATGAACATGTCGTCGCTCCTAAAGAGGCCAACGATGTGTTTATTCGCGCCATATTGGGTTCACAATCGCATTCGCTTACGGCGTCAAAAAAAAAGATATGTAAGTGGGAGCATCTCGTTTTTTCCCTTACCATCGGAAAGTAGCATTGAATTAAAATGGCTTGATGACGTAACTGAAAAAAAAATGAATTTTCAAAACGAACCTTAATGGACAAGAAAAGGATTTAGAAATGTCGTCATTACGATGATCAAAGAGATTATTAATCGTCCGATAATGATATAAATAGGTGTTTCTCAGCTCAATACCTCGGATCTGTGGACTGCAGAAACCAGTTAAGTTAATTTCGCTGTTGCTGCTTTGGGACTTCATTGGTTAAAATTTAATCCCGGTGAAGCAATCTAATTGAAGGTGGCTAAGTCTTTTTGGAAGCCATTTAAAATGCGGAAATGAGAAAAGCAATCACCCTTGCCAGTTCTAACTCATTAGAGTCGTAATTTGGCGTACGGACCGTAAAAACACAAGATTCACTTTGAAATGGACTGTATATGTTTTTAATGCGATATTTTGGGGAGTGGAAAGTATGAGGGCTGAGGAAATAAAAAAAATATTGGGCAGGGAGGTGCTTATATCGTGAGGAGGTACATTTACAGTCGGTGGCGTTGTATAGTCCTGTTCAGAGACCATCCAAAACCTACCTCTTTGTGATTAACCACCCGTGATAATTTATATAATAAGAGTTATCTCTCTCGTACGTAAAGTTAAATCAAATAAAATTTAAGATTGCGTAACAAATATTTGACGTGACGTTAATTGTTCGAGAAGAAGGCTTGACTCCATTACAAGTAGGTAAATTCTATTAAAAGTAGGTAAATTTTGGAAGTCTCAGCTTTCAATAAATTAATGCTGAATCTTTAAAAGTGTATAGCTAAAACTTTTGAAGAGTTACGTTGCACAACTTAAGTTGTAAAGCATTCCGCGTTTAAATTTGCTTTCTACATCCGGGTGATTTCTGTTTTCTTAGTACCTATGGGCATAAATGTCGTGGTTTGAATTTTACTCTTACCTTCATGTTCTTCGCATTCGATTTTCCATGTCTGCAGGCAACTCCCCGGGAAAGGGGCGACCGGCATCAAAATCTGTCAATTGCAACACTGCGTCATGATGCACGCGGAAATCGGGAGTGTCGATGGTTCGGAAGGGATTGAAGCCGATTTGTGCCCCGAGTTGTAGAGAACTCGACTCGCGCTCTCCGATTTCGCAAGGCGGCGTTACTTTTGCGACCTTATCCCCCACCACCATGCGGTGCCGTCGCTCTCTTGAAACGTCGTTACTTTTTTTTCTGTTCATAAAAAAGTTGCGTCCGAACCTGCCTCCCCCTACATCCACCCACGAGTTGTCTTGACGTAAGATTTATGATTTCGAGGAAGGGGCCGCCTCGCCTTTCTCACCCTTTAGGGGGGTAGGGGATTACCTGTGCATCTCTTTTCAACCCACCCTCCCGGCCGCTCTCTTCCTTTTCCTCCTCTGCTCACGTAAAGTTTATATGGGAGTCGTGACGGTCCGTCGTTTTGGTTGTGAATGCGCACGGAGAGCAAGGGGATCGCCTCTGCTCGTGGAGACTTGCGGCCCTGGGAGAGTTAGTTGTGCATGTTCTTTTCTCTTACACCCCCTCACTCCACTCACGTCCCCTTAACTTCTCCTCAACCCCTTCCGCGTCCTCTCACGGGTGCTGAAGTGAAGGGAGAGAGAGCATTCACTCGCGAATCGATTCATCGGCTCAGCCGGGAGGCACAAATGTCACGTGTGAGCTCCCTTTCCCATCGTTTCTCTGCACCCTTCCCCCGCCCCTCTCGTTTCCCTCATTCGCAATTTTTCACTCGTTAAGTTTTTTTTTGATCACGGTGCCCAAAACAGTAGGGCATAAGAAGAGAAATTGGGTTAAACCAAGAAGCTTTTATGGAAGAGGGAGTTGATAACAGGGACGTTGAGTAAGGATGTTACGAAAGTAATGATGAAAATTTTGATTTGCAACGTATCGGTGATTGGTTGATTAATCCTTCTTAAACGGTAGAGTGCCAAATAAAGTTTTTTTCCACTGCTCGAATTATCGGACAGTGTTTTTATGATTGTGTGCCATCTTCCAAAAATCGAAGCCCACGGCAACTCGCTTCTTCGGCGGAGGATGTGCGGTCTTCGGGGAAAGATGTGAACTCACCCTCAAAAGTCGTGTCAACAAAAGGAATAAAGACGGAAGCGAATGAGGAAACGTCGATATAGTATGGGGAAAATCACCCGAGCTTCTGCCATCACCGGCATTTCAACCGGAAAATTCTTTGACTGCAGCCCTCCCAATTATATCATTTCTAATCAATACGCCCTTACTGGTTCCGAGGCCCCTGTAGTATTTTCTTTTGTGTCAGACGTTTACAGCAGAATGTACTGGTCCGTCTTGAAGTTTCATGGGTTCTCAAGACAGGTCAAGTAAATTTTACTGGTAAGGGAAGGAGATGTGTTATATCATACCATTCATTATATCATGTTCAGAAGCAGGTAAAACTCACTTATGTACGTAAGCCATGTTAGCGCATGACGTAAAGTTAAAAGCTAGTTTGGGAAATATTGGATGGTATTTTGGAAAACTCAGAGGCTTATATAACATTGATTTCATATATGATCATACATATGTTATTATTTATGGAAGATACGAATCTAACATAGAAAAATAAGAATCCATTAAAATGGTGCCATGTAATAGTAATGAAAATCTGAAAGAGATGTTATATTATGCTGTTTGTCACGATTTTGTCAAGAATATGCAAAAATAATTAAAAACAAAATGAGAAGGCGTTAATCAAGGAACGTGATAGAATTAGAAATTTTGGTATTATTTTTACCAGAAAGAAGTTAATAATATGATTAAGCCAGTATATGTATATATATATATATATATATATATATATATATATATATATATATATATATATATATATATATATTCAAACACGAAATCCCGCCAAACACACCTCTATTGTGTTCGTCCTTTATATGTGTTCCTATCCCTTTTCCTTATATCTGTTTCTGTATATATATATATATATATATATATATATATATATATATATATATATATACTGAAATTTAATACATACTGAGTGAAAAATTTGGACTCGTGTATTTTCCATGTCAGATGAAAGGTATTTTAATTCTAATCCCGGTGCATCTTTTCTCCTTTAAGTGCAATGGCAGGTTCAGAATGCGAGCGCAGCTGCACTAATCGAGTCATTGAGTGCCGCAGAGTTACACGCTTATTTTATTTCGATTGGAATATAGCCCGAGTCTCGTTGTATCCCAGCACTTCAAAATAACCTTGAGTGAATGTCATTTACCTGTTGATTTATAAGATGTGAAGAACATTGAATGGCTACCCCATCTTAAAGTTCCTTTAATTCCGTCGAAATCACGAGACATGCGAAAATGGCATTTATTTTCGTTGCAAGCGAATTTATACGAAAACGAGATTACATAACGGAAGCTAGTTTGCCATAAAATATTATTCTAACATTATTAAGTAACTTTGGACTTCTTTAGATGAATATGTCGATGCAAATAGTCGAGTTTAAGCGGAAAATCACATGCCCCATGAGATTACCCAGCTTAAAGATTACTTAAAAGACCTTGAACATGACGAAGAACTAGGCCTACTCGTATTTTCCATGCTAAGTGAAGAACATTAGGTACGTATTAGCTAAGTGGAAAAGAGAAATCAATACGCAGTGAAATGCAAAACAATCGTCCCACCATATTGAACATATTTCCTGGATTAAAATCAGCGTCGTATAAAAAAAAAGAATCTCAACGTAGCGAAACTTCCCGGAAGCCACTCGGGCCGTTTGTGAGCCTTGAATAGTCCGCAGGCATAGTCGCCCGCGCGGAATAGTCCGGGCAGATTTCTAGCCGGAAGCGAATGGCCGGTTCGAATCCGCGTTTCGGTTTGTTCGTTTGCTCGTCGTTCCGGTCTCCTCTCGCCATCTTTTTCTTCGTGGACGGCGGAAATGGAGTTCGATTTGCTTCCTCCGTCCGCTTCCTTTCCTTCATGTCCCCAATCCTTCACGTCCCCCATCCGCGTTCAACTCCGATGAATACATGAACACTCTCATTCATCATCGGGCTGCCTCTTCCTCTTTCGATATCTTTCGAAGAGCATGCACACCACGGGGGCCATTGGCCTTATTTTTCGGACGCTTGGAAATCTTGCGGACACCGTATGACTCCATTGGATCGCGACATAACTCGATTTGTAGTTTGTGACAATGAGACGAAAAACTTGGTATGCAATTGGAGTCGCCTTCTTGTGCGTTAAATTTAACGTTTCCCGTGCATCGTTGAAACCAGTCAAGCAGTTTTACAACACAAGAACAGCGGTCGCTAAAGTGATCGTCACTGACGGGCCGGCGTAGTAAACATTTAAATGGCGCGAAACTGGGCGAATGAGGGCCATTAGTTAAAGGGTAAAGGCAACCATAATCTTCGCCAGCAGCTTGCAGTCATAATTTATTTCAGCAAAATTTTCCAACTTCCTTCACCGAGAATGATTGCGGTGCTCACTTGGATGTTGATGGCGATTCGTCTCCCGTCTTCGTTGGCTTTATTAACGAGAAGCTTAAATGACATGGAAGAAACATAGAAATCATAATTACAATAATTTACTGAAAAATCAAAAATAGGAAAGTTTTTATGCATACATTTTTCATTTTTGCATACATTTCTGTATTTCTACTTTTTTCATTGCATTTTAATTTGGATATTTTATTTTATTGGAATTTATCGCGTGATTTTCCTCGTAGTTATGGGGGAATAATACGAGTATTTCAGTCAGTGTGCATCTTAGTTTGAGGTATTAATATTAGTTTTTAGGGGAGGCGACTGATAGCTAAGGTCAATGGCTGTCAATGACATAGAAATGGATGGGAAAGGAAGGGTGGAGTGAAACCCGGCGTCAGCCTAATCTTAACGCAGTCCGGGTTATTAACGGGTCCGCACCTTAACGTCCCATCCGACGGACTTTTCACTCTAAGTGCTCACCAAAAAGGACCTCAAAGGATCCACACCAATGAAAAACATCCGTCGCCGCCGGGATTCGAGCCCGGGTGCTCTGGGAGGGAAGCCAATATGTTAGCCACCGTACCATCCCGATCCCCTTTAGTTAAGGCATGATGTCTAGTATTATGTCTTTATGTCACCATATTTGGGTAAATCGTGATATTTAGCATTTTACAAATCAAATGTTGTTGTTGCTGTTTGTTTCTCATATGAAGTCTATCTGATGAAGTTGATAGTCTTCTAGGAAAAGGAATTGAATATCTAACAGTAAGAATACTTCGCTGAAAGGCTTGATTTTTGAAAAATTGCATCACATTTATGTTGTCAGATATACTCAATTGTAATATTCGGCAGACGTGTTTGCATTGCGATGTTTTTCGTTGCTGGAGGAATGAGTATTATCATGATGCCGTATCTTGGGCGCTGCGGAGGAAGTGGCATTTCCTTAGTAAATTCTCTTCCTACTGAGCTCCCTTCTGAAGTTTTGCGGAGTACTTCGTCGATTTATGTGTACCATTCAAATTCTCAGGATGGGTTGATTACGTGCTCATTTTTCACCAACCTCTTATATCTGGGAAAATATTGTTGGATTTTAAATATTTCATCCTACACTGTTGAATATTACGAACACTGGCGAAGTAACACAGTGTAGCCGATGAGTCACAGTACCGCATAGTCGAAGGATCAAGCTAGTAGACTCAGTCAAAAAAGAAAGCAAAAGTTCGTAAAAAAAGCTGTCCTGTATGGCCAAATAGTGTGTCGTAATGACTACGTAACATGGGTTAGGAGATGATGGAGACTCGAAGGATGAGTGTGAGATTACATTTTTTGCAAAGCATGGGGCGAATCTGCTTGCGATAATGGTCGAATAATCCCACCTATAGCAGGTATTATCAATATCAACAGGTTGGAAAAGAATGACAACATGAGGTGGACATCTACTGTCAAACCGATATTTTCAAGGTTTCGTTTATCCCTCACGCAGTTCGTCAATGCAACTCAGAGGGTGAGCTAAGTCATGAGAAATCCTGTTTACAGACCTCCGCTTCTGTATTTTCCTGGCTTGCGTCCAAAGACACCTGCCATACGCCCTTGCGACTGATTCAGGGTTATTATTTATGCTTAGACCCTCCTGCGTCCGCCAGGAATGTTGGTCTTTCCCCAAATCCAATTCTTAATTTTAATCTGCTTTTTCAATTTTAAATTTCTGCCGGGGCATTCCGCATTCCGGTACGTCGACGAGACAAACAAAGGGCACTTTGAATATTTCGGGACTCGCCGAAGACTGGAAAATATTTTTAATTTTTTTCAGCCGGTTTTAGTCTGCGGGTGGAGGATTTCTTTCTCTTCTTTGTCGTGTGTTTTCCCCCCCTACCACTCCACCCTCCTCCCCCTGTCCCCACCCTTAGGAAATCGTTCACCCCGACCCCCACGGATCACTCGCTACGCGCCTGAAATTTCGAATGGCCCTGTTTCCGACAGAGGGAGAAGAAGGAGAGTGAGTGAGTGAAAGATATGCTGTCCCTCGCCCCTCTTCTCGCTCCCCCCTCACCGTACCCCCCGCTGAATCTCATGTGATCGCCACATCCGCTGTGCGTCCCCTCGCGTTGAATGACCTCCCACGCCTCCCCGTCTGTCTTTTCGGCTTTCTCACCACCCCCTTCACCTCGTTTGCACACCTCCGACATCTCGCCATTATCACTGTCTCTCTCCTTATGTAGCCATCTCTCGTCCCCGCCGCTAAGGAAACAAGGGGTTGTGACTGCTGGTCAAATCGGCATTCACTCGTGCCGTAACAGTTCTGCTAGTCGGTAGCTGCCCGTGACGAAGGCTTTCCACCATCATAGAATTATCAAAAAGCGAACGCTCGGGGCTTGTGAATCCACTCCTTACTCTTTTCATTACCGGGTCGTGATTTCGATACGCGGCATTATCGACGCTGACGCCATCTCTGGCTTAACTTTGTGGAATTTCTTCATTACGGAATCGGCTATAAATCTTGTCAGAGTCTTTTAATTTGCGAACTTGGATTCGACACTTATTGCTGGTATAATTAGAGTAAGTAGGCTGAGAATCACTCACGGAACGAAGGCTAAATTAAAGATTTGCTAACCTCTTACATAAATTGAAAGGTCTCTCTAGCGATTGATGTATGCGACATGGTATCATTAACCCCATCGTACTACAGACGCATAAGATCATTATAATAAATATAAGATGTCGTTTAATAAATAAAAGAATGGTAAACGATCAAAACAACTCTCCGACCGCGCTAGATTGGAGAATTATTTTTATTTGATTATTCTAGTTATACTAATATTTTTCTCGTTGTCTCGTCTAACTTGTTGTTGGTGTGGTTTCCCAGGAAGATCTGGTACCCGAAAAATCACTTTAGCTTGGGTGGAGCTGCAGGTGCCCGGGAATTGAACCCAGGACCCTCTGGTCAGCAGTCCAACGCTCTACCCACTGGACTACCGCGACCCACATGTATATATATATATATATATATATATATATATATATATATATATATATATTTGTGTATAGAATATCTATCTATGTATGTATTGGCGGAGTTATAAATGCTAATATTTCAAAACGTTTGACAGGATGATGAATGTTCAAATAATTATGAATCGGCAGCTCTATTTCTGTGAATTCACGCGACGTTTTTTTATTGTCGAGGTTATTTCTAATTCTTCCTTCATAATAAAATAGCTGAATTAATGCAATGATAAAAAATACGTAAGTTTCTTAACCCCGCTCCCCCATTCGCCCCAAGCTAGGAAACGTAATGAAATGGCTCGCTCTCCCCCACATCAAAAGCCTTACATAATGAATAGACAGCCCATTAAAGAAAATTTCAAAGCGGTCGAATTTAGCGCCGGGGTTTATTTCAACCTTTCTCTTATCACAAACTTATTCTTCTTGTCCAGTTTCAGTGCCTAGTGATATCCGTCGCCCATTGCAGGAAAGGCTCCGTAAACACTACGCTTGGGGACGGCAACGGGCACTCCCGCGCCCCAAACAAACGTAATTTCTATCGCCCCTGCCTCCGGGCCAGTTGGTTAAAAATTTTGACGCGTACTCCCAGTATTGTTAACAATCGTTCACCCTAAATAGCGCCGGATGGTAAGTGGACATCATGAGTGGATGGCCACTTGTTTATCGTGTTGTAGCCGGTGTGCCTACTCTATCCACGTTCCCAATTGTTCCGTATAAATACGCGTGTGTCCCTCAGGTGCAAGTCGTCTCGGCTAATTGTTGTAATAACTCAAACTTGCACTCACTTGGAACGCAATGACAATATTATTAACCCTGCCCCCCCCAAAACTTGGGGCCTCAAGTGATTGATAATGGCTAACGCTTATGCTTGCCAACGCTTATAACTATTTCTTTCCTTTGGCGACGTCGTTCAGCTTAACAGTCCTAAAAGAAAGATGTCAGGGTTGACGGAAATTCGACAATGCAGTCTGTTTAGTTCTTCCGGTCTTTTCTCCTTCCCTTCTCCGTCATTAAAGGGTGTACCAGTTAGGGTTTTATGGCCGTGGGAATACGTTTTTGTTACAGTAGAAATAAATAATCTGTATCATCGTCAGTCATTTTTCTTTCGAGGTAGCTGCTGTTAGATTGTTTATTAGAAGTAATGCTTTTTATGTCGAAAAAAGACGTTAAATTCATGGCTTAACCAATGAATAAGAAATAATGCAATGCAACAAGTATTCTAGTGATGAATTTGAGATTTGTTTGCTATTGACAGTGCTTCCCCAGGAAGGAACTATCTTGTTGATCTTAGCGAATTTTAAGTAAAAGTGATTCAAACTGAGGATGCCGGATTTTGCTTGAATAGCATTTTAAATTTGATTCGCCGAAACCGTTCTTGTGCCGTAAGGAACTTTTAGAACTGTAGAAAAAATACATGTGCATTGCTGTATGAAAAAGAAACCGATTAACCTTTTTTAATTCATAACTGTTCGTATTTACTCTTTATGTTGTCGTGTTTACTCTTCATGCTACTGTCTTGGTAAAATGGAGTAAAAAAAAACGGAAAAGTAAAACGGAATCAATAAAGGTGTGCATAATTATGCGAGTATAATAAAATAGTGATGGTCTAATGAAATTCAGCCGTCGTCGAGGGAAAATCTTTGCTTTTGTCAGCATAATAAACAATGCTATATTATCATTATTATTCTAGTAATAATAACGTTGTCGATATCATCGGTGTTAACCGAAAATCAATTATTTTTAATGAATAATATCAGCGAAAGAATTAATTCGTAGTTATTTTTTGGTTTATCCGCAAGCCGACAGAAATGTAATACAAATAATCTTATTCGTGTTGAATAACTTTTTGGAAGTGAAAGTAACATTATCTAAACATACGACCTTCTATCTCCTGTAAACACTTTTCCAATCGAAAATAACTCAATCGTAGTTTAGAAAACTCCTTCAAGCAAGTTGAAAAGCCTTGTCGATCAAGGGTTACGCGAGTGCTGAGCTTAATCTTTGGAATTACACCAGGGCATGTTATTGTGCAATTGGACCTGATTTGTGCACCCATGAATTTTTTTTCAAAGGCGAATACCGCCGTGCTTTACTGCCGGAGTGCATTGACGCCCTATTTAGTCTCCTGGTTCCCCGCCAGAGTATAGTCTAAGCCTACCCCCACCCCCGACCTACCCCCTCTCCCCAAGTGGTGGCGCCGTCACGGTCGCTCCTGACGCCGAGACAAACAGGTGACGGCGAGGGTGCGGAGCGAAGGCGTTAATCATCGGGCGAGGCGGGATTTCACGCTCTCTCCCACGCTATTCCTCCTCGCCCCCCCCCCCATCCGCTACATCCCCCGCACCCTCTCCCACCCCTCATTCCAAGTCCTTTTCATATCTTCCTACCCTCCGAGGGCCCCTTTGTGGGAACGTCGCAAGGATCGTGACACACGTTCGCATTCTATCGCGCCGCATAAACTATCCCGAACGTGCATTCATCTCCTGCAAATGCCTTCCCGTGCCCCGTGCCAAAAACCTTCTATTCCTATGATTGGAAGAGACAAATATCCTTGAGTCCTTAGAAAGCATGTATTCCTTGGTGTTTCTCTTGGAGTAATGATTAAGCGTTTATTAGTGTAGAATCAGTGTGGAAAACTTGCCCTTGAGAAGGAAGTTTGAATCTTTAAACCGCAATATTATTTAAAATACGTCCCGCAGAATTTATTGGGTGCTATTAATAGTCATTCTCAATCGCATACACATTTTCGGGAAAACCTTTTAAGGATTATTAATAAATGAAATTAATTAGATGATAATTAAGTTTGCCTCGCGTCAATCATTCATTTTCATAGATTTTTTATTAGAACGAATCAACCGAACTAATATTGAACCAGTGGAACGGAATCATTTTTCACCGCACTATTATTTAGCTATTGACAAGTTGACGTGCAGTCATCTCTTCATGTACTATTTGAAAAAAAAATAGGCTTAAGAATGCTCTAAACTAAGTCCAACGTTAAGCAGTATATGATGCACCCCCGCGACTTTGGTAACATAACAAAATGCCGTAAAGAAGTTCTGTATAGCTTTGCTACCTAATAAGCATCCCGCAAGACCTAAAATGTATTCATTTAGAGGAAATAATAGGGATAACGCCAGCCTCCGTCTGTCTAAGTGTATATTCTTAATAAGTCTGTTAAAAAAACCTTATGTACCGGAATAATAAACCCCAAATATGTCATTACTTATCCAAATGGTTTGAGATCCCGAGGCACTTGAGGTGACAAAAGTAAATCTCTTCATATTCTCAGTTGAGTGCGAAAGTAGAAAGTTATTTTTTGTTATTCAATTTAGAAGCACATTCCTCATCATAGATGAAGTGATGTTGTCATTTTCCTTAAATGTAAAGGGGTGGGACATTTTTTCCGGATTGTTTCTGTTTTGTTTGTCTGTTTTATTGCCATATTTTATCTCATTGTTGTAACTTTAAGTGAGCCCCCAATCTCCCCTTTCCTGTTGCTTTAATCCTCCAGTTTGTGTATCTAAGCATTTTCTTTTCCTCGCCCTAAATGGTATCACTCTCACCTGATGTCGCGGCGCCGCCGAGAATACGAAGAGAAAAGGAAAAAAGACATTTTTACATTTTTAGGTAATCCGTGAGGTTTAACTTCTGCGAGTTCCATTTCGTTCCACTCGGCCAGCTGGGTCGTAAAACTTCAGACTGCGTCAGCAAATTGCTTCTGTACTGTGATCCTTAACGGGGAGCCCTCCAATGGCCCCGGGCTTAAGTACTTCTCAAGTAGGGTCGTGAACCGACAAAGGCAAATGTTTCCCAAAAGGTGCGTCACGACGCCGCGATGAGGCGAGTAATTACGCCACTGAGTAAAATTTTCCCTTTATTATAAAAAACAATAGTACCCGTCGTGTGTTTTTTCTTCGACGCGTCAGGCATGCGTGGAATAAATATTAAAAAAAGGAAAGGAAAAATACTATCAATATTAATTTTTTTATGCAACCGTTTCCGATACCGACGACTCTCGGGGAAATTTTCGGTGTTTGGAGTGAAAATGCTTTTATTGTACTGATTTTTTAATATGTTAATATAAAGATTATTTTAATATATTATTACCCATAATTAATATTAAAATAGCGCTCTTCGATCTCAAAACTGTTCGAAAGAAGGGGTTGAATATGAATAAAATTAGTGCGAGGTTTTTGATTTTCAGAAATGGAGAAGAAATGAGAGAATTTGTTGGGCAAAAGTGGAAGATAAACGAGGAGGTGTTACTAAGTGTTGGAGAAAAGGAGAAAATTTGAAACTATAAACTGGTAGAAGGTGGAAAAAGTGGACGAAGACGTTACTAAGAGCTAAGTGGATTGTAGTATGCTGTAATGGAGGGGAGATTGTTGGGAAGATGGAAAGAGGGAGAGTGAAAACAGAGCTGTGCTCCATTTTCGATAGTGTGGTAAGTATAAGGTGGAAATGGTAATGCTGGGCAGAATAAATTAAAATCGGGAAGAATTCCTTGAGGGATTGCATAAAGCCTCTCTCCGATCGGTGGGTGCCCATGACGATGATTACCACAAAAGTTGCCATTTCTCCGAGGACTTAGATGTTTTCAAAGGCGTCCACTTTAATAATTCCTCATTTTTTATTGGTGGTTATTTCCTTTAGTGGTATTTAAGGGAAGCGAATGATATTTGTTGATACTTGGCGGAGGCGTCAATTCAAACTCCCAAGGAACCTCTGAGATGTAAATAGCTACGTTGTTTTTCGTTCTGTGAATGAATGCTTATTAACGGATGGGAATTCTCGGGGAGCAAAAGCGATATAGGTAACGCAGAATGAGATTGTGGCTGGTTTCTTGAAGTCGTCAGTGCAGACTTTTTGAATTTCTGACGTAACTATTTTTCCATCTTTGTTTGATAATCTCCATGGGAATGTCTTGGTTCGCGAAATTTCGAAAAGTCCAAGGTAACGTTTTTAGTAATTTTATTAGTTTCTGCGGTAATTTTGTTTAATATCGTTTCACAAGGATGATTAATAGTAGTAGTTTGTGGCAGGTTAAATTGTCCATAATCAACTTTTTATTTGTAGAGGATATTTTTCTTTACGTGCTTGATTGGTTTAATTTCTTTTGATAGTACCCAAATTATTGTGTTTCGCATTCGTATGTAGTTTTCATCCTCATATTACCCCAAATCTCTGATTGTATTTTGTGGAAAATTTGCTTCCCTCATCCCTTAATTTTACTGGCAAAATGTTTTATAACTGTGATTTAAAATTATAATCTGTGATAAAAAACTTCCCGTTTCATTTCGGTCCCGGCACGTGACATAGTAACCAGTTATTGGTATCTGACAGGGTCAATTATTTTATCGTTCTCTGTTTTTTACATCACGTGAAATTCAACGCTTTTTGCGTGATCTTTTGCTCCTTGCAACCAACTTTCCTCTACCTGTTACTCTTTTGGATTCCACCTGATATGACGCAGGGACGGATCCAAGGGGGTTATTCCCTACCCCTTTTGATAAATTTGTCCTTTGGAAATATTTTTGGCTTTGATGAAATTAAAAATTTCTATTACATATTTCCCCTGAGGTTCTTTTGAATATATTTTGTCTCCCAAGGCGTAAAATTATAATTTTCTTACCTTCCGCTTCTCTTTGTATACCAGCCTTTGCTACTTCAAACTGTTTTCACACGGACGGGCTTTACCCACTTGCAAACAAACCCAAATTTTGGGCGTTCCAAATCCTATTTTGAATGTAAATCCGTTGTTTTGCCGTGCCGTGATCCTTACTTCCGAGTTTATAGATATGCATTAACACTGAGATGTGATCTTGATCATCAAAGCCCCACAAAACTTTCGAAAATCTGAATGGAGCGGTGGGCATACCCAGAGCTCCCGACAGGCTCCGATACCTTGCGTTCAATGAACTTTTTTCGACTCTTTTCCTCTTTTTTTATTCCTCCATGCTGCTCTACTTGCGGCAATTAATGCACGTTAGCACCCCGTGAACGTGGCGTGTCGATTGGCATCCGTGGGACAATGGTCTGAATTGGCGGTCCGTTGTTCGTGGGTATCATACGCGTCCGACTGAAAATTTCCCCCTTCTTTGTCCGCAGGGGAAAGTTCGCCGTGGTCCGGAGAGTGACCCATCTGAAGACGGGCGTGGCCTTCGCCGCCAAGTTCATCCGGAAGCGGCGGCGTGCGGAGGACCAACGCCTGGGGATAATGCACGAGGCGGCCGTCCTGCTGGCTGCCGAGGGCTGCGAGCGCATCGTCAAGCTGCACGAGGTGTACGAGACGGCAACCGAGATGGTCCTCGTGTTGGAGTTGTGAGTATTTACGTAATATTGGTTAGATCGACGTTGGACGTAAGAATTAAGAACTGCTATAATATATAATATCTATAGTAATAACAAATCAATCTCAACATTGAAGCAGTACTCCATGTATCAATGGAATATTTAAAGCATTCCAAGATTTTTTCATATTCACTTGATGTATTTGTGCCGAACTTGAAAAAAATGTTTGTGCAAACTGCCATGTCGATTTTGAAATGTAGTTTTTGTTCCCAGAAAGCAGAGAAATTTCCGTGATACTTTGATATTCTACGAAAAACCATGTTATTCGATAATGTAAATATGAAATGTTATCTCTAGTTTACGATTTAATTATCTCTCCAATAAATATTATATTCTCGATTAGACGTATATACAACATTATATTCTTTCTTCCTCCCTACACGCGAGCCAAATTTTTAAAGGAGGTTCAGGAATACAAGGAGCAGTGCATGGCGCACCCTAAATTTCCATTATAATTCTGTGCGCGAAGAAAATCAAGGACGAGCAAGACCTGCAAGGACGGGTGTTGGATATTTGAAAACAGGAGCGTGTGAGACATCTTTCAATAGGGACATGCTGTTGATGTCGTTAGATCTTAAAATCAAAGATGATTTACTTCTCATCTTTTCCCTGTTGTTTCATTAAAATACTGTTAATGGGAATAAGTTATATAATGTAACGGCAGGAAAATTATATACCTGAGGGATTAACGCCGTGGAAAAAGTCAGAATCTTAAATCCTCACCTCAGAATCGCCCTGGTGATCGGGGAAACCCAAGAGCAGGAGTGCTACGTGAGTTGTTTTGGACATTTTATTTAATTTTTTTTAAACTCGGATTTAATCAACTCCTTTGACTTATGGCTCTAAATACGTCCTTACTTGCGCGCTTCGCTTTATTTCATTAAGGTCATGGTCCTCGTAGAGAACGAGTTTCAATTTGTGATTTGGATATCCATCTTCGCCTCAAAATTCGACATAAATAAATGGAAGTTTATGGGAAGAGTCAACCCCAGCCGTACTCTTATAAATAGGCAAAGGATGGGTGAGGGAAATTAGAGAAGATATATGCAGAAAATCAATTTAAAAAATATTACTGAAATTAAAAATAAAATAAATATAATAAAATACTAAAAATAAATAAATAAAAATTTTATTTATTTTTGCATTTTTATTATATTTATTTTATTTTTAATTTCAGTTATATTTTTTTTATTTACTGCATATATCTTCTCTTATTTCCCTCACCCATCCTTCGCCCATTTATAAGAGTACGGCTGGGGTTGACTCTTCCCATAATATTCATACGGCCGTAGTTACCATTCGCTTAATACAAAAGGAAGTTTATTTTTCCTCATTTGAATATCTGGGTTTCAATTTAGAACCACGAAATTTGGTAAATAATCTCGTGGTACTCTTAGACCGTAGACTGTTGTTGAAATGGGGGGTGGAGCCCGGGGCAAGGAATATCTCCCTACAAGTTGAGCCTCTAAAATGGGGTGAAAGTTATGCTTCTAATAAAAATTAGATCCATTACGGCTTTAACTTACTTGCTGTTGAGCATATTCGTTTCAAAATTAAAAGAGGGGGCAACAAGGAGTTATACTTACCAGGAGAATAAGTTAAGGGAGAAAAAATGGAGGTAGGGGGAGGAGAATGAATACGAAGAAGGGATGTAAAAGGACCGAGCAAAGGGTGCTGCTTATATTTTGAAGATGACGTTGAAGGGTTTCGGTAGAGGAGCACTGTATTTCAGGGATGGATAAAGAGCACCTTCTCTTTCATAATCATTTCACTTCGTGAGGCTATTTCCTTTTTCCCCCATCCCTTTAGCGTCACCAAAGCATCCGTAAAACGTGTCACCCATCGTATTCGCGAAATAACCTTTTTTATCATCCAACCTTCATGAAACAACATCAAAGGCCTTTACCCAGGCATGAACAGACAGACTGCCGCCTCTCTAGTTGCTTAAAATTGTAAAAATCTTACATATTTAATGGACAGTGGCAGAACCAATAATGCTCTAGTGGCAAGTATTTGCCTTAATGAATGAAAATAAATTAGTTGGAAAATCACAGGATACCAGAATAATGCTCATTCCTAAAAATTCCACTAGCTGCAGTTGCTTACTCCACGAATATTTACTCAGGAGTTATCGATTACCTATTTTAATGAATGATAAAATTTGATTGATTTAGCTCTTAAAAAGGTATCGATTCCAGTTTCTTGCCTCACCGCGCGATTTTAAAATTTGCCGCTCCTGATATCATACTCCCAATAATGATATTAATCTCAATTATGTATTTACTTGATTAAAATGTGGTTTGATCTCATGACGCAGTTTCTTCATGACACACGACTCTCGTATCGTTATTTTCCTCCTCTTGCCGGAAATTTGACTTTTTTGCATTTTTCATAACCGCAGTTAATGCTTAATACATTTCGTATGCTCACTATACTCAGCTCTTGCTCTGGGACAGCGTAGAGAGCGACCAAAACATTCTTATTTCATGTTTGCAGATCAACGGGTATCGCCCACATCCCTTCTCTTCGTGCCCTTTTTTCATAATCTTCCCCGTGCTGACGTCAGTAGGACGCTGCCCCCCAATTGGGAGACATGAAGCGTAGAAAAATGTCTGCTTCATACTATGCTCGAACGCTTCGGTTACCTCTGCGTCGCTTACGTTATCCCAGGGACACTTTTTGCCTTCTTCGAGATTTTTTTAATCGTTTTCTTGTGTACTTAGCTTGATAAATAGCTACTGTTGTTGTACGTTTCGTGCAAGTTCTAGTTTTGGTGGACTATAGTGCAAAGAATTCTCATTATCACCTGTTATTTTCAATTTTCCTGTATGTGCAGAGGAAATGACAAAGGAGGCATGAGAAGGGCTGGAGGAAAATTAGTTGAGGAACTCAGATTTGCGGATGATTGGGTGTTAATCAGCCGAAGGATTATAATCATTACTAGTCGTATTGTGCAATTAGTGATGCACATGGAAGGAAAATCAATCAAAATAAAATTAAGTAAATGAGATTCTCAAGAAGTAGGTAGGTTAAGATAATTTCAATTTGGGGACACTAACTAGAGACTGTAAAGCAGTGGGGAAAATTTAGATAATGGTGGGAAGAGAGATTCAAAGGAAAGAGATTCGGGAGAGATTAAAAGAAAAAAACTATTTGATAAAGAAACTTATAAAAATAGATTGAAGTTGTTAGACAGGCGGCTCGATTCAAAATGCTAAGGAAAGAGTAGTGAAAACTTTGATCTGGATCGGAAAGTTATTGCGAGAGGATAAACGTAGATAGGAGGCTTGAAAGATATGGGTGTGGAGAAGAATGGAAAAAATGAAATTGACAGATAAGAGACCCAACGATGAAGTTCTAAATATGGGGAAGAGCGACGGCTATTAGAGGAAATTAGAAGCTGGCCGGACGGGTGGATTACTGCGAGGCAATTGGATGCTGAAAGCGGAGCGAGAGTGGAGACTGCTGAGAAAGCGAGGTAGTGGGAGGAGAAGAATGGGCAATTTGAATGGAATTAAAGGGAGCTATAACGTTTGCCTAGCTAATGGGTGAGTTATTGTATTATGAAGTATGGAGTGTAAGGACATTTACGTTATATATATATACTACCTTGAACAAAAAGTTCCCGGAATAACCACCGTGTGGCGCTCCCATCGTTCCGATTTGAGTTCTGTTTTTTTTGTTAAATTGGTACATCTGTTGTTGATATTCCCTTTAAATCTTAGTGTCATAACTTGACATTTGCAAAAGTTACGGTCGGTTTTCGGTATGTCCATCAGTGCTTCCTGCGATTTTTCCATTACTTCCTCTCGGCTGCTAAAACGCGTTCCCCGTAATGGTTTTTTAACTCGATTGAACAGAAAGAAGTCACAGGGAGCCAAATCAGGTGAATTCGGTGGATGTTGGATGGTATTTGTTGCATTTTTCGTCAAAAAATTACGAATAATGATAGCACTGTGCGACGGTGCGTTATCATGGTGCAAAATCCACGAGTTTTCTGCCCACATTTCTGGTCTCTTTCGGCGAATTGCTTCACGCAAACGTCTCATAACGCCCAAATAATACTCTTTGTTTACTGTCTGGCCTTCTGGCAAAAATTCATGATGCACTACACCGTTGTAATCCATGAAAACCGTCAGCATTGCCTTCTTTTTTGACTGAAAACGACGTGGTTTTTTTGGTCTCGGCTCATTTGGTGAACGCCATTCACTTGCCTGATGTCTGGATTGCGTGTCGTACTCATAAACCCACGTCTCGTCTCCAGTAATGATCCTTTTGATGAATGTGGGATCGGATTCAGCCTCGCAAATCATGTCTTTTGCGACGTCAACACGGTCTCTTTTTTGCATGAAATTGAGGTCTTTTGGCACCAACTTTGCTGCTACACGACGGAAACCCAAATCATTAACCACAATGTCTTGGGCGGATCCATAGGCAATGTTCAAGTCCTCCGCTATTTCTCTGATGGTTAATTTGCGGTTATTGACCAACATTTCTTTTACTTTATCAATTTTTTCACCGACTTTCGATGTCGATGGTCTGCCACTGCGTTCATCATCTTCGATTGACTCACGACCACTTCTGAACCGCTCGTGCCACTGGTAAACGACCGTTTTTTTTAGAGAATCGTTGCCGAAACACTTTTCCAACATTTCCAACGTCCGTGCGCCACTAAATCCGTTTTTTACGCAAAATTTAATACAAGTTCGTTGTTGCAAATTTAAATCCATTTCTGCAATTGTAAAAAATCGCCAACACACACAGAGATAGATGTACTCTTGGCTACGTAACTTTTGCAAATGTCAAGTTATGACACTAAGATTTAAAGGGAATATCAACAACAGATGTACCAATTTAACAAAAAAAACAGAACTCAAATCGGAACGATGGGAGCGCCACACGGTGGTTATTCCGGGAACTTTTTGATCAAGGTAGTATATACACACACATATATATATATATTTATGTATATGTTAGGGAACTTATTCGTACGTATTATGTATGTCAGGGATACAGTCATCAGTAGTACCTAGGCCCATCAATTATCCATCCTGACCCTGTAGACTACTGCTACCAAGTGCAAAAAATCAGATTTTCGTCAAATACGCTGATTTATTGATATATATATATATATATATACACCGGCGTCCATGATCCAGTTTTTCATGTCCTCTGTGGTGGAATAGACATTGGAAACATCTCCTTTTTAAGTGGAATGATCATGACCAACCATGGAAATCGATCTATCATGTAATTAGGGGAAGTGCAAACATTGAAAAACCTATTGTACGTGTCGAATGCTTTTCCATTGGGGTGTTCTTTGTGCTTTGTAAAAGTTAAAGTAATCGGAGTGGAGACATTCCCTTGTTTCATAATGTTTATTTTTGAATGTCCGAGTAGACATTATCGCAACTTTGGCTCTTATAAAAATAGCCGGCATTGGTAATCCCATCCCTGAATTCTTAACGCTCTTTATAATAAATACAAGACGTAATAATAGGCTGAGATTCATCTTCTCAATGAAAGCGCTTCTTTTTCAGATTTTTTTAGAATTGCTCAGCCGGAATTGGCCGGCATTCAGTCTTGTTTTGAACCACGGAATTTAACCTTCAGTAATTTCTTATACCACCTCTGAACTTCAAAGTGAAGGTGGTGGGCTAATCATCTCAAGAAGTCGTTAGCAAAACGTTTCCAAAAATAATGAGGATGCCCTTTCTAACTTTAGAATCGAAAAAAAAACTCTTTCAAGGGATGGCTAAATCTTTGTAAAAGTCGATACATTAAAAAAATAAATTCCTCGACAAGGTTATTCGAAAGAGAAAACGGAAGTTCACACCAGCGTTAGAGATTCATTCCTCAACACCTTGGACTAGATACCCACTGAACAAGTTGTCGCCAACAAAACTGTCCTAGAGCCAAGGCTGCCAAATTACTCGCCCTTGATCCTCCTCTCCGTGTTCCCGTTTGATAATTTGATTGTTTCAGTCATTTAAATTGATTTATTTAGTACCCGGCGCCCCAGAGAGTGCTCATATGCCGTCGAAAATCGGTGCGTCGCGGCCTCTCGCCATTCCAGTCTTCACGATCGAAACCTAACGAAACAGATGTCCCTTCGGTGGTCACCCTCTGAAGGAGTCAGTTTATTTATTTTTTTCTGAGAAAGAAAGGCCGTCAGTACCCTCATCCACTCCTGCGAGCAAGTGGGTCTTGGCTGGAAAGCAATATTTTCTTTCGCGGCGGATGTCGCAGCAGAAGAACTAATATTTTCTTTCGTTTCGGACGGGAGATACCTTGGCTATTTCCCCGCCAGATTTCGAGTGAGGAGACAGGAGAAAAAGAAAGAAAGGGTTGACCCTAAAATCGGGAGGAAGGAGGGTGGGTGCGAAGTGTTCTCAGACCCCGGGCAAGGTCACCGCTTAAACTAGGCGTCGCGAGGAATGCGCACTATATGCGTAGACGATGAGGAACTCTGCCAGAATTCAAGGGAATATGGGAGACCGTCCAGGGTCTTAGGAGCGAGGGAAGGGGGGGGAGTTTTCCGCACTGTTTACATTTCAGAAGAGTCTCACTGGGACCGCCTTGGAAAAGGGGTTTCTCTCGCGTCGGGAGGAAGGGACTTAGGGTGTGGGGGTGGGCACGAGGGATTAATGGGAACTGAAGAATGAGGAATACACCGATGGAAGACGAGATGAATGAGCTGCGCGGGAGTTTCGAAATTGACGCTTATTTATAAGCTTCATTGTTTGCTCGCCGAGTGAGAACACTTAACGGAGGCACCAAAGGTATCTCCAGTGGATATGAATACAATGATAGTGTACTAAAATTCCCGTTTCTTATTTGCAACAAAAGGCGTGATAGCCTAGTAGGTAAAACATTCAGCCGTCTGACCGGAGGGTCCAGGTTCAAATTCGAGTGGCTCCTATGGGCACTTCCTGCGTCAGCCAAATTGTGTGACTTTTTGGGCGCCATGTATTCACCAGCATCTAAATAATGACCATGAAACTATAGGCAAGGTATGTGGTAGTCGTTATATGCACAGCACGCGTGGAATTGCGATCACATGGCGTACTTATATGAAAATGACTGATAGTTACAAAAAGCTCCAGCCATAATAGACAATTAATAATTATTTCTTCCATATGTGTTGATAACAGTCCATCATAATTCGTTGAGGGATCATACCAACAAATTAACAATCTTATTGGGAAATCGCAGGCGCATTAGGGAAAGGAAACACTTCTTTCCACCATCCCTTCCCTGAATGTATTTCGTGCGTCGTAGGGTATAGCACTAGGTTAGTTCTACCCTCATCTATCAAACGCATTGGTTTTTTCGCCATGCTGTCTCATGAAAGCTAAGCTAAATGTGACGCGAAAGTCGAAGATGGTATCTCGTTGGTTTGGACCAAAATGAATGTTCGTTTGGTCGTTCGTTCGAATTCTATTTGGATGAAATCACAGCTCTTTTTTGCGATTCGATTCCCCTATTTGCTTGCTTGCCCCATTTGCCTACGAATTTCGCTCGATTTCAGGATAAGGTTCCAGTGTTGAATAGTTGTAACTGTCACGCAGGATGCAAAAAAGTGTATTACTGAAAATCCAGCACCGCAGATTCAGGTGAATTGTTGGGCGAATTATAAAACGCGTTTTTCTTCGCTTCATGCCATCCAACCTGGGAGCAAAACTGTACTGACGTCACCGCTGGACAAAAAGTGAATATAGGGCAGCAGCAGATAAGAAAGACACTCACAATGCTGACCCGTAAGCATGCAATGTTTGTATGCATTTTTGAAGAGCAGTTGTATGAGTTTTGACACCCTAGTCTACCGTTTCGATCTAAGTACTGCCAACATTGGGCATGCGAAACATTCCAAAAGAATATTTTTATTCCGATCAGTACCAAAAATTGTTGTGTATGTTCAACGAAAAGGAGGTGACTAATAAAGTAGTGAGAGACCAGGGGATAAGAATAACAGTAGGAGATTGTAAGCAGATTTTTTTGAAGACACTTCACAAATTTGGGGGTACATCGCATGTCTATTTCATGCTATCTTTCATGTTTACTAGGATATGCTATTTTTTTATTATTGGGTGTGCGAAGCATATATTTCATTATAGTTTGAAAAAACTCGCGAACTGGGGTGTACAATCAATTTTTTGCGCGAAGGAAGTCCCAAAAATCGGGTATTCTTGTCTCCGAAGTTTTATATCTTCCAATTTACCAGTTGCTTTTTGGTGCAGCTAAACCAGATATTTTTACAATGTATACCTTCATGTGAGACCAATTTAAACGAGAACGAAAGTTATTTCATCTTTGCCCCTTCTTGATTCATATTCTTGATGAAATTATATTGTTAATAATAACGTCAATGGAAAATAAAGAATTCTCGTGTTAGCCTTAACCTTAACTTTGCAGTCGTTTTACTGCTGCCTTCATTTATGTTGTATGAAATCTTACCAATGGCCCTCATCGCGTATAACCTTGATTGTACCGACGTGAAATATGATCGTATGTAAAACTGCCCGAAAGCGAGATTTGTTATGAGGAGAAAATTTTTCATTTGTCTTCAAAGATCACGTAGAAATTGTTGTTATAAATACTTACCCTAAAATAAAGCAATGCAGGTACGAAAATCTGTGAATTTTTATATCGCATTGAGACATCAAAGTGTTTCAATTTATTTCCTTGGGTTTTCGATTCAAATAAAACAATTTTTCGGCCGTATGCATATATGTATGAGATTGTATAAAATATGGTGAACCATAATGTAACCTCATCAAAAGATTCTCAAACTTCAAATTTACAAAGGTGTACTGTTTAGGATTATTTTCTGACGCATTTTCAGCAGTCTATACATGCAAACCATTCTGGCTTATAGTTTTACTGATCCATGCCATACCTATTTCGGTGATGGGATTCTTATTGACAGTAAACTCCCAACGCATTTACCCAAAATATTACAAAAAATCGTATTTTCTATTTCTCCGCTTTCTTTCCACACAAGTAAATCTAGACCTCGTAAGAGTACTACTTAGTCCTAAAAAATGAATAATCAGAGACCATGTGACAGCTATTATATATTGAAGCTTCCAAAAATGAAGTTTATCTGATCACAGCTGTAAAGCGGTTCGAACCTCGTAGACGAGAAAGAGAAGGTTTATTATTGTTTGAGTGAAACGATCTCTTTGCTTAGGGTGTGGTTAAAGTTTGTCATAGTAGCTAATACCTAATGCCATCCAAGATCATACATTAGCCGGATAAAGATATTTCAAACGTGTGCTCTTACTTGAAAAAATTATTTTTGGTGTCTTGAGATACGCTCATACTAAATATCATGGTGGCACGCCTCTTTCGGTGATAAAAATTAACGTCAGCCCTTGACCACTTCTCCTATTGCTGGCAGGCGAAGGCTTTACTCTAAGGTACGTGCTTGAATTTGCCATGCCATCTGGACCGAACTCGCTATTTCCTCTCCAAATATGGATTCAAGGCCATTTCACGTAGCTTACATCAGCAGGTTATAACACTGAAATTTGTCTACGCGTAAGGCTTGTCGCAAATCGACCAATTTCCCTGGAACAAACGACATGTTAACTCCAGTATTCTGTCACAGTGAAAGATAATTTATGCTATACGCGGGGAAAATAGTGCATAGAAGTAGGTCATGCTCCACGATTGAAGTAGAATTTGCAAGTCGCATTTAATAACCTTTATTGTTCAGACCAAAAATTATATTGCCATCCCGAAGACAGACGCCTTATTTCCTGTAACCCTTGTGCACCGAAGATCAGAACCAAGAAGGAAATGCCATGTTTTAGTATTCGACCTAGTTTTATAAGTGTTTTGCATTTGCGATAGAACTAGATTGGATCGAATAATATGATATCTTAGTTTCAAAAAATATATTTTTCAGGTCATTGCAATCAGGGTATTAACTTTCATACTTTTTTAATGAAATTACTTCTGCAACCGCCATGATTTTTTTATATCACTTGAATTTTATCGTTTCTCCTTTCAAGTCCCTAATGAGTGTAACCATCCGAAGTACATGGTTCTTTTCGCTGCGAATGCTTGCTTTGTCAAAAGCGTATACATCTTCTAGGTTTATTTGAATAAAAATGGAGTGCGGCTGTCTTATAATTCACGTATTCATTTCGCTTAAATTTTGAATTCTTTGGCAGTTTTTAGTTTTTTATGAACACCTTTAAAGAAACTTATCAGATAATTTCATTCACCTTTGATCAGGTAGAATTATTGGAATGGGTCCAGTAATTCTCTTTTGAACGACAATATGTAGGTGACATTCATTGCCTTTATCAATCGTTATCAAATCACGTATGCATTTTTGAATGCGCTGCTCTCCAGATAGAAATTCTCTGTAGTACGTAGACGCCCTTCCCCATGGCCTTCACTGAGTATGCTTATCAAATATCAATTTTAAATTGTATTCCCCGTGGAGGAAAAGGCAATGTCTTCGTTTCTCCTGTAAAAGTAGATCCTAATACTTTTTTCTGCCTAATTCGAAAAACATCTTTTCGTAATACCTTTGAGGTTTCTAATTCTTTAACCCTTTCACTGACGTTAGGTTGAAATATTAATACAATGAAAATAAGGAAGCCAAGGAAAATTAAGGTACTAAAATACTAATTTTTATTTTCGTGTCACAAATCACCGAATTTGTGCCCAATGTGCCCAATGTGCCCAAATGTGCCCAATTTGTATATTATATTTACATTGAAATATAATAAAATAAAAATCCGTGGCTACTCATAAAGGAGTTCCTAATTCTTTCGCAAAGGAACACATTAATCTGGAAATCCGCCTTTTTTTTAAAAATTGTTGATTAGTGCCCGAGTGAAAGATATGAATAATTTACGATTAGCGATGATTTGTAATTCACTCTTGTCGTCGTCTTTTGAGTTGCTCTGTTTCAAGTTGGACGCTTCTAGAGACTCGTTTGATTCTGGAAACCAACAAATAAAGCCTTTTCGCTCCCCACGGTTGTCTTCCCTGGCTATAATTCTTTTCAGTATAATTAATGAAATTTTAAGTGGATCCATCAAACTTTTCCTCTTTTAACCTTTAATTGTATGATTTTTGGGAAAGGTTTTTGGCAGTATTGACTTGGGTCTTGTCAGCCTACTTACGCGGAATTTATGCTCTTCCGATATTGAATATTTTGGTGTAACAGATTTGTAACTGAGCAATGTTACTAAACATGTATACATGTTTAAACATATGTGCATAAATGTCATTTTATAAGAAGAAGATGTGGTCGGAGGGAGTCGAGAGGGAGTGGTAAACTGAAGGCCGTGTAAATGAAGTAGAATGCTCGGTAAGCGGTAAAGACGAATGAAAAGGATTGGATTTTAGATATTACTTATATAAAGACTGGTAATATTTAGTGCGAGCAAGCAGTGTGGGACAAACTAAGTTTTACGATGAGAGGAAGTGCTCATAAGTCTATGAAAATATGTTGAAAACATTAAAGACTGTCCAAAACCTACCCCTAATCGGTGTACAGTGATTATTTATTAATTCATAATTTCCCTGCCCAGAACACAACCTGAGTTGAACTAGCACATGTTACTGGCTTTATAAGATCAAATTTCACCGCCGTCATTGAGCCAGTATTTAATTCTGTCGAGTCCAAATTTAGGCTATTATACAAGATTGTATACGGCCACCAGATCAGGTTAGATCTACTCAAGCTGTAAACCTTAGAGGAAAAATCTAAGTTAAACTTGAGGGTGTTTTACGCCAGGCGTCTCCCTTCTCCCCCTTCCACCTTCTCGGTGGATCGATCTTGCAACTAACTCATATTATTGCTATATCGAAAAAATCCACCATTGGTATTTATGGAGAGACAAGGAGTTCCTGTATGTTTTTCTTTGGTTTTCTCTATCTACTGGGATTTAAAATGTTACCAAGAAAGAAGCCTAGTTGATAGGAAACATTTTAATTATTTTCAGGTTATACGTTGAAAACTTGAATAACAACTGCCATAGGGCGATACTTTGTTCAAGATGGGTATTTTCTTGATGGCTGATATTTTTTAAATGGTCCTTTCCCTTGAACTTTTTCCAATACATTCAATTGTTTTCGTAGTTATATCGAAGGGCACCGTTTTGAATTTTTGGGTTGCCATAAATCCGTTGAGCTATGTGATGGAAATAGAGAAAAAATGTTAATAATTCAATTTCTGCTTCGGGTTATTTGTATTTATCATTGCCTTTCATAGCCTTAAAAAGGTACCTCGTATAGAAGAATAAAATCCTATAAATGGTCAATTAAGAGTGACTAAATTTGCAGTCACATATTTTATGATGCAAAAATTCAATTTTTTATTATAGTTTTAGATAAATGTGTAACGTATATTTGGTGCAATATTCATTGATTTTTACATATTGTTGCGTCAGTGGCAACTGTGGTAAGTTAAAACATGTTCAATTCGCCAAAGACAACGATGGAGGGAACCCGCTACGAACATTACGCTGCAATGAAATTTTGCTTTTTCATGAATAAATCATCGATCGAGGCCTATGCAATTTTACAGTGGGTGAATTTGAAATCTGTTATTCTCTTTTGCTAAGTTACAAGATGATTTATATTTGTTTGAAAAGGAGGACAATAAATTTCAAAGAAAGTTGGACCTGAAGCTTTAGTTACTACCCTTACGGAAGTAAATATTAATACCTATGTGAAGATCGTCGAGTAACATTAAGAGCATTATCAGAAATCAGAAATTTTTATGGGATGACGCCCACACGTCGACAACAGGAAAATTGCGTATTAGACGTTATTTTTCGTTTTGGGTTCCGTCAAACCCACCGCGAAATCTCGTTTATCTCACAAAAATCAATGTAAAGTGTTTTCCTCAAACTCGCCATATTCGAGGCCTAGCCAAACACTATTTTTTTCTCTTCTTCGTGGTAGCTCTAAATTCACTTAATGGGTAAATTTGTTCTGCGTGTGTGCATATGCCCTTGTGCGTGTAAATGCACGTAGTTGATGACCCTGCACCGCTTTTCGCTTGCTTATTGCATTACTTTAGACTAAGAGATGGACAAGCGGGTTTTCTGGAGACTCCAAAATCGCAGGTCACTCGATTCCCTATCGTACGGCACGTGTCGCTCGGGCCAGTTGCGACACCTTGGATGGCGCCCCAGAACTGTCCACGATAGAGGACATTGCGAGGGAAATGCATTAGCGGGACGAGCTGTTTGTGCTCTTATTCGATGGATACCCGCCCAGTGGCATTTTATAGGCGCTCCGTGTTTTTCCTCTTTCCTGCAGTCATCCCCCCGCTGCCCCCCTCGACAACCCTCTCTTTCAGCGGGCTCGATCTTGTAACTAACTCTCGCCCGTGGTGGGTACATCTTCGCACTCCTATTTTGCCCCTTATCTCCCCGCTCACGCACATAATACTTCCCACCGTGGAAAAGAATCTGAGGAACTTAAAAAGCGTTTCTCTGTTGTTCGCGTATCTTTCAAGGCGAGCCGACAGGTTTAGGAGTCGTCTTTTTATCTCTTCTCCTTGATAGCCTTGGTCCAATGCGGAACGAAAAAACCGAGGGAATGAGATTTTTGCCTCTGGATGGATCGCTCCATTTTTTTTTTTGCGTCAAGCCTACACGGAATAGGGCTTAGTTAGGGTGGCGAGAGAGAGAGAGACAGCAAATATGTTTTCGTGATTAATAATTTTTATGTTCCTTGTTTGCATTAAAAGTCCGGTGACTCTTCCTTTTGTTAGCTTTCTGTGCTTCATGGTTTACTTTAGGTTGAACTCAAAATACGGTAGTGGTGGAGCTGATGAAAAATTATTCATGAAATTGGAGAATGATTTAAGATGCTCGCAAGAGGCCATGTCACTCGCCTTTGACTCAAAGTATTTGTGAGTAGTTTGTGATGATGGTGACAGCTATAATTAATGATTTATTCTCGGATTCTGTTTAATTTTAAAACTTATTGTTGGCTATGTTTTAATCCAATGTAACTTTTGTGCAAAACTATGTATTTGATAGCAATTTTCACTTCGTAATTTCACAATAAGAATGCACCATTTTTTATTTTTTCTGTTAGCCAGTCATATGTCACAGTCTATAATATTTGTAAAGTAGTAAGTACTCGAGAGTATTTATGTGCCGAGTTCAGAAGTGGCGGTGGTTATATTAACTGATTTTTTTCAAATTCTGTGTATTTTTAAAAGTCATTGGTGATCGTTTAATTGTACGAGTAGCCTAATGTTTGCACAAACTATATATATTACTGAAATTATCAAGTCATAATTGTTCAGCAAACATACTTAATTTTTGTTTTCTTTTTCGGTGAGTTGGTTGTTTCCTTTTATGAAAATGAATGTAATAAGATACGAGTTTTCCGTTTCTTTTGTAATGTAGAGGTGTTAGTGTCACATTAGTCGCGGGAAAAGGTACAAAGTGCAGAAGCGTCTTCCTTTCTATGCCGTAATTCATTTATGATGTGGGATATGATAACATGTTTGTCATCCAGGAAAATCGTTTGTTCCTGGAATTTTACTCCGACTCTAAATTTAGAGAGCATCAATGCTCAGAGGTACGTGTGGAGAAAAGTGAATGTGTCATCAACGCCGTCCTGTAGTTAATGCTCCGTTAGTGCAGAATTGTATCTAGTGGGTGCATAGGAAGTGTCGTTGCTTCAGTCTGAGGCACAGAAATACGAGTAATATTTATTGTATAATTTCACCATTATTTTAAAACAAGGATTCTCATTGTCAATAGTTATAGGGCACTGAAAATATAAAATAATTGAGATGTCTGTCTTCCATTTCCAAATCCTGGCTTATGATATAGTTTCAAACAACATGGCATGGAAAACTAGTGGTATCAGTACTTCAGTACTGTCGCGGAAAAACCAACAAAAGGGGATTAGTTGGTAATTTCGAGCCGATGTTTAATTCAATATCCCTCTTTCTTTCTAAAAATTGGCTTTGTTTTCAATGTCATACCCTCTTCGTGTCGTACTCAATTCAAATAATTCGAGAGGCGCCCGACGGCAGGGTCCGTTCTTAATCTAAACTGCCTGTGATGACAAATCTCAGTCGTCATAATGATCTAATTATGCCTTCTTTGAATACTGAGTAATATTCCCCGCTACCCAATACTAATACTGCCCAATATCCGCAAAAGTTTCCAGAGTCATCCCCTAATTCTTTTACCCATTTTTCATTAACATGTTACTGGAGGACTGAGAGAAGGCATTAGAGTAACATTAGATCCTTTGCATCCCTTTTATAGCCTTAGATTAATGGTGCTTTAAGAAACAATAGACGTCAAGTTTTGTCAAATTGTCTGTCTGTTACTTGGCCTGCTCCATACGTCGGTAATTGCACACCCTTGGACGCCACAGTAAATAGTCGCCGTTGCCTTATTCCTGTACTTACCAGTATTAAATACATTAACAACTAGAACTTAAAAGCCTAAAAACGATATTAAAATCCAGAACTCACTTTGCAAATTAATTTATGTCGGATTAGATGACTTGTTGAAATTTTAATGAAGAGCGGCACCGTAAGAAGTCGAGGATGATGAGGATAAAGTGGGGCGGAGGGATGCGAATCTGCCGGAACTTTAATTCAATAGCATTTTCGAGAAAATGATTTCCCTTTTCGATCGTTATGGGTCCCACGGAGTGAGCGGTGATGTCGATGAATTTCGCTGTCCCCTTGCATATGCCGTGCCGTGGAGCGATGTGATGCGTCCTCCTTAGTCCTCGTTTTATCAGTTAGCGAGGAGAATACGCGCCTGACACCTGCGACTCTCACAGCAGTCGACTCCGCTACCTTCCCGTCTTGATTTGGTCAGTTCTACAACCCGGGCGTCGCAAGATCTCTCCTTTGAAGCGCAAACGTCCTGCGATGCTGTAACCTTTTCATGGCGAGTAGAGCCATCTACTATAACCGCCATTGGACCCCTCTAATTTGGGTGCCACATCAGTTAATCTCTTTCCATTTGTCTGTTGTGGACGGTGGATGCGTAAGTCGACTTAATGTGCAAGGCTTACTAATTTGATGCTAGAATTTTCTGAAATTTGGCTTGAATTCCTTGCCCATATTCTTGAAAAGTATTAATTTTTTCACGTCCCAGCTTGAACGATAAACGATCATTACCCTGACAGTCAATATTATTGAAAATATATAATTTTTATGTTAAAGATATGTACTTGTACTTGAAGTAGATGTTTAAAACTAACTTTTTGCCTCAAGGAAATGTATGATCCCTAGTTGTCCTGAAAATTTTATTTTAACCCTTATACTAAGCTGATTTTGATTTTTGAGAGCGCAGTAGTTTTCAATTGATATTTTCCTCATATTTATCAGCTGAATGGAAATGAATCTTAGTTTAAGAGCACGATGTTACTCTTTATAATCATTCATATCATTCATTACCGGCCACCTAGTCTCACATCTTCGTAAATGTATGATAATGCTCATGAAAGAGATGTAATATACGGGTAGGCTTTCTCGTGTTCACCTTTTATCTTCGATTAGATTTTAATATTTTCACCTCCAGTGAATCAGTATATGCTTCCCCACGTGTCTCTAGTGTAGAAAATCATGTTTCTGGGTTTTTATCTAGGGTGCATAGAAGTGTCATAGGGATTCGATCCCGGTACCATCGTACTCCAGGATTGTCTACTAGGTTTACACACCTCACTGCCAGGGCTCACGTACCTTTAATTGTTAGTTGATTCAGTGTTTTTTGTCTGCGCGTTCCCTCATATTTAGGTACACTCATCGTATGGGTGCGGAAACTGTTAGTTCTTCTTTCCTCGGGGATGCTATCAATTGATTTATACTGCATGCAAACGAAAGCGTACTCGTCACCTCTTGTGTAAAGGACGGATCTGAGTAGGTGTGGACATTTCAAGTGTTTGCGCACAGGCAGGTTAAATTTATATAAAACGAATTCGCTAGGATACAGGCGGATTGGTCCCTGCCTTCCCGTCTTAACTGAAGAACAGTACGATGAATTAACTTTAATCGAGAACTCGAAGAAAATTGCACGCCCCTCTTTGGATTAATTCCAAAACTCAGCCGTTCCAAGCTAGGTTTACTTCGGCGATCCTAGCACAATATTCTTCCTGAGTTCGCATGTATCAGTAGCGTTTAAATCGATCGAAATACTCCTGTTCGGTAACCAAGGTAATGACGTCAGACATGATGGGAAAAGCAATTTTTATCTTTCCCACTTTCGTAGCTTTCCCAACATTCTCCCTTCGATCGAGGCTTGCAACATCCCAGAGCCTTTCAGTATTTCCTCTACCCATGTTTTCTGCCTTTTTCGGATTCCCCCCATCAACTTCCTTCCTTCTTCCAACATACATGTATATAAAACTCCAGCGTTTGTCGTCCACTCCGTTCAAATTATTTTCTCCAATCATTGCCCACATCTCATGAGTCTCCGATGCACGCTCAGCCTCATGCTACAATAATGACCAGGCTTCTTAACAGTGACGCGTTACTCTTCATATTTAAGTTTTTACTAATCTTTTCTTCTACTATACTTTTATTGGAGGTAACAAGGGTCTAAATGGGATTGATCGGTTTAAAATACATACCAAGTAGGCTAACACGTCACCCATCAAGTACTAGCGTACCATCAATTATTAGTTAATTCACTGCTTTTTTTCTTTCGCGTTCCCTCAAATTTTGAGTCCATTCATATTTGTTCTCACAACTACGACTTTCTTGACAATAGCACGTCTTAATGGGTCGTGTATACTTAAATATACTGTGGATTATACAACATTCAGGATATCGGCCAACCTTGAAAATCTAGAAAACTCGAGGAATTCAGCGGGTATTCCGAAAGATTCGGTATGCGACACGGCATGCAAAATAATGCCACTTCGAGATGCGTCTGGGAGGCTCTTAAACATCGCCCTTATTCTTCTTCGCAGCCCTTGCGCTCGTCCCTCCATTGAGATAGCACAAATTAAGGCAGTTGTGCGTGAAAATAAGCTCTCAATATTTTTGTTCTCTGAATATTTTTATGCCCGAACAGTTTTATTTTGTGTTCATTTTTACTGTTGTTACGTGTAGGAAATGTTTTATTTTATTTCTCAAACATCTAGTAATCAAGATAATAATGAAAACTTCGTTGCAATTTTCCACAGTTAAAACTTTATTGCCGACCATGGTTTCGATACACTGTATCATCATCAGGTGCTAGTAATCAAGATTTAATTTCCTTGTGCTTATGAGTAACTTTCAGGCCTGCTGTTTATCGATGGGAACGATACATTTAAAATGATATGCTCTCGCTACCTTTGGGGTATTTGTTGTGGTATGCCATTATAGTGAAATTATATATCACGTATATCAATGCATTTTTCGGAATTTGTTTCATTTTCCGGAAAATCGATATTCCTTTAAGGATGAGCCTACGAGTAATGTGAATAACTTGCGATTACGCGAGGATTTCTAATCAGGATGGTGTACTTATTAGATGTTTTTCACGTACTGACACATGCTTCCTGTATGTAGCAGGGCATTGTTACATATATCAGTCATGTATGTTACACGCCCGATATCCTAATGATACCTCCAACATTTACTGTCGGTAACTTCAGTCAGTAATTATTATATGACCAATATTTGGCCAAAACAGATGTTTTGGGACGTGGAGTGTCCTGATAACTAAAGATATTTCCCGGAAAAGTCAGGGAATTTCCTGATAGTTTGAGAGTGGACATCGTGAACATTGTTCATAGCATCTCCATGGGGTATTTCCAAGACGTGATGGGATGGCTTTCATATTTTATGACGCCAATACCTGTATGGTCACCATGTAAACAGATCTAGTAGAGATTACTTTGCAACTTAGAACTTAATCATTACCTTAGTGTTTCCTGATTGCTTGAAAACAGTATCAAGTTGGCACAATTTGTTTTGTGCGTCTTCGCGAGAGAGAGACTCAGGGTCTGGTTCACCTATTCTGAAGATGCCTAAAGGTCGCATCATTTAATGTCCCATTCGACAAACATAATAGTGCACTTAAAAGTGCTCTTCCCCCGGCATCCATCCAAATAAAAGAATGGGGATTCCAGTGTAAAATTTGTCTCTCACGGGATTTGATCCCGAGAATCCGGCCTGGGAAGCCATTATACCCACCACCAATGCACCAGTCCAATCCCTTGATCACTTGACGTTAGTGAATTTATCGTTGCACTCAAGGGAAAATTGCCTTTTATTTACTCTGGCAAAGAGACAATTCCCCGTTTTAATCACAAAGGTAGCCGGGCCATTTTCTCAAAAGCCTTCGTTTTAATGGATGGTGCCTGGCTGCAGGTTACCATGCGGATTTCAAGGGGAAATGTTTGCTTAAAGGGCCCTTTGGCATTGTGTCATCTCATTCTCGCAGCAGTTAAAAACTTGTGAGGAATTCGGCGTTTCCTCAATTTCCCGTTTGGTGGAATGGTGCGCGAGTAAACATACAGACGCATGTCGACCATGTCACCGTGCCATTACATCCGAAATGCCATTGCCAGTCGTAAATCGTGAAGACAGGTAATTTATTTGTGAATCCAATTTCTGTTCGCTTAAAAGCGGTTAGCGTCACAGTTTTTTTTAAGTATCAAGGTGACAATTTTAGTTTCAGCCAAAATATCACTCGGTTGGGACTCATAAGTATGTTGGCACGTTTGCTTAATATCAAGTTAGCTTTTTATGCTTTTATTTACTCCTATAACTTATAATACTTCTGAGTGAAACATTTAAGGTGTTAGAAAAATGAGAGCTAAGAGTGGTACAGCCTGGGTAAAATATTGGGACATATGGAGCCCAATACTCATGCCCCAGTGACTATGTCCAGTTTCATCAATTTTACTTCCCAAAGAGATGGGTGGCAAAACTGCATGTTTCGATTTATTTACACTTACCTTAATATTTAACGTTGCCTTCAGCTTATTTATGAACGATAAGAAACGCCGAAAAAATTTAACTCAGGTGAGGTTTATAAAGTCGTATGGTGAGTGTAAATTTGTTAGCAGTGGCCAGATACGTCTTCTCTTGTACTTTTCTTTATCTTTCAAGCAATGCCCACTGCCGTTCTTCCCATTCAGTCCGATATGGTTCGCTTTGCCATTCTAATTTTCTATCCTGTTTATTTTCTTCATTCTTCTTCAGAAACTCATCTGTGATCATTATGTCTATATATGAAAATTAGGTTTCGAACGGCCCCGAACACCTATTTATTAACACTGGTCTCCTTCTCCAAACTCTTTTTTTCCATATTTTACTTTCTCATTAAGTTATTTTCTGTCTGTCTTCATGCTGTTCTAATTGCCTATTCTTTTCTTTCCTTCGCCTACCGAACATTTTCTCCTCTATATTCATCAGTCTTTAGTTAGCGACTATTTCTTATCATCCCCTTCGTCCACCATGACAACATTTTTCGAGTTCCACCTAGAAAATTCCTCATTTCCGCGAACGTACGTAAAATTAAGTCTTTCGTCTTCTTTTCCATCCAACTTTTTTTGTCCGTTCTTCTCCACTCCCACTTCTCAAGGGCCTCAATCCATTCCAAACGCTCATCAACGAACCTCTAAGGCCTTATAGGTCTTCACTCTATGTCATCAAGTCTTCCCCATCAGTGATAAGTTCCTTCTCACCTCCCCTAATATCCCCAGAACAACTTCGCTTCTTTTTCTTTCCTTCAATTTCAACCTTTCAATCCTCTCCGCAACCAAATCTCAAAACCTCCGACGATTATCCTCCTGCATGGACCACCAAGTGTCCGAGCCGCGCAACACCACGCTCCATATTCTCATTCTTTTCTTTACACCTGTACATGAGATCCATGTTATCCACTGCCTTCTCTTTTTTGATTTACCATCGTTGGTGATGTTATGTATAAATATGTATGATATATAAATTCGAGAATTGGTTTGCAGTAGCTCTCACCAAACTATTCTGCATCTTACCAATCTCTTCATTCCCTTATAGTTCCTTGCCCCGGTATTTCCAGTCACCTGCTTCTCGAAGTTCTCTCCTTCCTCTATACTTCTTCCCCTCTGCTTCCTTCAATTATGTTCTTCAGTAAGTTGTCGTGTGATAGGATACGCCAATTTCCATCTTCTTCTTCCGCCATGGCTTTCCTCTTCATCCGACTTTCGAAGTACCCCATCATTTGTTACTATTTATTTTATTTCCAGTAATCTTAGTTAGCACACCGCTCATGTTGCTTCCAATCTTCTTTCCTCTGTTGCTTTTATCGTTTAAGTCTCACATCCGTAGAAAAGTGGACTCCGTTCGCTTCGTTATTGTTATGCTAATGCATGTTTGCCTTAAATAGTTGTTTCTTCTGATAGAAAGAATTCTTCTTCTTCATTGATAACGAAATTAACTTCTGCTAACCGTTGATTTCGAGGGACCTCCGGGATCTAAGATGGCAATACGTCTCAGGCTGTCTGCACTCCTGTTCCCATCTTTACCGCAAGTTATGCCCGCGATAGTGAGTGCTCCGTGGTGTAAAGTTACAGAAGCAATTGAAACGGTGGAGGCATCGGCCTGCCGTCATCCGGCGACGACGGGAGCAGATGGGAATCTCCCGACACCGAAACGCGCTCTCATTTGTATTCAATCCTGTACCCTGCGCAGTCGGGCGGCAGTTAATTCTAACGGTTAACGCCATCAGGAGAGTGTGTGCGCGCGCGCCATCATTTTCACTTTCCCAGAGTAGCTTTGAATTCTGGACTCGGGAAACACAATCTCCCTATTGTTTAGCTCTCTCAATGATTCCCGCAGAACAATAAGGACGGCGAATGTCCGATGGCTCGCGTGGATGGGTTTACTTGGATCAAAAATGTGAATTGCATATTTTTATACTGTTCTCTCGACGAGGATGTTGGGATATATTTTCGTTTTTCATATATATATTATACTATATATGTATATTACTTTTCAGCGAGCATATTTCAGGAGGCAAGTCGTGGCCACGTCATGGGAACGTTCCACTCCGTTCAAAAGCTTTGGCTCGACTTTGCCGCTGATGGCAACAAGTCGTGGCGTGATTGAAAAAAAATGAGACTCGTTCATGATTTGCAGTTTACTTTCCCCTTCATCTGTTCACTCTCCTTGAAAACTAAAACAAACGGGGTTTCCACAAGTCTAGAAAGCTTTACATTAAAATGTGGAAATTTAAAGGGGCATTGTAAAATTAGACCAGGAAGAACTAGGAAGGAAAATTCCTATATATATATATCCGGACAATTTTTATATCTTATGAATGGTATCCTCTGAAAAGACATTATCGAATCAGTGGTCACCAAAAGCGCTAGTTGGATGAATGCTTTCCTGATCATTAAATAGTTTTGATGTATTATTTTTTTGTACCCTACTAGCCCCCACTATAGTGTTTTGGTTGGGGGTGAAATCACACCAGACAAATATGGACCCAAATATTTTTACCCCTATCGCGGTCGGACAGTTATTCTGATCCCTTATCTTTCGAGGAGAAAATGACAACTTAAATCTATTGAGGACACAATTTATCAATACGCACTTATTGAAGTTTAATTCGAATTTCCAAGTGTCACACGAGCGATAAAGCTACTGGGTCTTCAGGATTATGGATATCTCTGTCAACGTCTGCATCGTCGGCAAATAAACGTATCTTACCAGTTACTACGGAGTCAATGTCGTTTCTTAAAGTGGGATTAAAAGAGATCCGATAACACTGCTCTGGGGAACACCTGAAGTGACTTCTATTGCATTTGAGCTAACTCATCTATGACTATTCTTTGTACCCAACAATACAAGAAGTCTTTAATCCAACCCAGGATATTTTTATCTATGCCATGTGCTTCTAGCTTTGTGAGTAGTTAACTCTGAGGTACTTTTTCGAAAGCTTTCTTAAAATCTAGAAAAACCACTCCACTGGAACATTGCTCTCTCCCGAAATAAGAATATCATGAACTAATGCTTCTTACTATCGAACTAGCAATTACTCGTATACTGTATGTTCCATGACCTTGCATGAAATGAATGTGAAGGAAATAGGTCTGCTATTCCTTGGTTCCTCCTTGCCCGGTTTTTCATATTGGTGTTACGTTAGCTGTTTTCCAATCACTGGGAACCTTGTGATCTACCAGTGATTTTTAAAATATGATTGCTAGATGCGATGCGATCTCCGGCGCTGGCTCCATTGATATTCGAGCGGTTGTTTCATCGGGCCCGTAGGTCTTATTAGGCTTAATATTTTTCAGCAAAAGTTCTATTCCATAACATGAAATTTAAATTTTTGGCATCGGTTGGCCGGCACGATTTTGTAAGCTTCCATTTCACTTTTATCGTTTTTGACTTAATTAACTGTCGACTTATTTTCCTGGCCCTCTCCGACGTGCAACAAAAACGCTTTCGGATTCTCTTTCAAATTTTCCGCTGATATTTTCCTTTGGAATTTGCTTGATGCTTTCCGAAATTACTTCTTGGCATTTGTCCTGGATATCTTTTCATCATATGTGATCTCATTCCTTTTGTCTCTAGAGATATCTTCGCTAATATTTATCATCTTGGTGTGACATAGCCGTTGTGGTCGAAATGCTTTTCTAACATTTGCGACGTGCAACCTAGGTTCGGTGTTATTTTTTATAAATTTGCTTGGAATGAACTTGTTGACTGCTGAGCGCGTGATCTCAAGAAAGTTATGCCACGTATCCTCAGTAGTCGATGATTACTATTTTGCAAATTTGATCCGAAAATCAAAGTTTTCTTATCACAATACAATAATCTCGATGTTATAATTGGTGTAGATTTCAATGTCCTATCTATTGAATGGAGGACGTATAGTTTTAAAACGGTGGTAAATGTGTACAAAGATACTTGAAAGTTCTGTCATTGTTTAGGGAGGAAGAATTTTAATTATCTTTGATACCCAAAGAACAAATGGTGCCAATGCTCACCAATGAAACGGTCGCATCGGAATTATTTGAGCATTTACCAACCCGTTCAAAGAGTGTCTAAATGTATGTTTCATTTTATTGTATGTATTCTGATACCGCTAAAATTATTTGAAAAAGTTATCTTTAAATACAGTATTTTTTCAGTAGAAGCACCCAAGCGGAGTGATCAGGAATAGTGAAAAACGCTTTCGTTGAACCTAAATGCGGCTTTTTTAAGTGGGTTTCATTTATTAATCTAAGCACCATGCTTTGTGTGTAAGTTGAGTGAAGTCAGATCCTTGTGAAAGAGGGGGAGGGGTTAAAAAAAGCCGAAAATGGCATCACGCAATTTATGGATTGTCCCTTACTGTGTGAATGAAACTGGTGACGGGGTGTGTATTCGTATCTTCGTGAAGACACTGAACGCGTTCTGAATTGAAGCGTTGTTTAAGTGCCTTGTTTTTATGTTGTATTTAATTTGCAGGGGAAAATGTTAGGGGGATATATATAACAAATTAAATACTTTGCAATCGACTGATCTTTCCCCTACAACTCCGGTTATATCTCAGGTTTACTCCATTGGACGAATCGGTTTAAAGCTTATACCAGTGCCTGTAGCATTGGTGATAGAAATATAGTATTTCGTCCATTTGCGGACATTCATAGGAGGAACATCATGTTGAGTATACGTGGGCGATTCGAAAAGTAAGGTCTCTTATTTTTTTCATGAAAAATCAAAGTTATTCTCAACTTTGCATGCATCGTTGGAAAGGTTGAGCATTTAGCTATTTTTCTACATAGTTGCCTTGACGATCAATCACTTTTTGCATCCTTGTAAGCAGATTTTTAATACCGGCGTCGTACCTTTCTCCCGCCGCGTCGCGAAGCCAACTGAAGACGGCTTCTCCGATATAAAGTCATCGCCATTTAATGGAAGTGTACGGTGAGAAGTTTATGGACATCAAAAACGCGCGGAAGTGGTGCAGTGAGTTTTTTGATGGCCGGGAAAACATCCACAATGAGCAGCAGTCGGGGCGGCCGAGTTTGGTGGAATCAACGGCGGATCTAATTGACGAGATGGTGCGTAATAACCGGAGAACTACCCTTCAAGAGATAAAGAAAGGCATTAATGAAGATAGTGGCTACTTCTCCGTGCAGAATATTGTGTCGGAGGTCCTCGGTCACCACAAGGTGTCTCACCAAAGGAGTGTGTTTGCATCATTACATTGCACGTCCACATGTGTCATATCAAACGACCACCCTACTCAATGCATTTGGCTGGGATATCATCGACCACCCTCCTTACAGCCCGGACGTTGCCCCCAGCGACTACCACTTGTTTCCCGCTCTCAACAACCACCTTGGATGACAGAAATTCTAGTCAGACGAGGAAGTGTAAGATACAGTCGTCACTTGGCTTCCTGACGCGGCGGGAGAAAGGTACGACGCTGGTATTAAAAAGCTGGTTACAAGGATGCAAAACGTGATTGATCGTCAAGGCGACTATTTAGAAAAATAGCTAAATGCTCAGCATTTCCTACGATATATACAAAGTTGAGAATAAATTGATTTTTCATGAAAAAATAGGAGACCTTACTTTTCGAATCGCCCTCGTACAGGCCCTGTATATTGTACAGTGGAAGGAGGGAGAAAAGGTTTATCGTGGAAAATATTTGACCGTGTCATGTGCGCGTCTGAGGTAAAATGAGCGGAATGTGAATGTTTTGGCACCGCTTCGTCTGCGTATGAGGCGACAGGTGGGTAGGGCGATTTCGTGGGTTGACAGTAGAGTTTAAAAAAAGCGGCAATTAAAAATCGCTTGGAAGGATTAGGCCGCTTATTAAGGTGCTTAGATCGTTCAATGATTCCATAGGAAATCCAAGAGATCTCTCATTAGACTGCTGTTTAAGTTTAAGCTATAGCCATCACGCGGTTTCATCTCGTAGCTAAAGAAATGGAGAATCATGTAGTATTTTTTTATTTCATTTTCATTATGTCTTTAGAACAAAAATTATTATCTGACTGAAAACGTGATATATTTAACGGAGACAAGAGCTCCTTCCGACCTTCTTTCCGATTAAAAATCGTATGATCTTGAAATAACCTTATTTTATGCGTAACGTAATGAAACGAGGCATGGTATATGGAGTTGAAATTATTTTTTATAGGTCAGATATAAATCATGCGAAAAAAATTACGATAACTCGGAATCTAATGAAAACGTGTGTCTCTTCAATCGAAGCTATCTTTTTCATTGCGATATCTGAGTCCCAGGCATGTTTTATGACCATACAGAGGACAAGTGACTACCTATTTATATGTGCGACTTATGCCTTCAGGAATTAATCGGCACTTTCAATCGTTCTGCATGTGTCCACCATCTTGATTGTGAATTCTTTTTTTCTGTCTTTTAACTGCTTTGCTTTGAAAGCCTTGTAGCCCGGTGAATCACGAGTGTCCTAGATACGGAACTTCGCGCGTGATGACACATGCATCCCCAGGCCATATATCCGTCCACTCTGAACTGCCGATTCCGGCAGGTTAACCGCTCGGTTGCGTTCCGTGGGACCGATTAGTGGTCCTCCTGCTAGAGGGGAGAGTGCCTCATGGCGCCGCAGACGTAAACCACGACGCTCAGAATGCCCCAGATCTCCCGCATACCCGAATCCAGCGAATACATGAAAGGCCCACATGAAATTTTCATGGAAGGGAAGTCAGTTCAGTTCTTGTACGGACACGGTTAAGGAATGTTCGTGAAATATAGTATTCATCGTAGACCTTCGGGTCGTCGCCACAGAAGAATCGTTCATCTCTATACGGCATTGCGGACGACTAGACCACGTTCATTTCACCTGGAACCTGCTATGGTTCAACCCTACTACTCGCATCATCTGCTGAACTGAGGAATTTGTTTCCCAAAATGATTCATTTAGCACGAGTGCCCTATTTTCGTATCTTTGGGAAATGTACTAAAAGTACTCTGAGATGGAGACATTTTGTATTGGATATGAAAACGTTGGGATATAACGTAAACCTTTATTTTGTATTTTCACCAGCTTGACGTGAACCTTTTCTGCTTTCACCCTTTTGACAGTCAATTCATTTATAACAGCAAACGATCGCGAATGAATTGATGAAACTCGTGAATAGAGAACTACATTTAAACCGAGGGAAGAGAAGTATTACATGAGAGGAGCGGTACGATGAGTATTGTAAACCGTTGTTTGGATAGAATATTGTTTCGTCATTTTGAGCGCAGTTCCCCGTATGAAATATTTGTATAGTCTGTCATTTTGTATTGATTTTGAAAACGTGATGGGGAAACCAATGAACCCAATTTCTTCAGAGAGTCTACGTTGGATTTTGGCATTAAATTTGGGGCGTTTCTGTGCTCTCATAGGGAGTTTAAAGAAGTATAATGAGGAAAAGGTTTTGGTCATAGTAAAGCGATGTTTTTTCCAAGAATTACGCCCTATAAATGCAGCAATCGTATTGCTATCGATAACTAAAACGGATATAAGTATTAGGTTTTGAAGCCTCTTACTTTAAAAACTTATAAAACTGCTTCCTTATAAAGGTTTTATGAGTATTGTTGAAGTTTTAAGTAACATTACATTTTTTCGTAGCTCTCAGGGTATTATAAAAGTTAATGCCTACTATGTCACCTCTGACTTACAGAACTATTCAATTTGAATACAATTTTCGAATCCTTTTATTCGAGTTTAGGTATACTTGTATATCATTAGCGCATTTTAATATCGATGTATTTTAAATAAATGTGAGTTCTGAATGATGCTGTTAAAGGGATCAATAATAAGGAAAATCTAGGAAGAGTCGGGGAAACTCACAAATCCAACAATCTCTGGCCACTAATTAGTCTATAGTGGTTATTTCCTGTGCGTATAACGTGGTTAAAATTGGCTCCTTGTGTTTTCACATAAATTTTAAGAAAAGACACGGGAATGCGAGTGACCTGATAATGGTCTTCCCAAACTAATCTGACTTCCAAAGAGCATTTTCTAATAGTCCAGGGCTTGGCCTAATGGGCCTCCTCTTTGTTTCATTAGAGACAAATAGAACATTTCTGAGTCCTAAGAGTTAACTTAAAAGCTATAGCGTTCGTATGCGTTCACGTGTGGTCGCACCTGCGTTTGATATGCTTCGGTGAATCGGACCTTGGACAAGGCGGCGAGGCCCTTTAAGCGGTTGGAGGGGGGTAACTGTGGGTCATTTGAGTGCTGTGGGCTTAACAGATTTCATATTTTAGCGAAGAAAATGTGGGAACCTCATTTTACTGCGGCACTTTAAAATAAGCATGAGTAAATACTAGATTCCCGGTTTATTTTTAGGATTCTGACATTGTCTTGAACTTACGCGTTTGAAGTTCATTTTAAAATGATAAGCTGCTAAAATTATTTAATCTTAAAGATTATAAAATTATCCATTACTAAAAAGAAAGAAAGACTCGTACTTTTCCTCAGATTTTATTATACGGTGAAACGCGTTGTACCGTATAATAAAATCTGTGGAAAAGTACGAGTCTGTCTTTCTTTTTAGTAATGGATATTAAATACTTCCGCGAAGTGAAGCCTGAAACAATAGAATATATTATAAAATTAGATTACTAATTTTATAATCTGCCTTACATGCAATTGTGGAGTGAGACTACATACTTTTATAACTCAGAAAGCAGTTTTGTAGAAAAAAGCCGACTGTGGCCAAGTTGGCTGTACGGTAAGCTAGAGCTTCATCTGCATAGATAAAAATTTACCTCGACGTCATTGCATTAAATATGAAATAACGACACAATTTGGTTTTTAAGGAATGGATGATGAGTGAATAAGTATGATCTATGTAATGTAAAGCATCATTATTAACATTGGGTGAAAATGTAGTCGCCAAGAGTTGAAATCATGTAGAAACAGAGTGGGTGACACTAGGAGATATATTTTCTTGACCACGGTGAATCATTATGTATTTAAAAATCTGCCGAATCACTTTAATAAATGTCTGAAGGGTCGTTTCTTCCCGCCGTCGTTTCTCTTCATGAGTTCGGATTATTTCAAGAGTACCTCGGCAGCCAGGTCTTTCAGCCTACTCAGCCAAATCTCGGTATCAAAATGCACGGAGCATTGATGATGGTGCATTAAGGCATCGAAGCGTGCCTTAATGCACCTGTGCGAAGATATGAATAAAATGGTGCAAAAGTGTCCCTCATCATTTTGGGTCTCATTTCAGATTTTTCATCGATTTAAATTCAGGATGTGTTTTCTGGCGACGTCTACAATATTCCTTTTATTTTTTTTAGAGTACTCCACTACTCAAAAAGATAACGAAATTAATCTATAAACATGATCTCTATCAGTTCCGCCACGATTTTTGAGTGTCGATGCCGTAGATAGAATATCCAACGTGTTTACATCGCAGCCTAAATTTTACGTCGCTACGTATCGAAGTACTTCCATAATCCAAATTGAATCCGTATTGAAATTACAAAATCGCACAGCCCTACGAGCGTGTGCCAACCTCTTTGAGAGCACGTCGTTAATGTATGATTTTTACGAGTATTTATCCCTAGAGGTTTATCACGAAGCATTTCAGTATGTTAATTTCGAATGAAAAACTTCAAGTTTGTCAAATTTCTCTCTTATTTTTCTGCGGTTTGGGAAACAGATCAGTGTTTGCGGTAAAAATGTGACAACATGGGACCCCATTTCGGTCGATACGTAGTGATCGAATGGTTCCGTAAAACACGTATCGACATATCGTCTCCATCCGATCGACGTATCGTCTGCGTCAAACCTCGCCGTGTTGTCCCCTTTTAATCGTCCCCTCGCCGATTACTTACATAGAATGACATAATATGGACGTGGAAGGAGATGGGTTTGCGAGAACCTTAATATTTTCCATCGTGGCGTATTAATGGAGAAACATTGCCGGGGAAAGGAGGGACATGTGTGCAGCCGGTGACGATGAAGTTATGGAGCAATAAAATTCACGAGATACTGTTGTGCCCCAATTTAGGCTAAGGATCACTCAAGGATGCTTCGGAAGGATGTCGGTCCCGTTCGTGCGAGAAAGGAGAGGGGAGGAAGGGAGGGAGAGGGTATAGGTATGGGTAGTAGGGGGTTGGCCACCCCACCCCACGAGGGAAGAATGGATTTACCAATATTTTTCTTGTGCTCAACTTGTTCACTCGGATATTATGCTTTGAATTGAAAATGGTATGTTCCTTGGGCCATCCTCTGATTCATTCCTCTGGCCCAGTGGTTTTGGAAATATGTCTTTTCTCGGATAGAAACAGCAAATGTTTTTTATGTAAACGCGTAATTTCTCTATTCTTAAAAATGAACACATTATTTAATGAGTTGAGAAACTGCTTACAACTTTAAACAACTGAAAACCTAAATTGAACCATTGGTCACAAACCGTGCTCTGATGTAGTAGTACCCATTCAACAAATGGCTGGCAGAACATGAATGATTCAGCTTTGTGCCTAACTTATCAAATCCCGGCGGTGTTGAATATTTTTCAGAGGTATCTCGATCCCTACTTGAGGTGCTTTGTGGAGGGCACTTTGAGTGAGTACACCGTCAGTCGGATGGGAGGTTAAGCTGCGGACCCCTTGGCGCCTTTCGTAAAGAGTAGGCTAATGCCGACGCTGGGTTTCTCTCCACCCTTCATCCTTTCCTGTACATCCCCTATGGCGCAAATGGCCTTAGCTGTCGGTCGCCTCCCCTCAAAACTACCTACCTAACTTACCAATATCACCTGTTGAGAAGTTTTGCATTCCATTGAATAGCCCTTATGCATTTTTATTTATTTAATTTGTCTTTTGCATACGCCTTCATTGCTTCAACTTTATTTTAAATTTGGAAATTAACTTTTGCTCATTTTTTTGTCTTCAATTCACACTTTAGCCAAGCATTTTCCATTGATATTTTGGCCTGACAGGTACAGTGCCATCATTTACCATACTTCATCATCACTCTCCACGTAAATTAAGTTAACACAACCTAGGATTTACTAGGAATAACACACCAAAAGGAGGTTCTGCCGATAGTAATGGATGTTGATCAAACTTAGCAAATACATATTCAATGAATTTACACGGGAACACAGTTTTATAGTTTCATTTCTATTCAGAGCATTTCCTCAAAATTTCAACCAGTATAATAACTTTTTCTGAAAAGTACACTTTGACATTTACTGCAATTGGCTTATGTCTGAAGTTAGTATGAATTGCTTCCTTGTGCAATTTTTAAGAAGTTTAGCACCTTAGGAAAGAGGGGTGGCCAGGAAATATTGCAATGGGAGCTGTCCTCTCATTGCTCACACTTTAGCAGCACTCATTGGTTTTTGCATTTTTTTATCGATGAACAGGTGTTGTTAGGTGATAAAATAGTTGGTAACTTGGGATTTTCATGATGGCTAAATTGTATTCCTTTTTTTAAATCCAATTAGGGCTTCTGGAGGTGAGCTGCAGTATGTCATAGATGCAGGAGGGGGCGAGAGTTCAGAAGTGGAAGAAGGGGGTGATGATGCAGGTATTGGAGGATTACCAGAAGCACATGCAACACGAATCCTGAAGCAAGTGCTTGAAGCCATCGCTTTCCTTCATGACCACAACATTGCACACCTTGATATTAAGGTAATTACAGGTCATTGAAACTGATTTATCCTGTTGAATATTAAAAAAGTATATTTTTCTGTTTGTGTCCGATTGCTAGTTGTATTATCCTAAAGTTATAGCCAATATTTTTTACTGATCTATTTTAAAGAAAGAAAATTTTAGTGGATACTTTGTCTCCTCTTAGTTGTTTTTTGCAATCATGGATAATATGAACAATGGTGCTGGTCCATGGAATATCATTCACAGGCATATTTAACTCAACTGTTTGTAAACCTGATGCGCAGTTTTATATGTGTTCAAATATATTACAAAATCAGGTGTTATAAAATGTTAAACTTATTATGTGTGTATATGCAAGCATTAGATTAATATTTATTGCAATCTCTTGATTGTTTTGATTGAATCTGGATGAATCAGTAGCTCTTTTAGTTAACAACTTGATTGCATAAGTAAATGTGTACTTAATGTTAAAGTCATTCCGTCAACTCATATCTTACTAATGTCCCTTTTTTGTCTCTCTCTCCTTGCAGCCGCAAAACATCCTCCTCTTGGGTCCATATCCAGAAGCTGATGTCAAAATATGTGACTTTGGTATCTCAAGAGTTGTAGAAATGGGTGCAGAGGTTCGAGAAATCCTTGGCACGCCTGATTATGTTGGTGAGTGCTTTCATAATTTTGCATTTTAATTTGAAGCAAACTTCCTATTTCCATACTGTCCATTCATTACAAATGACAGTTTTAACTATTAACCAAAAGAATGACTTTTGGTTTCATATTTTATTGCAAGCTAATTAATTAATTTTAAGTAGCAAGTACTTTTTTGGATTATCGCTAAGTTTTTTAAGTGCAGAAACAACAATTGCACTATAGGAGATAGCAGTAATGAAAATCCTTCATTGCTGATGGTCATGATTATGTGTTATCACTCATGATTTTTGGTACATTTTTGATCTGGTTGAAAATATTCATTTTTTACTACTGCTGCAATCGCTTGAAAACATCGCAACATGCTTTATGCTTTGGTATTAAGGGTATTAAATCATAGTAGTTATATGTAAATTAGTAGTTGTGTGTAGGATTTTAAGATTCTATTTCTTTTTTAAAAATTCTTTGATTTATTTTATCCACTCTTCCATTTGATGAATCATATTGTTACTGGGTCTCTTTGGATTTTCTGATTTCTATTTCTTTTCTTTCAGCTCCTGAGGTATTGAGCTATGAACCCATCAGTCTTGCCACTGATATTTGGTATGTGATGATTTATTTTACTAATTAATGATGAAATGTGGATTGATTGGAAAATATGAAAAATCTTGATTAATCTAATTTAACCTCATATTATGGTTTATAAATGAGTCATAATTCATTCATATTAAAGGAATGTGTTCAATCTTCAGTCATTTTACCAAATGTTACGTATACTGCTTAAAATATGGTGTGCTTTGAACGGTCCATTTTTATCGAAAGGGAAAATTGCTGCTTTGATAATCCAACATTAAGTTGAATTAGCAAAGCTCCAATTTTTTCATACCATAATGGATAATTTCCACAAAGTGAAGCCTGAAATTACCAATTTTACTCAATTTTTAATTAGATTGATTTCCTAGGAATTCCTTTTTGATAAATTACCATCAGTAATTAAATTTGTTTTTGAAAATATTTTTGTAACTGTAATAATTTTTCCCAACTTTATATTCTTTGTGTGAGGTGGTTGCCTATTGAAAGGAAAAAGCTTCTGATCAGTAGGTATCACATTAACATTCAAGCAGTACATAAGCGCCAATTAGAAAAGCCCATTTAGCATTGTTTAATGGTTCAAGAAATTCCTTAAAAGTCACAAATGACATGTGGAAATAAATGGGCCCCTCTTCCTCTAATAAATGAATTTCATAATATGCCAGGTTTCTAATGGATGAGGTGAGTCCTGTTGTCTCCTATAAAGCCAAATTTTGAGTTTGCCGGATATGTTTGGTAGTGCTCTTTAAAAATGAATGACTTTTCTATTCACACAGAGATTCTAGAATTCAAATAAAGTGACCTATGTGCTGATTATGGTCTTGAAATTTTCTCATTTAATCATCACTGCATTATTTTTAGGTAGTCATTGTGAAATGACAAGTCATAATTGAACTCTAGTAGCAATTTATCGTAAGTATCGTAATTTGTGCTTGGAAAATCTGTAGTAAAAAAGTATTAATTTCCATTTACCTGTCAGTATTTGAAGAGGCGAGTATCACTCAAAATCTTATTAGTAGTGTGGTGACATCTTTTTCAACCACTTCAGATTGCAAAAAGAAATTAGTGATGAGAGAAACAAGAGGTTAATGTAAACTAAAGTGGAAAATTTGGTTTAGTGATGATTTTGTATTACTTCCAGGTCAATTGGAGTCCTAGCATATGTGCTGCTCAGTGGGTGTTCACCATTTGGTTCTGACTGCAAGCAGGAGACATTTTGCAATATATCTAGGTGCAACCTCTCATTTCCTGAGGAGCTTTTTGGTGGTATTTCAGAGACAGCTCTAGATTTCATGAGGGCAACCATTGTTGCTAAGCCCAGGTGAGGTTCTAAACGCAAATAATTATGCTTATATTTATTTTATTCATAATTGATTTTTATAGAAATTACTGAAACACTCTGTATTTAATCATTCCTACAGCATCTTGCTTTCCTTTCATGTGTCCTCATCTCTGTTACTCTTAATTTGTCAAGTTATCCCTAAAGGTTTCCTCAAAAAATATAGAATTTTTGAAATTCCTAGAAACTGTGGGAGATGCCACAACAGTAACTTTTAATGGAGTTATCCGCTAATATGCTTTTCAATTCAGCAATTTCAGAGTGTAAAAATCATTCACCTTGACCCGAATTTGAACCTGTATTGCTTGAAGTCCTGTTGAGTGCTTTAACCAGTTAAGCTATTGTGGCATCCAACTGGCTAAAGAAGGCTAATGATTTTTACACTTGAAATTTGTTGCATTATACATTTTTTATTTGATTTATATTTTAATAATTATATATTATTCATGATATGCATATTGAGTTCTTTGAATTGTTTTGTTCATTGTATGATGTTATAGATCTTATCCCTTGAATACCTTAATGGAGTGTAGGTTTTGATAGTATCTGTTCAAGCACTTGTTTAACTTAAGCTTTTTGCTATGGGAAACCATTATTGGCATGGTTTTAAATGGACCAGAAACCCTTTGTATTGTGTGCCTACATTAATTTTACCCAAGGTTTCACATTAATATTTCATTATATTTACATTTCTCAGAGGTTTTATTTCTCTGCTAGCCTTAACAGGATTTTTGCATGAATCAAGTTCTCAATAACATGAGTTAACTGCTGTTAAATGTTATGGCTTGAGAAATATTCTTTCAATATTGCTGAATATTTAGGCATAAGTAGAAAACATCTCGGGGTGAAATACTGCATTGCAATGTCTTTAAGATTTTGGCATTCAATTCCATTATTAATTTTTTTAAGTGATAATTCTGTTCAAGTTTAAGTTACAGCCCCAACTGTGTTTAAAAAGTCATATGGGTGTTTTTTTAATGCACTTTTTTGGAAACCCCTTATTACTCGTTGATTATTTCTAGTGAGAATAATGCATGCATAGGGTAAAAATCCTGTGATTGATATTAATAATTGTGATTTACTGAGTTTCAAAAACATATTCCCTGGTTAATCTGAAAAATATTGCCTTATTGCCTATCTAGAAAAGGAATCTTAGCACTATATTTATATCCAAAATCAAAGTCTTAGAGCAATTGTCATAAACCTATTAGACATAGTGAAATGTTAATCATTCCAAGAGAAATTGTAATTTGTGGAAAATTTTCAAAATATTGTGCAGCTGCATTGAATGATATGATTTTTGAATTAAAATACCATGAAAAACATTATTAAAAAAGTTAATGTTAATAAAAATAAAGCAATAGATGAATCTTAGAAAAATTAGGGTGGAAGCCATTTAATGCATTGAATATTGATAGAAAGACTTACTTGACCATTGCAAATCATATGAGTCTAATGCAGACATGAGGAAATAAGTCTATCAGCAAAATACTGCATTCATATTTAATAATAGAATGAGAAAGATCAATAGACTTTAGAAGAAAATAATATAGCTAAGGAATCCATCCTCTCTTGCTGTATGCCTGATTGCAACAGTTGAAAACTTTAATCAAAATTATCAAACCTGTTTAAAATATATTATCATTGCTACACGTAGATGAATGCTGCATCACTGAAGTAAAAAAACACTATGCATCTTTCCACTAATTTTTATAAGGCACAACCAGTTTTGATGCATCAGTGTCATCCTTAGGTAGAAAGTCTTTCATACAGGTCGGTTATGTACATCCTCATGAGTAGAGGTGAAGAGGGGGAAAGAGGTGGCTGGGTTGGTTGAAGTTAATGAGGGTGGTGGATAGGGAAGGGGAAGTGGGCAAGGGCGAGTGAGGTAGGGTGAGGTTCGAGGAGAGTGTTGGTAGGACGGGGGAGTGGAAGTGGCTAGGAAGGTTCACGGTTGGGTGTCAAAACTAGTCGTACCTAATAAAAATTGCTGGAAAGATACATTGTTTTTTTACTTCGGTGATAATGGATTTCCACTAAGTTAAGTCTGAAAACATTGAATAATCCTGCCTATTCAAATGAAATGTCTATCCCTCTGGTTGAGTGCAGATCTACTGCTTCCTGTCATGATGTCTGTGGTATGTTGCAGGTTTATGCATATATAGGTAGAAGAAGTATTTAAATGTCAACTATTGACCATCTATTATTCTAGGCATTCATAATATATATTCTATTCATTTTTTTGAATTAATGAATTTGCCGATATATTATGCTTATTGATTTGTGTAGCCATAGTGACATTGACTGGCCCTGGGTCAAAATAATGAAAAATAAATCTCAGACATATCTACTATATCTGAAAAGAAAACAAAAGGCTGGTTTGTTGAAAATTAGTGAGAGTTCAATAAGGAGATACTTTGAATAACAGGTGACCATCCAGCAAGAACACTGGGTTGTGTTATGAGTGTTATGTTTTTCTCCCAACAGGGATCGCCTCACCGCAAGACAGTGCCTGGAGCACCCATGGCTGAGACCAGAACTCCCGATGCCCACTTCCCCATCAGCACTCTTTGCAGTCCTGGTCTCTCATGCCCCCAGACCCAGTTCTCCCACTTCCGATGTCTCACCCTTGTTTAAAGATCCCACATGCCCTGCTAAGTGCACAGAAAATCACTGCAAGTGTGGTGGGCATGAAAGCTACTCCGAAGGACTGTCATCCCCTCTCAAGTCTCCAATGGAGGTGATGTGTGATCGTGGGATCCGGTGCTGATGAGTGGCTTTCAAAGCATGTGGCGTTCAACGCAAACTTCCCTAGAAGTGTAGGCTCTTACCTGTCTGTTCCTGATGATTGTGCACCAACCTGTGGATGCTTTTGTTGGCATGGCCACTGAAAATGCCAAGGGAGGTGCTGATGGGCTAGCAGTATGGTGATGTTTTTAGTGGCCCTCACTTTTGTGCACCACAAACCTTTAAAAGGTTTGCTTCATGTTCCTTTAAGGAGAAAAGGAGTTAGTCAATGCAATGCACTGTTTCTTGAAAAGCAGATGTGGTGTTGATTGAGATTCTTATATATGTTCCACTTGTGTTCATCCTTTCAACTTTGATAAACCAAAAATACCCACTTCATGTTAACTCCCTGGCAATGTTTGTCAATTCATCCAGGGATGTAATGACACACTGGCGCTTTATTCATCATTAGCCCAAGTGATGCTCTGAACCGATTTGTCGAATAAACATTTTATGGTTTACATCTTCCTTCTAGATACCTTTGCAGCTATTTTGAAGGATTTTATTATTTGGTCTCTGAAAAAGCTTGTTGAAGTTTAAATATCCAGTGATGATAGGAAAATACCTGCTGCAAAAAGAGTGTATATATGTATTACATGTAGATATTTTTTGCTTATCTTCTTTAAATTATGGAAATGGATGCTTTTTGTACATAAATATGTGAAATTTGTGCCTTTTTGTAAAAAATGTACCAGTCCAAAGACTTCCCTGTATATGGTATGAATTACATTATTGTATATGTGTTTTGAGTATTGCCTTATGTGTAGATTGTAAATAAGATTTTAGCATGTGCTTCACCAAGTTTACCAATTCTTGGTCTGGCTACTGTAATTCCCAATTTTTTTACATAGATCTTTAAAATTTAAAGTGGCTGGCTTAAGCATGTTACCAAACTTGGGGATTAATGGGGTACAACTTAAAGCAACATTTGTAGTAATCTTTCAGGTAATTGAATTATCATTTTGAAACTGAAAAAAATGAGGCATCATTCATAATTGTTTCACATCATATGAGGAAAAAAGGAGGTAGGGGGTTGATACTAGAAAAGTGTGATCAATGGGGGAGAAAATTCATGTCAAATAAAACTTTATAAATTTTATTCTCTTCACTAATCACAAATAGCACTCTACAGAATTGTTTTTCATTGAGAGTAAAGGGGGAGCTAAAACAAAAAGATTAAATTTATGGAGACCCAACATTCATTAAAACTGAATAATGACTCAATTATTGCAACATTTGTCAGGAAAAAATGCCTCTTCCGTGTTAAAACTTGCATTCTTTGGCTAATCAATCTGGATGCAATGGACATGAATTTTTATTATTTCTTTTAATTTAATCATAAACTTTTTGTAATGGATAAAGTGATTGTATCCAAATAATCTATTATGTAAAGAATATGAAGGTAACATTTTATGACTAAAATATTTTTGTAAATCAAAAGTCAGTGGTACTCTTGTGTTGTGAAAGCTGGTGAATATTGTTAAATGCCTCAAAATCGTGTCCAAACGAGTCCATTTTTCAAGGCTGTTTTGTAAACTGAAATACTATATTATGTGTGTAAGGAAGGATGTGTCTGTCTTATAAAATTTCTTCACGTCTGCTGCTTTAAGTTAAAAAAAAACTTTCCAAGCTCCACAGTGCAACTGGTCAAAAAAAATACTAATTCAATTTATTGCATTGGAATTAGTTCTATTTCTGATGTTAAATTGTAAACTTTTATTTTTCTCTTCATTGTTCAAAAACCTTAAGTAAAGCAATAAAATTTCCAAATGTCCAATTTGATTCTTTTCAGGTTTCATAATTGAAGCAAAATTCCTGCAAGCTATGATAATATCAGTTTCTTTAGGGTCAAACTGGCTGGATGTTTTCTGGGATGAATATTTACATTTAAATGAGGAGCAGCATGTTCCCATCACTTTTTCACTTGCTGTTTTTCTCAACTACATGCTTTCTAGAATCTTGTCCTTAAAGAGGCACAGTATATACCCTGAAGTTTGTTTCATCCAAAGTTTGAAATGAAATGTAGGTTTGTTTGCATAGTTTCTTTCATTGAAATGTTTTACTTAGCCCTTAATTCAATTTAATTTAATGCCAACCTTGTGAATGCTCTAGTATGGTTCATTTTAGGTTTATAAATCTAATGCCTTCTGTGAAAAGCCTATTATAACTTGTTTTACAACAGAATGTTGTAAAAAAAAGTCGTCATAGACTCTGTGGAAGGAATGGTGGAAACCCTTTTAAATTTCCCTTGGGGGTATATGGATGCAAGAAATTACCAAGAGAAGCATTCCCTAGAACTAGAGCTAAAGTTAGCTATCTTTTGTTTAGCCTGAGAAAAATAGGGCAACAGCAAATTCCAATTATTGTTTCATGTATTCTGCATCCTTTAAGCTCATTTATGTGAGACTTAGAAAAAAGTTTCCAAAAGGCAAAAAATATTAAATCTGATGTAATAATCTTTCCTGCCAAAAATGAAAAATACTTTGTTCTTACATACTCATTTTTAATATGCATGGCCAAGGTTTTGGCATACAAATTCATCAATAGGTCACCTGATGATGAGTTTGTAACTCGAAACCTAGGCTGTGCATAGTTAAAATGTGTATGGAAGAGCAAAGTATTTTTCTTTTTCACTATGGCTCACTTACTCCGAACATCAAGTTTATCTATCCTGCTTTCAGAATATCATGTAATAACTGTACATTCTTTATTCCATCAGGTTATATAGACATTGGAGAGCATCAAAAAATAAAACACATTCACGCTTATACATAAAATTAACAGTTTAGGTATGCAGAAGTGCTGGAAAATACTCTCCAGAAGGTAAATCTTCATTCAATTCTATTTTCAATTTCCCTTCAACCAAAAGCTTTCAGTTTCAAAAGAATATGGTTGTAAACATGACTGTATGTAAAAAATGGGTCATTTTGGTCAGGCGGGAATGAAAGTTTTTGAGGTGTACATCTCTATTATCTTAAGTGTTATTCAAGTAAAATGAGCCATGGTGGGAAGATGTAATGAAAGAGAGAACTTACTTTTCCACGGAAAATTATTCAGTTCGAATTCACTACAATACGGCATCAGATGATGCTGTATCACTGTGAAGCATTTTGCCAAATAAATTCTGTGAAAGAGTAGTAAGTTCTCTATTTCATTTGAAATATGGAGCAGATATGTAGTTTTAGTAATTTTAATGGAAATGATGCACACAAAGTTTTCATGTCCTCTGATCCAACTGAGGAACAAGCTGATTTTCAGATATTAGACAGGAATGACATCATTCTTGAAATAAAAGCAGAGGGCCTAGGACATCACATTTGATTTCCAGCGCGTAGAGTTTACCAAGATAATAACAGGTGCGATAGTTTGATGAATGTATTTAACTATGCACATATCTGTTTTCTTCCATTGAGGAGTTCATCTTCAACACCCAGACTTTGCACAACAATATATTGTGACCACTGCTGCCAAAAGCTTTTGTAAGCCAATGGACTATGCCCAGTAAATGCTATTTTTCATTGAAACACGAATTCAGCTCATTGATAAGTTGGAAGAGTGTAGTAGTGGTGAATCTAGATTTTCTAAGGCCATAATGAATAAATGATTGTAGCACGATTCCACTTGATTGAAAATATCAAGTGGAAAAGTGCTGCGACCAGTTATTCATTATGTTCGACTTCCACCACATCATGCCTGAAGCTACTCAATTTGTTCTAAGGCCATGTTGAGTTTGTTGAAACAACTGATTATGTTCCAGAAATTTTGATCATGCAGTACACTGGCCTCAAAATTTTTGAGAACACAAACTACATAGAGGATGGTAAATATCAGAGATTTTGACTGCACCCTCTATAGGGATAGGAGTGGCAAGGGAAAATTTCAAGCTAGTGGGGAAGATATCTTATGACATTAAGTTGACTATTGGTTTTGTAATTATATGGTTAGATTGATAATCATCTTTATTTTGGGGTGAGATTGAGAGTAAGGAGTCTCTTCTACCTTGGATGCTTCTATGAGAATAAGAGGGTATTTCATCAATACATGAAGACCAAGTACTCTTAACTGAAAATTCTTCATTCAGTAAATAATTACAAGAAGTAGGGAATAGTAAGAGGCTCTAGGTGTGCATGCTACAGTTATGAAAGTATGAAAATTGTAAGAGTTGGCTTTCAAGGTAAACTCATCAAAGTAATTGTTAGGTACAAGATAAGAGATGGAAAGACTGCTAAGAGTTATGTCTCCCACTTAGGTCCTCTGGGCAACTTTTTGAATTATGTTTATGAATATTTCCAAGAAAAGGGTTATTAGAAGTCTCTGGAACTGAAGAAAATGTATTAAACAATTATGCATTTGACAAAAGAATCATTGTAGAACACAGCAGTATAAAAACACATTGATACTATGTTAACAGGACACACTTCTGTGGCTATGAAATATAAAACAAGGTTTGATTGATAAATTAGTAAAAGAATGATTGTGATGACTATAATCTGTATCTCCAGAGACATAACCAGAATTAAAAGTTTCATCTTTTTGCCAAGTTTTTCAAATAAGGTCCTTTCTGCCTGTTCTTGTTGAATAGCAATGGAAAGCTAGTTCTTTAGTAGCTAGAATTGAATGATTTTACTGATTTAATGCAGCATTAAAGCTTGTCCAAATACATATTCATTAACCAGAGTTGTGATAAGCACAAGATGAAACAAAATCCTCTTTCTCTTCAATTTGTTATGGCTTGAATATTGGGTTCCAACTTTTTCACATTTTGGAAACCTATACTCAAGTATACGAGCATTTTTCCAATTAAATACCTCATTTTCTTTGAATACTGATTATTTCATTCCAAAAGAGTCAAAAAGTCTGTACACATGCTGCTCAACGATACATAGTTTGCTACTAACTAATCAGGTAAAAAAATTCCAAAAATCTCAATTCTATTACCATGGGTAGATTAATTGGTACCCTCTGAACAAACTTAACCAGCACAGAAAAAAAATTTGATCTGTAAGTGAGTTATGACACTTAGTACTTGTTCTGGACACATAATTTTACTTCTTCGGCATGGCTAAATTATTTATTGTGAAAGTGAATTAAGATAGCTTATAGAGAAACTTGGATGGTTTGGGACTCTGGAGACCCAGAGATAGATTGGTATTGTCAGGTAGCTGAAGGTGGAATAATATTGATACAAATTGATCAATTAGGTAACACAGGTAGTTACTAGTGTTGAAGTCGAATTAAAAATTATGGCCTCGTACTAACATCTGCAATCAAAATATAACCTGCCTATTTTAACTTTTCATTTCATGTCTCCACTCTATGTCACCTGCAAATGCACAATTAGCAGGTGCATGTGAACTGTACAAAACTTGCAGAGTTCTGATCAGTTATAATAGAGAATATACCAAACATCCCTTTGGTTGGCCATTCCCTGATTCCTACCATCTAACTTTCGGAGGGAACTTAAAAGGAATGCATGAATCTAACTGGAGAGTTTGGGAGCAGACTGGACAATGAAAAATTCAACAGAAACTTTGCATTCACTGGAGACTATTCAAAGTGCAACTTGTTCATTTATATGAAGGCCTCAGACCAAATGAACTGAAATCAGTGATTTGAAGAAAAAATGAGAATATGAAAGATTTTGAAAAAAATTTTAGCTTAGTTGACTTCTACTTGGTCAACACAGGAGGTCAGTAAAGCTGTTTTGGAATAAATTGTTTAAAACATTATCCTTACTGGTGTACTGTTTATGACTTTTCAACATTTCAATCCTAGGGAGATTAAATGGTTATATTCGCCCAGTAGTGCTGCAAACGAGGATCAAAATCATCTTTGTGACCTTGACCACATTAGAAGTATTCATACAAAATTTTCCTATAAAATTTCATATGCCTCACATTTTTAACAGACTCTTTACTTTAGCCTAGTTTATAAAGAATCATAGACTTACAAGCAATTTTGATTGTAGGAACGAAGAAAAATTAGAAAAATGTTTGGTTCATTTTCTCCAAAATCCCCATTTTCTGAACTAAACTGAGGTTTCTAAGATGTTCCTTTAGGTATTTTTTGTGCCCAGAACTACTACATTTCCTCAACCTCTGAGGTTCAATGACTAAAATATTGACAATGCAACATTTATGACGTGTAAATCATTTGCCTTTACTGGGATATAGGCAAATGATTTTTACACCTTGAAATTGTTGCATTGTAATGTGCATTAGTGGATGAATCCATTAAAAGTTAATCTTGTAACACATACTGCAGTTAATTTAAATTTGTAAATGATTGAAATTTGAGGTAAGAAAAAGAAGGAGTTCACTAGACACTACTTCAGTTCTTTTCTGTACCTTTTCCCAACCTAACCTGTTGCTCTAAATACCCACAAGTTAAAACAATCACTTTCACTAAAATCGTATCAATCATCCTGTAATCTCTGCCAAATTATGCAACAATAAATAGAATAATTGAATACAATAAGAAAAATGTCAATGGTTTACCACAGTGAAAATCATTTATTGGTATATTCAAAATTATTTAGACCAGCATCAATGTATCAGCATACTGAAATTCAGGACTTTTGGCATAGTCGCTTATGTCTAGAGCCACTTCACAACTTTCTCTCACAACTCTTTTACTGTCCGCAAGGTAAAGTTTTAGGGCCTCAACACAACTCTCAGTCGCAATTGATCCAAGAGCTTCAGCACACTCATGCCGCACCTGTAAAGCAAATCAAGAAAATTGAACATTAGTAGTCAAAAGGGAACATTTTTACAATGGAGATTTTCATCCATACGGTGTTATTTCTCCAAAAACTAACCACATCCAGGCTCAGTACATACTTTACTTCCCAGGATTTTGCATTATTTTTCTCATTCTCACTAGGATACTATCATGAGGCAGCTTAAGGTGCAGCACATTATTTCACTTCTTAAAGCAATAGTTAACTTTTAGGTGAAAAGGAATTTCTTGGGGCAAATGGAATGTAATAAGGAATGTGTTCTTCACTGGTATAGTTTCATTAGTTCAAACAAAATTTGCAACAAAGTTCTAATTTCATTAAATAAATGCCTAAGTTTTTTTAAAAATAAATAATGCTATGTCCTCTTTTTATAAACCATGGAAATAGAAGGGAACGACCATGTATTTTGTACAGAAGTTTGTGGGATGGGAAATATCCAGAGCTAAAGATTCAAGTTATTGCAATATGTAGCACAGAGATTAGGGATATTTTTTCTCGTTACTTGGGGATTAGGAGCACAGCAGTGTGCAATGTCTCATCATCATCAGTGGTTGTTCTACAGCATGGCAAGTTTACTCATGGTGGACCTTCATGTCTTCCTGCCTTAAGCCATTCTTTTCATTCAAATGAAATGACTGCAGTGCCTGGGCCCATCAAAAACCTACCCTTGCTCAGCACACCACTAATAATAAGAAATAATAATTCATTCAAATCTAAGATCCTTTCCAAATATCACCACAATCTTCAAGGCTTCTGCCCTGTCCTACATGGAACTTACCCCACCTTTGAATTTTTTTAAATATTAAGAAGGCATAGTTTATACGCCCAAAATAAAAATCCGTGTAATCTTGAACTATTGAATAAATGCTAGGCATTATGTTTTAATTTTAGTAATTTATGAATAATGTAGTCCAAATCTATGACTATCAAGCAAGAAAACCGGTGTGGGTAACACAGTAACAGGTGAGGAAATGCAGCGAAAGCCTCAGAAAACACTGACCATTTCATTTTCAGTAAGATCAGCAAGGTTTTCCTTCAGGCAGTCGATAGTCTGAGGATCTTGCAGTTGTCCCAAAACAAAGGCAACTTCATGTCTGAACAAAGCACTTCCACCCTTCAAACCTTAAAGGGAGAAAATTCAAAATTAAATCATTAAAATGTTCCGATACTAAACTAGATATTCACAAAAATGAGCTTCTCCTGTGAATAAGATACGACAAATTAGTGCCATTAGGCAGAAAGTAAACTTACTACTCCAACCATATTTAGGGTATTTATCTTGAAAATGAGAAAGAAGATCCCTTTAAAGTTTCCAGGGACATCAACACATATTACACTCAGTAAGCATATATTAAACAAATAACTTAGGATCAATTTCATCATTCAACAAAATCTGAAATATCGATCAATAGTTGTTCAGCGTTCCAAGTATTAATTAAAGATCATAGTTATACTCCTGAGAAATACCTTTAGCGATGCTGAGAGCACTTTCGGAGGACCTCAGATTTCTTAGAGCAAACAGAGCTCTGTAACGCTCAAAAAGAGATTTATTGTCATCCAATAAAACAGACTCTAAATATGATATGTCCTTTTCCGAAGCCGGAGGAGCTGGATCAACAGAGTCAAAGGGGTTTTGTGATAATGTGCCACTGACGCAATTGCTGTCATTAATCTCTTTCCACTTTATTCTATCTATTGCCAACTGACAGGTTTCAGCAACTTCTGGAGATTTATCCTTAACGAATTCTTCAAGTATGAGAATCACATTCTGACCTCCGATAGCGCCAAGCGCTTCTCCTGCAAAAATTGCATGCATAAATACAAAGACAATTCAAATAAAATGAAGTTACCCAAGGTTAACTTATGTATTTACCAGCTTCATGCCGCACCATAGGTTCTTGGTCTTTATTTCGAAGGACAGACTCCAGTATTGGAATTGCATCCTCATTTTGCATTTGTCCCAAACAATATGCTAGCTCATGCTTTAGCAACGCTGAATCATCAGAAAAACATTTTTCGATGCAAGTGATTGCTACGGAACCTCCCAAATTTTTTAAGGTGAAAAGGGCACGGAACCTTTCCTTCAGCGGCCTCGAAGGATTATTAAGCACACTTCCAATTGCTTTAATTTTATCTTCTGGCACCATTTTTAAAGCCTAAAAACTCACAAATACCTACACTCAATTCACTCGCCCTTCTTTACACACGGGAATTGGCACCGCTTGACGCAATTCGTTATTCACTTGCCAAACAAGTAATTTGCGGCATGGCCTGTCGCAAAAGTAATTAATTTTGAAGTGCACATTTTCGTTTTAATCGTGTACATTATGCCTCAAAATAAAGGATAGTGACATTAGTAAGACTGTGAAGTAATCGAGTGGAACTAGTGTGTTGTCTATAGCGGGAATTCCGCATTTTAGCAAGTATGGCTTGGAGTAGATTGGAAAAAATCGGAACTATATTTACCAGGTTAGTGTATTAGTTTTCTTCTTCAGTTTATCGTGACATTTTTAGTAATTTTTCTTGTTGGGAACACCGTTGTAATCTGTTGTTGTTGGAAATGTTTGGAAAATTGCAGGATGAACTCCAAAAGAAATTATGGTTTGTGTCCATACGTATTCTTGTTACAGTTCTTTGTCATGTATATGTGACCTAAAGGATCTTTAAAAATTGTAATCAGTATTTGTTCTTTGTTTGCTTACTGTAATTCTTATGCTTCTTACCTTTTGCAGTGATTTTGCGTTTTAGCCTAGGTAACAGCGTTTTCCAGGACAATTGATTATTGGGCATTAAATTTTTGGCTATTTTCAGGGTTAATGGATTGATTAGATCTGGGGCCCTGAAAGAGGATGATAAGCCACTTTGGTTTGATCTTTACAAACGGTTTCCACCGATTGAGGAGCCAAGGTTCGATCGACCAGCCAAGAATGTTCCAGTGAGGAAAATCTTCTACCCGGAGGATGAAGTGAGAGCGTAAGTACATTTTCTGATATTGTTTCAGCCCATTTTTACTATATCTTAGTGTTATTGAATTTCGTACTAATATAAAACTTTTGCTTTAAGATTTTACTTTTTGACCTTTCCAGGAAATTCCATAGACTCTACGGTGGGCGTAACAGAGAAAACTTAGCTGACCCTAAAACTGAAACTAAATGCCAGCAGTTTATCAAGACTTACAATTTGCTGAAGGTAAAAGGGAGTTACGATGAAGAAGAAATATTCGATAAGGCTATAGAGATGATCGGACTGAGAAATGTCCGAGGTGTGGCAAATGTGGTAGGAGATGACATTAATGTGATTGAAAAGGATTTGGGAAGCTTACAAAAAGAGACTATTGTATCCAGCTTTAGGAATGCCAGAGGAAAACAAGATGAAGGAAGTCAATCTATTACTGATATAAATTTAAAGGACATATTCAAAGAATGATGGTCATAGTGTATGTATGACTAGTGCATAGTTACTTCTTGTTAGATTTAGTTATTTAGTTTATAACTTGAAAACCTTTGGAAGAGTTGTGATTAAAGTACAAAAATATTATCATCTTTTTAAGCTGCTAATGTTATACTAAAAGTGATTAGTCATTATGTTCTGCGAAAAGAATATTTGCACCTGTTTTTTTGTCTTTTGAATTGTTTTGATTAAACACATCATATTAACATATTTTAAATCCAAATGAAGAGTTTATGGGTGATTCGTGGGTAAACTTAGGAAATCGAGATCAGTTCACCAGAAATTTACATTAAACATTCATTGTACTCATATTATCACGTATTTCACATTTAGTAATTCTGAAAGATGCTGTGGAAAACCCTCCAAATAAAGTAAAAAATTTCATGCCAGAAGAGTGATTCACGTAAATTCCGCCTTGAAAATTTTTAGTTGAGCTGCCCATCATCGTAAGTATTTCAATGAAGAATTTGAAAGCCATCATTTGCCATGACAGTTCTTCATAACATTCCTCTTTATTTGGATATCTTGATTTCCCCATGTTTTCCTCTTGAAACCTTCTTATTTGGTTCCATAACCATACATGTTTTACCCAATTCATCCTGTTCATCTATTCCAAGGCACAAGTACATAAACCGTGCAGAGAGCAAAAAATAAATATTTTAAAATACAGAATAAGGTACAGAATCAAGTTTCTGAAATGGAATTTTTCAAAAGCCTTCTTTGGAGTTAGATTAATATTATCTATGATTGCATTAAAGTATTTTAATTTAAAAATTATTTTCATCAAAAAATAATTCATTATTTTGAAGCCAGTATAACTATGTACTAATTATTAATATCTCATGCATTATCATTTTGCATATTGGAGTGAGTATTCATTTCCCCTCTCAGCTAATCTTTTATTGATGATTGATATTAATCAAGCTATCTAAGAATACTCTTCTAATATATTTATCATGAAGTTTTTGTATTAACTTGTTGCTCCTTACCTGAATACAGTTTATCAAAATTAGTATGGTTCTTATCCCTTATAGTTGCTATCATTTTTCTATTTTTAATATATTATGCAATCATATATTATATTGAGAATCCACACCAAATGGAGGAGACTTTGCATGCAAGCAGGATGATGGAGACTGTTTTGGGATACCTCTTTTCTGTTTCTCATTCCAATTTATCTTTGCACTACATTTCTGCCCAACATTTTTGCTCTATTGGGGTATTTAATTCTTGATATATTCTTTTCCCAAGCTAAAGTCCACATTCTTACTGATCTCATAAGTTTTTCTAATCAATTTTACTTACTTTGCACTACATGTCATCAGTTATTTTGTGCATACCATTTCTATTGTTTACTCTGCAACATTTATTGCTCTTATCAGCCTTTAAAATCTTCCCACATTTCCTTCACTCTCTATCCCTTTCTCCTAAATTAGAACTTAAGCATCTAGTTCCTATTGTTAATTCCTTTTTTCTGATAGAAGCTTTCACAGTGTAAACATATTCAACCTCCTTCCCTTAGTCTCCCTAGAATTTCGATTCACATTTTTAACCACAGGATTTTGATACAAAAATTGTGCGAATCCTATGTAATTGTGAAAATTCTTAATGGTGAACTACCTTAATGCTGACTACCTCGTTATCTGTCTAGTATCTCCTTAACCTCTGTACAATATCCTCATGTGCCTTGGTATTTGTTGGTATTTTAATCTGGTTTTAGATATTATTACCATATTTTCCCATCGATAATGTGCACCCTATGTATAATGTGCTCCCAGAATTTTGTTGTTATAATGAATTTGTATTGACACCACGTGCCGAGGCTTCATAGTTATCTTGAAGGTGTAATGCTGCTGCGCAACTGTTTATACATGTGCATACTATATGTATAAAATGGAATGCAATTAGAAAGGCTTGCTTCCAGAGTAATACATTTTTGCAAGACTCTTCTTTAAATTATTGTGTATGTAGGTATGTAAATGTTTGAATATTTTCAATTTAATTACATAATGCACATCGTCATTTTTTCCATCATCTTAACATTTTTGTATAGATAATGTGCACGTTATCGATGGGAAAATATGGTAATTCCATTCTCCTATTATTATTAGGTAATCTACTGGTTAAGGTAGGTTTTTTTGAATGGGCAAAGCTCCTAAATAAATATTTTGTGACTCCTAGCAAACACAACATCCTACTCTCCATCAGGTCCCTCTTCATCTCCGAGTACCTTCTTCCTTCCTTCATCCCATCCGACATCCCTATCCTGTTCCTTCCCTTTCCTCGTTTGCCCAACATCTCCCCTCTATCACAGTCTTCAGCATCCGACTGCCGGTGAACACCCCCTTCATCCACTTTTCCTGCCTCCGTAGTCTGTCGGATTGGACATTTAACTACGGACCCCTTGGCGCCTTTCGTTCAGAGTAGGCTAATGTGGATGCCAGGTTTCTCTCCACCCTTCATCCTTTCCTGTCCATCCCTAATAAACCCCAAATGACCTGAGCTGTCAGTCGCCTCCCCTAAATACTACTACCGACAAATGGGAGGACAGTAATTTAGTATATGATGAATGCAGTTGGAGAAAATTGACTTAAGAGCTAAGGGATTTCTGATTTTAGTGAATATGTATAAGAGACTTACTAAACACAGGACTTTAGGGGTAACTTTTTGGATAGGTTGTGCCAAGGTGAGTTTGAAATCAAAAAATTACAAATCAGTAGTTAAATAACATATGTAAATAACATTTCGTGGAGCAGAGAAGGGAATCGAGGAACTAACAGCATTGGCTCATGAAGCAAATGCAAGTACTTACACTTTTAAAGGGTGGACCTTGAAATACCATGTTGAGTTGAAATTAGAGATGGGGTTAAGGACACCCTGGTAGGCTATACTCTCAGTAAATATACCATCATGGTACCAATTCCATGTGAGCCCAATTATGCAGTCTCTAGATTATCGTTAATGCAGTCTAGATTTTGGAGGACTTTTGAATGCTTACTCACCCACTATTGTGCCTATATGTATAATACAAATTTTGAGGAGTAAGATCTTATATGAGGTGATAATGATATGAAGCAAGTGTTCAAATCCTTCTCATAAATATTTATGTAGAGGATGCTACCATGTATGGATTATCCTCCTTAAGAGGCCCATTAGTGAACCTGAGGATTTTCTCATCTACCCTTGTGATTTCCGTGATCAACTGAAAGATGGTGTATTGAAATAAGTGCAAATACTTCTGAGAACGTTCATATCTGAGTATTAGTATTGTGAGCGAATGTACTTTATATAGCATTACTTATCAATTTTGTTTTAGGGGGTGATAGTGGGCCCTGTGGGGCTTTGTTTCCTTTGGTTTGGAGGAAGTTATGGTGCCCCATGCAGCTGCATATGTGCTGTTTGTCATCTCCATCAACACAGAATAATGCCATGTTTGTTAATAGGGGATGTATGAGAACTTACTGTAAATATTCTATTTGTTCTGCATGATCACATCGAAAACCACCATCATGCATCTATCAATTGTCTGTTTCAAATTTTAAAGACTTGATGGACTTCTATTTTCAATTTAAATACATGGGTCTTTTTTTGGGAAACTTACTCTCAAAGTTGCCAATTAAACTTTCAACAGTATTCCACCATTCCACGCACTTGGCATTATACCTATGTTTAACACCAATACAATTGCATCATATAATAGATGGCCATGACATGAAGGGCAGGTCTTTGTTGAACCCAGACACTATACATTACCATACTCCCAGGCTCTAACTTGTTTTGGATCAAAATGGTTAAGGTAGAAGGGATATAAAAAGAAGGATTGCATTAAGTAAAGCAGCTTTCACGAGGATGGAACTGATGGGAGGGATGTTGAGTAAGGATATTAAGTAATGGCTTGTCAAAACTTGGAAAAGGAGCGTGGTTTTGTATGACACAGAAACTTATTCATTGAGCATGTTTTGTGAATATTGGAGGATTTTGAATTGTGGGTCTGGGAAAGGTTGGAAAATGTGAAATGGACAGAAAGGGAAACAAGCTAGTAAGTTCTATGCATGGTGGAGGAGGAGAGAGGATTGTTGGGAGAAATCCAAAGGAGGCATAAAAGATGGATGCAAAGCATTTTGATTGGCAATGGTATGTTGAAGATTGTGATAAAGGGGAGAAGGTTGGACATGCAAGGAAGCAGTAGAAATAGGATAGGCATGTTGGATATAATGGAGGGAGCGAGGAAGTGTGTGGAATTGAAGAGGGGCTTACTGTAGTGTTGGATGTTAGATTGTGTTTTGTTAGGAGAGGCAATGGAATATATCATTATGTAGACTGTGTCCATCTAAACCTTACTTAACTCGTAGGATACCTAATGATAATAAATATACTGATATCTGATAGTTCTTGTACAGGTAACCATGAAAAAGTAATGAACAAGGAATTAATATTTGGACTACGGAAATTAATTCAGGGTATATTTAAAAAATATGAAATACATAATAAGGCCTTTCAAAATTGCCACTTTTTTCCCATTTTCCTTTTCGCTTTTGATAATTTAAGATTACTATTTCACTTTATGCCTGGAGTTAAATATCCATTATTATTGAATAATTAGGTAATCTACCGGTTAGGGTAGGTTTTGAATGGACACAACTACTAAATAAATATTTAGTAGTTTCTGACGGAACACAACCGAACATCCTACTATAACAGGCTCCTCTTCATCTCTCTTTACTTCCTCCCCTCATCCCATCCTGCATCCCTATCCAATACCTTCCCTTTCGTTTTTTGCCCAACATTCTCCCTTCTATCACAGTTTTCAACTTTCCTCTGGCGATCAATATGCTTTTCATCTATTTTTTCTGCCTCTTCATGATTTCTCCTAGCAATCCCCTATCTTCACCCACCATACTTAGTACTTCCTCATTTGTTTTCCTTTCGGTCCATTTCAACTCCATCCTTCTCCACACCCACATTTAATAAGCCTCCAATCTATATGTCTATCCTCTTGCTTCAATGACCAAGCCTCTGCACCATACATAGCTATGTTCCATATCAAAGTTTTCACAAATCTTTTCTTAACATTCTTACTCAACGTTCCTGTCATCAACTCCCTCCTCCTTGTGAAAGCCTCTTTGCTTAGCGCAATTCTTCTCCTTATATCCCTACTACTTTGACCGTTTTGTTCCAAAACACTTCGGAGATATGTATACTGTTCCACCTTGTCTAGTTTTTGCCCTTCTATTTTAAAGTAAAGCTTAGTCTTTCTCTTTCTGGTAAACACATATCTTTCTTTTTATTTATATTGATTCTCAACCCATATTTATCTGAACTGAATTTCCAATTCACTCGGCAATGCTTTCAACCCCTTGGCTAACTGATACACTGGAGCTTGGTCATGAGCAAAACTAACTGGTTTCACGGATCCCCCTCCGACTTTCATTTCTATCTCCAGTTCTTCCTATGCCTCTTTAATCATTTCCTCCAAATGTATGTTGAACAGCATTGGTGATGACAGACAACCCTGCCCAACACCTCTTCTTAAGACCACCCATCTGGACTCTCCCTCCCCTCTTGCACCTGAGCAGTCTGTGATGTGTAGAGGTTGCGGATTAGCCTCCTGTCCATCCAATCTATTCACATTTGCTACAATGTATTTACTCATAACTTTTTTCCAATATACTCTATCAAAAGCCCTTCGAAATCTTCGCAGCAGGCAGCTACATCTGGCTTGTGTTATATATTCCTCAATTAGTGATGTCATTACTACAATGGCGTCATGTGTGTCTCTTCATTTCCTAAAGCCAAACTAATCATCCCCTAAGAAATCATTTGCCCTGCTCTTTATCCTTTTGTCGACGATCCTGAGAACCACTTAAGCTGCATGGGAAATCAAACTTTTGTTTTGTAGTCCTCGCATGATGTAGCCTTTACCTTTGTCAGCATAAGAGCTAACACTGATCCTACAGTCTTCGAGCCAGATTCGTTTTTCATAGATGCTAAGGATCAGTTCATTTAGACTCTTCCTCCCACATTTTCCGAAACCTTTTAGTAGTTCCACAGGAATGTTGTCTACCCCCATGACCTTATTTGATTTCATCTCCCTTGATGCCATTTCTCTCTCATCGTCAAGTATCCGTGGACCTAAGCCATCTTTGTCTACATCCTGTTTCTATGTCTATCCTTGCTGACCTAAGTTCTTTACCACACTGTTCTCCTTTATATTCCTTATACAAGTATCTCTCTCGGATCTTTTGAGTGTCAACTATTATCTTACCTGACTTATCTCAAACTGTTAAGTAAGATCTTCCCTTCTTACTCCCTGATAGTGTTTTAGCCTTCTTGTATTACGCACCAATTTCACCCTTCCTTTGCAAACTTTCCATATCCTTGCACTGCATCTTCCACCACACTTCTTTTAGCCTATTTGTTACCTGTCTCAATTTATTATTTAACTCTTTTGTACCTTTAACTTTGTACTTCCTTCTGCCTAATTTGGTGTTTACATTCCTCCATTTCCTTCTCTCATCTATCTTTGTAATCATCTCATCCATAATACAGGTCTTCCTCCCGAGTCAATTGTCATTCTCCTGTAGTTGTGCCGTAAATCTGATATGTATCCAATACACATTCATTTTTAGAATAATATGTTTTATGCCTTAATTGCAGCAGAAGGACAATTCACTTGGATTTCATCTCGGCAGAATCGGAATTTCATCCAATGGAAATTTCATTTTTTGGATAGAATTGTTGGTCAAAAATGAAATGCAGGCATAGAATCTATTCTTTTAGGTAAGTGGTTTATTTTGTATTTGTATGTACCTAGTTCAGTGTTGGAAAATTAATCAAAAATGTCATTTTTGTCATTGTACAATTCGGATGGATTGAAGAGTACACAGTAGCATATTGTCAAGGTACTATTTGTGTACAAACAATGTGCAGTTATTGTAACATAGTTACGTAGATCTTGGGTTGTCACAATGTGTTAAATATATGTATATAGGCTTTTAGAGAGTTTGGTGGTGAAAAGAAGATTCTAGCGGTAGCAATTTAATATCCATGAATACTCATGCTGCTGCATTTATTGAACTGGACATTGGAAAAAGTGAATTGGTTACTAGTGAGTGCAAAAAAAAACTAATGTACGACTTATAAGACAGAATTGCACTTACACTTCTACATCTGCATAATACCCCGCATGCCAACTCAAAGGCGTGTGGTGGGGGGGCGTTAGGTCACCATCCTTAAAAAGGAGCAAAACCACATGCAAAATTGCACCCACAGTGGCGCAAAATCCCTTCATCCCTCATGCATGATACTCAAAACCGTTGAAGTTTTACCAACTCGTGATCGATATGCGCTTAGATGCGAGAATTCTGTCATTCTCTCCCACTTGCCATAGGTCTCTTGGTTGCAAGATAATTTTTTTGTCATAGTCATGCACACTCGGCGTCAGTTGAAAATTCGAAATGCTAGCTCGCGTATTGAGCAGCCAGTCATACTCGTATCGTTGGGAACACTAGTCAGTCTCCAGGGTGATGTAGCTTCTTTAAAATTAGGAGAAGAAATTTTAACAGTGGAGAGGAAAGATGCATCAAGATTTGGCAACAGTCGTGTGGAAGGGTTGCGGTGAGGTGGAAGAAGGAGAAAGTTGAGGTCATAAAGGTCAAGGAGTGTAAGGTTTCTTTGCGTATAAGAAGCCATTGCTGTGCTTGTGATTGAAAATGCTTTCAGCCGTGTCCAGTCTACTAATATTGTTGGTTGTATTTTTGAATAAACAAATTGCGTATTGTTACCTGATGCGCCGTCTTCAGTATGGTGTTTGCTGTATGATATTTTTCGTGTCGTTCAAGAAATTTGTCTTGTATATTTTTATTGCCTTCACATTTTATTTCTTATCATCCTAATTTTTCCTGTGGAGTCTTTTCCACCCCATGTGCTCATCTAGTTTTCAATCTGATCTATTATTTGTAATAATTGAAGTAATTTGGTTGGCGATTAACGTATTTAAATCTTTTTCGAATATACAGCGGTAGGAAGATAATGAGAGATAGTTATTTTTTAGACAATCTGAATACCTGTAGTATTTCTATTTGAATGGCTATTTTTTCATTAAAGTTTTTTTCATTAAAAGTAAGAGTAATTAGGTCAAATGTTACCTGCGACAGATGGTATTTTCGCTTTGTGTACAACGTGTAGCAGCCGCAGCAATTTTAGCGTTGGGTGAAAATATTGTGACCACGCGGTTGATATTCGTGTTCCTCTGTACGAGAGGTAATGATTTCACAGGTGCATCTTCCCTATGCATCGCTGGAATAAACAACAGTTTTATTAGACTCCTGTGTGTAAGGTAGAATAATTTCCTCTTGGTCTCCGGAAATAATTCATTTGCTGGGAATATCCCAAGCGATCGCAATTAAGTGCTGATAAAGTGCAATCTTAATTTCAACAAGCGAAGGAATATTATTAAAGAAACAATACAAGATTGAAAGGAGGCATCGTAGTGTAAAACTGAGAAGGATCTGGAATAGTATAATACTACCACACAATGTATATCCTTCTGCTCCCAATTCGAAGAAAGTCCACAAAATGCGAAAAATAATCAAAGTAAAAACATTAAATATCGTTCGGCCGGAATTGTTCTGAACGCTTTGAATGGACATAGAAAACTCAGAATGAACATCGTCACAGAAACCGACGCCTTATGCCTTCAGATTTGTACATTTTGTGTGTCTGCTTTTCAACATTTGGTGGTCAGAAAACCGTAGGAAGGGCTGGAGGTAGGATTGAAACCAGTTGGGCAACTTTTCAAGTCAATTCAAGTCAAGTAGGGTAAGAATCAATCAAGTAAACGAAGGCAATGGGGCCCGCCAGAAGTGCGAAGGTTGAGTTATATATTTAAGTTGGGGGAATTAATGTTATTCATTAAGGAAGGCTTTTATTTACGGTTTCCACAGCGATTATTTTCTCTTAATAACGTGAGTTTACGTTGCGTATTTAGCATGCTTCATGACTTAACGTTACGTTCTTCCTGCTGGGACCGAAACTTATTAGCAAGGGTTAGAAATAAAAACGGACAATGAGCGAGGACATCAAAAAGGATTTCCGTTCAGTAAAGGTTCTTTTTACGGGAGGAAGAAGTCAACCATCTAAAATAAAGATTGAAATTAAAGCTTGGTGAAAACTTATGTAAAGCGTAGTTTTTGTGGATTTGAAACTTGTCCTTGAGGATAAAGGATACGCATGGAGTGGAGGCTTTCTCCTTGCCTTGCACTCTACGTGCAACCGTTACGTAGTGGAAGAGCTTGTGCGTTCCGATGACCCCTAGAGCTGTGCTGGCGGGAGCAATGATAATTGATCCAGGTAGGGTCACCCATGCCAGAAAGGTCGAAGGTCAGGAGCCAAACGAAGGGGTCGTCCACGCAGCATCTGTTCCTCAGTAAGGTGGCTGCAAAGGTGACAGACCTCAAAGGGGCGGCCATCGAGTGATGGTGTCACGTTGAAAATACTACTGAGGAAAGTAACGGGAAAACACCTCAATTATTAATCCCCGGATTCTCATGATGGGAAGTGGAGGGAAAATGAGCCCTGGCAACTACGGAACTCGGTCCAATCGGCCGTGTCTCGTGCCCGACAGCGGGAGGGGCAAGGCGTGCGAGTACTTTCAGTGCAGTTACTGGAATTGAACATTCAAGTGTTGATCCCTAGGCGTCTTTAGTTGAGAGTGGGATTTTTCATTTAATTACACGAAGGTGTGGATAGCTTCATTAATCGTTAAAATGTTTATCTAGAAAAAAATTTAACTATCATACATACTTAGAATTTGTACCATTGAATGGGAAGAATAAAATTCTCATTCGTGAATGAATCGAGTAGTCGAGGTCCTGCTTGAGAAAAGGCGAATATTTACATTCTTCCTAAATGTCCTAGGATATTTGTATTATTTAAATCGCGGAGAAACTGTTCATGCTCGTGAACAAAAAATCTAATAATAACGAATATTCCCAATGAAAACTTAAATGAATTAAATACCATGAGTTATAAATATGTGTAATCGGGGCAAACATGGTGTTTTTAATTCTTCAAATAGCCGTCAGGTTTTTTTTCACGTAATTTTCCTTTTGGACTTGAAGAATGCTGTAAAAAGTTCTATTTTTTCGAAGTCTTAAAATTAAAAAAAAAACAATGGATCTTAAAACTCATGCAATCGTCCTTAAAAATGTTAACGCCGCACGCATCCTTATTATAATTGTTTTCTTTATATTTCAGTACTTTTGCAATAGAAAGTATCTCGAGTATTATATCCGAACATGTTGACGCAATTGGGCAATGCGTTTTTCTTAGAGACGCACTACTCAAAGCAAGTTAAGTAGTGCCAATCAGTATTACTGAAGGTTAAAAGAAGAACACATAGTTTGACATAAATCTCAGTGATCAACCCGAAAGTCGATTTGATAGGTGCGGGAAGAGCTCGCCTAGTGCTGAGCCATTTGGTATTTTAAAATAGGCAATCATTTTTGTGTGAAAAATTAAGTCAACTCCCTAATCGTTCCAGTAATGACTGACTAGAAAATAACAATGTAAGTACTTTATAAATTGTGTATGGTAAAATTACCAGTAGGCGTGGAAAATAAGACTGAATTAAGTAATTAAAAAAACATTTCGAGTAAATCTTTTACATTTTTACCAAGAAGACGCAAAATCACATTCATTTTATCGTCAGCATTCGGAATGCGTCCGCACACTTAATTTCGTTTTTCACACAAAATTTGATACAGATCGTTTGATCCATTTTTTGTAACAGGCAAAAATCGAAGACAAGCCAAAACACGCCCAAGCAAAACAGCTGTCGACAATTAACGAAACATTCAAAATTGCCGAACCTTTGGGTACAAGTGAGAGATATAAGTACCAACATAACACCACAAAAAAAGCGAACATCAAATATACGTAACCCGCGGAAATTCAAAATTCGCGATACTTTTTGAATAGACGTATGTTTTATTTTTATTCTTATACTGATGCGAGAACGTTTCTTCTAGGGGGATTAAATGTCTCAAACGTATTTGTAAAATAAAACACTCAAGATCTTCTTAAATGACATAAACCAAGCCATGAACACAGTAATCAACCTTAAGGCCGGTTTGAAGTAAGTGATACGGGTGGGAGGGCCAGTTCCTTTCCCTGTGCCAGTTATGGTTTCCCAGGGAGATCTGATACCCGAAAAATCACATAGCTTGGGTGGAGCTGCAGGCGACCCACTTTACATAAATTTCTCAGCTATAAATCATTGTCTAACAATGTACTTGTGCTACATTTATGCAACAAATGGTATGCATCTTTAAGTGAATATATAAGAAAATAAATAATTTTCTGTAGATTGAATAGAATGGATTGACCGATTTTGATTCTTTGATGTCAGGGCGATACCCTGTTTCGTAGGTTCTACAGATTCTTGTATTATCTTACACTGCGGGTGTAATGTAAAGTAGAAACGGCGAACATTGTGTAAGATGTAGTGAAATGGAATTCATAATATCGATTAAATATGGTTGGAGAGCTATATTGTCTATAGTTAGAGGGGTGGGAAGTGGCTTTTTATGAAATTTCCATCTTACCTCGGATCTCGCGTCCTCTTCGACTGTTGGCTTCTTTCAATGTGCTCTCGCCATTTCTATCCCATCAAAATATGCCTATATTTATTACAAGTTTATATTACTGTTGGCATATCCATGCATGGGGAAGAGCAAATGCACGAATCTCTGTCCTTTCTATTTTCTACAATTTAAATATTTTTTTGGGCTGAATACGCTTTAAGCGTATTACCTATTCTACGTCTACGAGTACATCTACATAAATACACCGCGATCCATCGAAAAGGTTTGTGGGAAACCTGGAAAAAGCGTGCAAATCCATGTGCCAACTGGCGGAAAACTTACCAGTGGTTTTAATTTCACCCAATAAATTAGTTCTTTGGTATACGAAAATGAAGGGAATGAAGATGTACAACAATCTTTTAAACGAAATTTGATTAGGATCTTGAATTGGATGAATAATGGTTGTCGTTAACAGGTACGCAATAGTAGCCCCATGACAAATTATTTTTGATTTCGAATAATTTCACTCGGAAATGGCACCGCCAAATTTGAAATTAAAAATTAACATTACACCATGGATTCGTATTTGGGCAGAGAAGTGTGATTGATGCAATTTGTTTAAGAAACGGAGTGGAAGATTTGTGGAAAATATTATTGATAAATAATGCTAAAAATTTCGAAAGGGGTATCAAGAAAGAGTGGATACTTCAGAATATCGAGGATATATTAAGATTCAGTGCTAATACAAATACACAATTACAAATTTGACTAAGGCCCGGTTTTATAAATCTCGCGAAATCCAGGCTTTGAAAATGTGAACGCTTACATAATTTGGAGATTATTGACAAATCCGATTATATGAACTAATAAGATTGATTTATAGTGAATGTGAACATTTTACCTGTAGTAACGTCCGTTAGTTATTCGGCTCTCTTACAATCGGTTTTCCTCCGTTTATACTGCTGCATTTTGGCCTTAACCGCAGGTTTAAGTTAACCTTCAGTTAAACTAGACATTGTAAAACTTGTCTAACTTTTTAAGCAGAATAAAACTTGTGTAAGGGCAGCATAAAGGAACTTCAATGGAAAAATAATGTATGGACATGTTATAAATGTTTTCGCAACGAGAATAACAGTAAAAAAACCAAGGTAACAGCATTTTTTAAGAGAATCTTTTCAATAATCCGACGCAGACAAATAAAGCAGATCATCCGATTTATTCTCGACTGTTTTGGATTTTTTGCCAATATTTTTACATTACATTCCTACACGATAAGAAAAAAAAGACGTTTCTCTGGGAAGTCGGTAAGTTGCATAAAATTGTTCTTTTTGGCATGGCTGTATTGAGTTGTAAACCTCCCTCGTCTAATCATTTTTGGAGGGGCGTTAGGTGTATCAAACGCCCATTAGAAGTTTTCAATTGAGACATTGCATTTTAACGTGAAATATGACAGCTTATTATGACTTCGTTTTTCCCTCTGTTTATAATTTTCAATTTCGAGTCTTAGGGGCCGGATGGGTGTGACAACGTATCATGCAATAGCACCAAATTCAAAAGGCGGAGATACGAATCCCTAACTTGAAGGGATTCCCAAAGACACTTTAATCCTTGTTCGCTTTCTCTGAGAAAACCATTAGGCAAAAAATTATAGATCCAATTTCACTCTCAAAAATATGTGATTCTAAATGGCATTTGAATAACACAATTTACAGTGCGGTGAGCTTGAATTCCTCATGGTTGAGATAACATCTTCCAAGTAGCATGAATAAGTGAAAATTATGCCAAGAGCAATGCTTAACTTGTATGTAAATTCCTTAACGTTAACGTTTTATGCGTGATTCGGGTATACCTGATGCTTAATTGTGCTTAATGTAACTTAGGACCATTCCTTTACAAGGCTTACACGATTTTGACCCATGATAATAAATGAATCATTTATTATTTAAAATGACCAAAGAAAACGATCGCAGATACGTTTGCAATGAGGATGGGGTCATCTACTTTTTCCGGTTGGTAACCGCAGAGCCGAATATTCGTGGACGCCATGCTCCACGACCTGTTACATACCTCTATCGCGTTCACAATTATCAGTTTCCATCCCTTGCCAGATAAATGGACGGCATATGCAAACATTAATTCTCGGATGACCTTGTCTGACACCCAAATCTGTTAGCCTTCGACAGCAAAAAGGCAGCCTGAACCGTCAATATTTTGAATGGCGACAGCGGTCGCGTTCCGTATTAACCTAAACGTTTTCTGGCCTAGTTATACCATGCCATATTAATTTGATATTCCATATTTGGTTAAATTGAAAGCGCTTCTCAACGCTTCCTTCGACATTAATCAGTAAATGCCAGAGGTTGTTCAGTCGACAATCAAGACTAATTCAGTCGTAATATACCACGCCATTTTACGGGACCAACAACACTGGGCATTTGGCAGCTGCAGCTCCCACAGGGCTCATCTTTCTGACCTTGCGAGAGATCAAATCAACAAAAGCACCATATCAGAGTCTCTTGCTTGATTATTTACGTCTTTCTTTCCTTTTCTCTCTCCTATTTTTCCCCGTTCTCGTCTCCGATCCCTCACTTCGCACCGCGGAGTGGGCTCCAGGTCGCGCTCACGTAATCTTAGGCGTAAACCAAATAAAGGTACAGTCAGAAATCGATTCAGGCAATCACTCCGACACAAGTTCATTATGGGCTGGCATTTTTGTTCTGTAACTCTAAGGACGGCAGATTGGTCGAGGCGGTCTCCCCAGACTTGGAAGTAGAGCGCTCAGTATCATCGTCTTCTTTTGTCTCATAGATCTCGGGTGATGGCTTCTTAAACCTGTTTATGAAATTTCTCAGCCTCTTCTTCATGAGGTCCTTAACATTCTTCTTCCAGACGAATATGAGGAATATGAAAACACCTTGCAAAGTGTTCACAGTGTCCGTGAAGAGCCAGATGCACTTCGACCCACCGATGAGGTACGAAACGATTTCCAGGATCCAACTGACGCCCATGACAATCGAGAGCTTTATATATAGCTTCATTCTATAATAAGAGAAGACGGAAATAGATCATTTTTTAATAATGAGGGGGTTTAGTGTTTGCATCTGCAAGATTTTATAAAGTCATCAGTTATAGTCCATTCACGTACCTGTTTTTGTCTTCCTTATTCTTCGTGGAATTTCCTCTATGCAAAATTGACGTTTCTCTATTCACTTTGTGAATATTGAAGGCAGTAAGGATAAACAAAACCACGTTGCATAAGACAAGAACCCCAACTGGTGCAATGAAGTAAGCAAGTCTACTGGAATATTCTGAAATGAGAAAAAACTGATTACTATTTTCATTTAGTTAGAACTCTGATCCATAAAATAAACTTTCAGGCAGCATATTAGATTGAAATATTTCCCTCGATGATTTGATTCCGATGGAAATTGAAACCTGGCAATGGCATGGATGAGGGTTAGAAAAGCATTTGATATAAATTTGAGGTTGGTGTTTAATGTTTAATGAGGTTAATGTTTAATTACGTGGTCTGTTCCAAAGGTTCCCGAATTGTGCGCCTCCAGTTGGTTATTTTACAAATTTGTGGAGGCGTCGAGTCTGCGAAAACTTCCTAAATTACCACCTTTATCCACTTTGTTAATATCTTATTTTTTGATTTGTTACGGCCGTTAATGCGGAGGGTTGTTTGTGGAGTGCGGCGAAAAATCGACGTTTGACTATCAGGGAACTTGCACAAGAGTGTGGCATCTCGATTGGTCTGTGCTATGAAATCCTGACTGAGATATTGAGGATGCATCGAATCACCGCCATATCTTTGCCTCGCCTGATTACGGGGTGGTGAGTCCAACTAAACGCTTGTTAAGTTTCTCCACGCTTAATTAAAATTCTCAATTGAAACTGATTATTCTTAGTAAAATCGTCTTGGTGTTCACCGTTTCTGTTCAATATAAAGCACTTTTTAACCTCTAAATTGATGTGGGTTCCTTCCACCACATCACGCTGGGATTTCTGGCTTTTAATACTGAACAAAAATTTGATAGCCGAAATGGTGGCTATTATTATGGATTTATTATAAACCTTTTTATAAAATTTCACTACTTCGTCAGAAAACACTCGATATTATTCGAATCTTCTTGCCTGGGTCGACTTCGATTGCGTGCAGCGTAGAGAAGCTAAATTTGTGAAACGTTGTTATGAAAAGCTTAGTAGCGTATCCAAAATATTACAGCAGCTAGGCTGGGAATCACTCACGGAGCGAAGGTTAAATTACAGATTGAAGCTCTTGTATAAATTGGAAGGGAGTCTCTTTAGCAGTGATGTTGAAAATGTATCATTACCCCATGGTACTTTGGTAGGAGAGATCACGTTGATAATAGTAGAGAGATTATGAGTAGAAAAAATGGATTAAAATGCCATTTTTTCCGCGATTTAATAATAACATTGCCCGACCGCGCTAGTGTCATGTTCGGGTAAAAATTAGTCTGGTGTGCAGTTACCCCCTGCCGCACTCCCTTCCAGCGGCTTGGAGGATACATAAATTAATAAATAAATTATCGTGATTCAGCTCATATTTCCTTTTCCGGTTTTAATTGTGCAACTAGCGCTTTGCATCGAAAGTTGGTAGCGTTTGGTACTACAACTTACTCTGCCAAGAACTTCGGTTTATACGGCGAGTTCTGCCTACGCGCGTACGACAGTCTCGCATGCGTCATTATACCTTCCGTTGACGGCACACGAGAGAGAAAGTAAGTGCAGGATAGAGGGGAAGTTTTAGGGGTACACCTAAGCCAGGCGCCTTGTGAAGTGGCTGATTTTAGTTCGGGCCCTCCAAATTTATAATATAGCCCATTCGATTGGGCGTAGTGCACTCAGTAGGTATACTTATTTCTTATTTAATGCCATGTTACGCACGTCGGAACCTGAGGTTCCCCTTGATTTTGGCATTAACGAGAAACCATTCGAAAACTACCAATGTTTTCAGATAATATTCAAAAGTAGCAATGACAACTTAGACATTTCGCCCCCACAAAAACTGCAATCTAAATTTGAAATTTTAATTTTAGATCTGCCACTAAGGGTGTTTACGGGGGCTGATCAGAAAGTAACTTACGTTCCGGCGTAGCGTGGCGGTGGGTAGAACTGGAGCCACTATCTTGGTGTCTAATCGTTCCAACACTTAGTACGCATCCTTCTGTGGTAGTTTTCAGACTATGGTTTTTCTACATTTCTCTCTGCGAGCTGTCAAAATGTGCGATGTATTAGAAAATCCCTCGAGTGGTGAAGTGCGATCTGTGATTAGGTTTGTGCAGGCAAAAAAAAAACCACCAGCCAATTGAAATTCATGAGCAACTTTGTGAAGTGTATGGAGACGGAATAATGTGTGAAGGCGGAGTGAGGCAGTGGTGCATTGAGTTTAAAAATGTTCACGCACCAATGTTCACGACGAGGCCCGCAGTGGTCGGCCTAGCCTTGTGATAGATGAACTTTCGGTGAAAATCAACAATTAAAATTCGTGAATATCGGCGATTTAGCATTACGTATCTCTTGATAGACGTGGCTTGCAACACAGCGTTTTAACAGCGACGCAGAATGGCATGCTGGTGTAAATAAGTTATAAAATGTTAGGCTGCAGATTTCTTCAAAGACGGACTTGAAAATATTGTGTATCATTATGAATGCCTCCATTTGAATAGCGATTATGTGTAAAAAAATTTAGCATGTGCATTTCAAATGTGTATAATAAAACTTTGTCTTGTCAGTAGGTTAATGTTGTATTTCACAACATAATTTACTTTCTGGGCATCTTTCTTATGAGCGGAAGACCTACCAGGATAATGAGGCCGTGTTAAGTACTCAGGTAGTAAAGTGTGATGTAATTTAAACAAGGAACATGATTAAATTTCTCATGCAAAGATGTGCATGATTTTACTTCCTACTATGTATCAAGATTATTACATATTCAATGACACTGGATGCTTTGAAAGACCAGTGTATTAAAAAGTTAAAACTGACAATGGTATTGAACTCTGAGATGCAGGATGGCTTTCAGTAAACTTCCTTGGAGAATAAACCGCGAATCACGGACCGGATGGTACGATAAGCATTTAGAAATAAGTTCCCCTATTCGGATGAGGAAGAGGATACCGGCCTCCTCTTCCTCGTGCTATTCCGTATAGCTGGGCGCGCATGTCTTCTTTACAAATAAATATTACTTAACTTAATATCCGAAATGTACTAAAGGGCCTCCTTGTAAATTTGCTAAATACTTCCCCAATTTCCTCTCTTAGATTAAATATGCATCGTTTGTATTGTGTTTGGACTAATTTCTCGACCATACAGTAGTTTCTAACATTTCAGTAATTTTTATTTGGGTCGCATATATCTGGTGTAGGTTCTTCTACCCCGGCAATGTTTATACCTGAGTTGACGTAACACAAACACGATCCGTGGGCATGTTCGTATGCGTGTACATCTTATACTTACTGCGGAACCAGCAGGTTGTCTTGAATTCCGGTTTCATGAAATCAGCCGATATTCCAGGATGGAATTCCATGATAGCGGTCACTAATATGATGACAAATGGGATCCCCCAAGCATAGACAATATATGAGAGAAATTTCTTATTTTCGCTGCTATGGACTCTCGGAGGGGTGAAAGAACTGCAATAGAGTGCACAAGGTACATAAATTCATTTTTCAATATTAACAGGCATAGCGGATATTTTTTTGAAAGCAGTTTATGTGTATTACCGTTAATCCAAGGTATTGGTACATCGGTTAAGTAAACATATAAGGTAAGTAATTGTGTGATCACGGTGTTTGTGGTCTCCTTTGTATTATTCCCGCAAAGTTACATTTGTCCTTTTCACCTTTTTCATCCTTCTGCACCCCCTCAGTTCAAAATCCTCCTATCTACGCCTAAGATCTTGCTTCAATGGCAATGTTTCCGCGCCGTAAAAAACCTTTCTCAAAATCAAAGTTTTGACGAACCGCATCTCAAACATCTTCACTCATCGTCCCTTAGGGAATCATTGTCACATTGTTGTCTCATTTATATACGAATGCATTACCTCAATTTCTGGCGAAACCTTCGATTGCGCGCCTTGTGGAAATCACAGTGTAACCATTCCGGTCACATAAACGTCAATCCCGCACTTGACAAATTCCACCCTACTTCAACCCATGAACGAAATCCCTTCCCTGTCCCCTTTTAGTTGAAACTTTTACTAGCGACAACTCTCTATATAACCTCCTGTAAATCCTTCCTAAATTCCTCAAAACTAAAAATTACCTTTCAACCAAGGAACCTCTTGCCCTAAAAATCCTACCGGCTAACCCAGGCATCACAGTCACCATCGCAAATGAGGTTCCTCAGTGGTAATTTTAATTACGAAAGATTATATTTCCAAAGCCCTTAATCACATCAGCGACCCATCCACGTGTACAACTCTCATCAACAACCCGACTACCACTTTTAATATAGCAATTCCGTCCTTTCTCCTCCAATTTGGACCATATAAAGGCCTTACCACCAAGACATGACCGTACTCTCGCCGCCAAATCCTAGAACACCCCAGTTTTATCTCATTCCAAAAATACAAAAACCCACATCCACATTAGCCCTATAGTCTCCAGCTTCTCCAATCCCATCGAAAGAATTTCCGCCTTTCTTGGCTATCACCTATAATTTATGGTACTCTCCCGGCCGTTCTTCATAAAAGATTCATACCACTTACTCAACCGTTTAAATTTTGTCTCCATTCCCCCCACTCCCAACCGACGTATGGCCACAATCGACGTGACTTCCATCCACACCTTTATTCCCCATGACGATGGCTTACCCTGCCTCCGTCACTAACTTTCTCTACGCCCCTCACCTCAGCGTCCTTCGACTGGATTTTTCCTTAGCCTAGCCACTTTCGTCCTATCAGAAAAATGTATTTTCTTTCCAAAGAAGTTTTAATCGACAAATCAAAGGCCCAGTGAAGTGAACGAGGATGACAACATCATACGCAAATCTCTTCATTGGTCACCTTGAAAAGACCATCTTTTCGCAATGACCTCTCCTACTACTTTTATGGGTCCGCTATAATGCAGAAGAAAATCCGCCATTCTACCTTACCTATCACACCACATAAAAGCAAACCCATATCTGATGCAGTAATCAACCTTATATACGACCTATTTCCTTAGATGCTGCGTACACCCTTGCAGCTTTTCCCTATTTTTATCTTCCAAGACAGCGACGCAACCTCCTTTCTCCTGCCCGAGTGCCCCCCTCTCCTCTACAAACGACCCGCCATTTTCAAATCCTCGAATCCAGCAACCCTTCGGCGCGCTCCCTCAATAACTTTCCTCATCTTTCCCCTGCATGCAACCGCCCCCGATGTAAAACATGTTCTCCTCCCCTATCCCCACATCACGTAATTGCTTCCCCAACTCACTCCCAGGTTAATCGCCTCTCCAAAAACGTATCTGCTCTCGTGCAACCAATGCAACCAACCATCTTTCCACATCGCTGAAATCATCACTTACTTGTCCATCCACATGAACAATCACCCCTTTTTGTGTAATCCTACTTCTCTCTCATACTATATCTTCCTGTCCCTTCACTCGCAGAATACCACAACCTTTCCTTCGGTCAGCGATTCTCCCAAACAATCCTCGAATCTCTTCCCGAATGAACCACCATTACACAAGTAGAGGTGAAAACTCGCGAATCTGCCTTCATACCTGTATGAGAATTTAGATCCTTTGAATCTCACGGTCTGAGCGTGAAAACCGATAATGTCTTGTATATTTGTTAGGTCGGAAGTTTTTCAGACCACCCAAGTATATATATGTAAATATATATATTAATAAGACTAATATATATATATATATATAATGTATAACACTTAGCACTAGTGGACACAGACAAAAACACAGAAACACACAAAAAAAGAGACTCACTATTTTTCGAATTTTCGGTGGTCGTTGCCACCTTTATCAAGGAGGAGAGGGACAGAACTGAGTTGTTCCTGACTGAGAGACAGACTGAGAGTTCTGTCCCTCTCCTCCTTGATAAAGGTGGCAACGACCACCGAAAATTCGAAAAATAGTGAGTCTCTTTTTTTGTGTGTTTCTGTGTTTTTGTCTGTGTCCACTAGTGCTAAGTGTTATACATTATTATTCACGTCCGTGAGACTTTCAAAAAGTGTTTTATATATATATATATATATATATATATATATATATATATATATATATATATATATATATATATATATATATATATATATATATATATATATAATTAATTAATTGTTAACCTGGGGTCGAATTTGTTCTCTTTAAAGTTTGCCGCAGCCTACGAATTAATAATATGAAAGTTAATCAACTGTTACATTTTAGCTAAACAGAAAATACGTATTATTTAAGTTACTGTATTGCGTTTAGTATCAGAAATTTCGTGTCAATTAAATTCAAACCCAATTGATTTTTATGTCCAGATACATTACTAATGAACAAGTATATCTTACGTATACGGGTTTTCGAGGGACGATGGAATATTTATGGAACACCCACTAGTATTCTGTTTTTGAGTTTTAAATATGTTTATAAAACTAAGGTGAAATAGGTGAAATACCTGAATGTGATGTAGATGTCGATGCACATGATGTTTAGCCAGAAGAAGGAGCAGAGCAACGCGAAGTATATCACGAAACCTGTAAAAAAGAGATTGAAATGGACGTGAGGAATAGTGCAATCGTTGAACTATCATTTGGACTGAAATATAATTGTCATTTAACAATGGTGTCGGTGACAAATGTGGCAGGATGACTACATCTTGGACCCCACTACTTGCTACTGCTTTCTTTTCCGCATTGGTAAAATTTACCAATAAATAATAATAATTCTTGTAATTAGATAAATGTTATTTGTTAGTAATTTCTTATGGAAATTTAAAAATTTTAAATTTCAAAAGTAATTAGAGTGATAATTCAATGTATTTCTTGAGAAGTATAAAATTAGTGATGAAGGATATCCTCACTTTTTGATTAAGAATTTCTTTCTAGCCGCGTGAATAACGAAAAGGGAATTTTGATGAACAACTTACTGATTGAAGTGGTTTATTTGCCTGCGCTGATGATAACTCGTGTTCTTTTGGGAAATTTGTGATTCATTATTACAATGGTATTACTTATTCGACTAATGACGCTGAGGTTTGGGTCGAAATGTCCTTTCCAGGCGTAGGCGTAATGTGGGTGGCACGCTGTATGGATTGATTTTTCGAAATAAACTTTAATATTTTGTGCATGCATGAAAATATTACACATTAAAGTTTATAACTATTAGTTCCTAGTGGTATATCTGAGTGTCCATATCTGGCTGTACTTAAAGCATCCTGGACAATTAAACAATATCGTGCTAATTAAATTAATCATGGAGAACCGATGCGGGATGTAATAAAATAGTTTCTAGAGTATAAAACCGTGGAGTAAAGGTAGACCATACCATTCCGTCGAATATCTGATCTGAGTTATTATATCTTCATCGTTATCTATGCTTTAGTAAACGAAACATCCTTATTTCTTCTTAATGTTATATAAGTTAAACTTAGTAAAACCTTTACCAGCCTAATAGTGATAAAGGGTTTTCTATAAAATTGGTTCATTTTTTTGTATCTCTCGTATTTTAAAGTTGGATTTTTTTGGTCGCTTTTTCGATATCTTGACCATCAGAGAACCACAGGTTTGTGGTTCTATGTAGCTCTGTAAAACGAATTTGTCTTCAGGAAAAGCGGGGTATTAGGGAATTTTGGTTCTTTGGCCAGTTAAAGATGAAATGACGGAAAGAATAAATAGGCATTAATGGATTCGTGAATAAAGAAAAGTTTTTGATAATACCGACTGAAACGAAATGCTTTCAATGAACATAGAGGTGTCTCTTAACTGGAGATGGATAGTCAAAAACCTGAATAGAGATCAGGAGACTTTAATTAAAGCTGAAATTATTGTTAGTCGTGAAAAAGTAATAACGTTACAATTGTGAAAGTGTAGGCCATTGTTTGAAGAATGGCAAGGATGATGGGATTATGGAATAACATAATTCGACTCTGATGGAATCCACATATTTGAGGAATCTGGATAAATGCTGCCTGCAGTAGAAATAGAGAAAACTGTTTGAAATCATTGGAAATGTCGTGATTTTCTGGTGATAAAAATTACGGATGAAACAGACGGGTCGGGTGGAGTAAGTAACTATTGGAGGTTTTTAACCAACAGCGCCAGAAGAACGCAACCGGAATATTTGAAAGTATAGGAAACATAATTCTTTTGCCCGCGTGTGTACTTGCTGAAGAACTATAGAGGGAAATTCGTGAGAGAAATAATGCAACGAATAAAAGTGATTAGATAATCAAGCTGAAAAGGATGTGATCATAGGAGAGTTGCGTATAGAGTTACATCGAACCCATCTCGCGGTAGATGATACATTAGATGGGACCTTTTTGCAGATCCTTCGCCTCTTTCTCTTTCAATTTGTGAGTGTGCTGGCTCTCCTCGTGTGAGTGTAAGTTAAATGTATACATGAACCCCCTTCTGTAAATTTTTATGATGAGGGATGGAAAAAGTTAAAAAGATTAAGAAACTATAACCTTTATTTATATAATTTTTCGAGTCGCACGCCAGTAACTCATTTTTTTAATAATTGGATTGTAATAAAACCTTTTTTTTATCTACTCTTAACAAATCGGTTAAATGTAAAATTTTGTTCAGCTCATGCAAAAAGTGTTTGCGTAATCGCATCCAATGAAACATATACATACATATAGGAATGTGCACATCTTTCGAGGAGTGGTGAAAATATATTCAGAGGGATTCAAGACCATTATTTAAGTTTAATTCAGGGAGTCGAATATGTTCAAGACAACATGAATTTCCTCTCTACCATGGAAAAAGTAAAATTTATTTAGTTGAGTAAATTTTACTATGACAAAGTTAATGATTCTCCCTGAAAATATTAGCGAAGTATTTTTGCGGAAATGTCATGAAATTACGATAAAGGAATATTTTTTTAATGGCTTCAAGTGTTCTTAAAAGGAAAGTACAAAAGCTAAAAGTCATAATTAATTTATAGGTGGTGGAATCATTTTAATGATCCGCGTTGTCTTGGTTATTCCCCATTAGACTTTTGTCGGCGATCTTTTTTGATGCTTCTTTTTACATTTCAATCATCTCATGAAAATAATAAAATACATGGTGATATATATATTTTTGAATTAGAACCTTTTGTGTATAGCAGCTTAGTTTGAATTTTTTTTAAGAATATGAATTTGTTGTTACTGTCACTGTGTCGATATCGTAGCGTAGATGTTTCGGGTTATTGTTTGAGAATGATAAGTTGATTTGATGCTTAGGCTTGGTGTGTTACCTGGCGCTTGTCTAACTGCACATATATAATTTAATAATTCTTTGTCTTTTTCGGTTAGTAAATATAAGTGGTGAAATTTTATTATCCTGAAAAATGTTTTCGTGAGGACTTTTCGGAATATATAATTTATTGACATTGTATTAAGAAGTTTTTTCAATGCATTTTTTAACAATATCCCAAATTTACTCTAAATTTACCCTTAGCAGTAAGCATAAGGACTTCTTAACTTTTATAAAGACTTATTGTCGGTAGTCATTAGCATGGCTTCCTGCATGTCCGTAGTCAGGGAGGAAGCGGTTATATTTCTGCTTATTAGGGTAAATTAATGAAGAATATCTTCAAAATATTCACATGTTTCGACTTGACTGTTGCTTTTATCTATCGGGGGAAAGGAAAAAAATATTTCCTAAAACGTGAATTACGCTGCATTACAGTGTTTTTAAATAGATATTTAGATGACATTTATGAAAGTCTGACCAGCGAAAATCATTCCGTACGTCGAGGGTATGGAAATAGCTATTTGTACTTATCTTTCAATATAAAACTAATACTAATGTAAGAGTTAAAACCACCCAGAGGGGCCGGGTTCAAATCCCGGTGGTGTTGAATATTTTTCAGTGGTATCTCGATCCCTACTTGAGGTGCTTTGTGGAGGGCTCTCTGAGTGAGTACGCCGTCCGTCGGATGGGACGTTAAGCTGCGGACTCCTTGGCGCCCTCCGTAAAGAGAGGCCAATGCCGATGCCTGGTTTGTCTCCACCCTTCATCCTTTCGTGTCCATTCCCTATGGCGCAAATGACCTTAGCTGTCGGTCGCCTCCCCAAAATATTACTATTACTACTAAGAGTTAAAAATGTAGAATTAAGAAAAGCGTAAAATATTGATTATTAATTTCGGAAAAATAAATAGAATTTGGCAGTTAAGAATGACAAATTGCGTCTTCATTCACTAGGGTTAACGGAAGTACGGGATTAGGCTAAAGAAAAGAAATAAATTGACATAATTGTCTCCAGCGCACTTACCAAATGCTGTGCATGAGCCGTCGCTCAAACCACTGCCAGCACTTTGGACGATTGCCAGGAATAGATAAGCAACCAGTAAGCTTAAGATGTGGCACATTAAGCACCTCCCATGCAAGTTTCTCAACTCCGCCGTTGTAGCATAAACAACGAGTGATATGATGAGGAAGATGATTGAAATGGTCATCCCCAATGGATAGACGATGTACCGCACTGTGTCACAGATTTCATCAGGTATGACGACATCGATTTGTCTAAAGCACACGTAGGGAAGATAGACATTAAAATTCTCCATGTAATCGAGACAGTAACTTGAAGCGTCCAGGGAAAACTTTTTTGCATCTGGTATACTCAGTGTACCATCTGTGACATTAATATAGAACTTATCTTCTGGATACTCATCTGGCTCGAGGAGGTAACCGAAACAGTAGTTGCCGTATGCAAGACCAAAATAGCCGTATTCTATCTGAAGCATTTGGAAGGTGGAGTTAGCACTGATATTCGGTCGGAACCATTCCGGAGATTTCCCTTCATGTGGGATACATTCCAGAGTATCATTGTCCATCATTTGGTTCCAATCGCAGCACTTCCTCAGGCAGGGCTTGCCGAGCTTGCAGGGACAACCGTAAATATGCGTTCTCCCATCTACCATTTCCGACCAGTAGGTGCCGGGAGGGTACATTTCCTTCGCAGCTCGGTCCTCGACGGTCCCGTTGCTGTGGAGAATGGCGTCGACGATGTTGGCTCTCTGCCATCTCGGACACAGGTCCAACCCCCATGCAGGGGCTACGGCCAAACAAAGTAGCACGAAGCAAAGAACATTTGCAGGCATGGCGAACTCGTGCAAGGCCTGAAACGAATTAAACATTATTAGCTTTGTAATATTTGAGTCTGAAAATTGCTGCCAACATTTATCTCAGAACGTTCCCAAATCCGGTTTCCCAAAAATCGTAATTGGAGAGTTCCAGTCCCCCATAGAAGACCTAAATGATGACATTAGTCATTAAAAACCCAATGGTAACATCATAACAGGCATTAAAATTTCAAGAAAAATATGGAATGAAAACTATCTGTATGGTTTAATTGCGGGACTAAAGTAAATAGACTAGTATTTTAGTTAAACGGGCCACTGGCTGTTGGATAGATGGGCTGCCAAATTATGACCTTCGAGTTATTGGTTCACCAAATTAACGTAATGAAATTGTTAGTTTTTGAAACTTTGCATTACAGCTTCAATTTTTCGGTAGACATTTGTTATGTAGGGAAGTATCGAAAGAGAATCTGAGTGTAGAGAAACATTCACCCTCATGGGTTGTACTGAAAAAGACCTGTTAACGGTTGAATTTTGCAATGAAACTTATTGATAGTATTGTTTATTGACCAGACCTCGAATTAGAAAAAATACCTCCGTTTGGAAGTGCATTTATATTCAATCCATTTTAGTGTATTGGAACATTTTGACTTCTCCGTCTAAATATAACTCAATATATTTAAATATCGTACATAAAATTGCGGGGGACAAGCTGAATTAATGCTATAGCATGAAGCAATAGGTCTTTTAAACATTGTAAAACAGCAAATGTAATTTTCATTGCGGATATTTTTCATGGATGAGCAAAACATTTTATTAATATTATTATTATCGGTAAACTAACGATTAACGTAGGTTTTGAATGGACACAAGCTACAAAACGGAAAATATCCAATTCCCTTGTCTTTCCTTACAAAATGCTGCTCGATCAACCTTAACATCGGCCCCTCTTCAATTGGCTTACTTCATTCCTCCTTTCATTCCGTTCAACATCCCTCGCTTGCATAACATTCTTCCCTCTATTACAATCTTTAAAATCTCAATGCCCATCAAAACGCTCTGCATCCATCTTATTTTGCCTCTTTTTCATTTCTCCCAACAATCCTATCTCCTCCAACGCCAAACCTAACACCTCTTCCTTTGTTTCCTTCCAGTTAATTTTATCTTTGCCATCGAAGAACGGATGAGAGGGAGGGAGAGAAGGGAGGTGAATAAATATGATAGGGCCCAAAAATTTCATCAGAGGTTATGGAAGCAGAACTTTTTCCTTAAGAGTTTACTTGTCAAACTGTCATTCATTTTCAGGAAACTTTTATCAAAAGATTGTGAATCATGGCAAGAAATTAACAGCTTATCTCGTAAATTTTCACCATCCCTTCCAATTAAATCAATCTTAATTTAAAGAATGAATGAAATATAGGAAATTAAACGATACAAATGAGAAATCATATGGGACTCCACGGCTATTCGAACTCGAGTTGACACTTGACCTGTACTATTTGGTTGTATCGTTGGACATCATTGGATTATTAAACTTGGTATTTCTCACAAACACTTTATCACCAATACCAAGGTTAATTATTCTGTGATCATTAATTTTCACAAAGTGGAGCCTGAAACTATCGCAGGACGTCCTTAGAAAAAATGCGATTGGGAGTATACTGCAAAAACTGAAAAAATACAGCCAAATTACGCTCGATTTCCAAATTAATGAATTACTATATATACGCTTGTTAAATTTGGATTACACAAATGGTTCCACTACAAAAGGAATTATTATTATGTAGGGTAATTTAATGTCAAGGTAGGCTTATTTTTGAACTTCCCTCCTGTCGCCTGAGACAAATACCGAATACACTCTACAATAAAATATCCCATTTTTAAGCTCCACATATTTCATTCAGTCAAACCTTCTTCTCATCTGTCAAACATACTTAATATTTTCCTCCTTCCATCTCACTTACCCTAAATTCTCCCCTTTGTTATAGAAAGGGAATTGTACATTCTGGCGTCGAATTCATGGCATTGATTCAACATCGAACAACGTTGTCAAACGTGCTGCGGAGGGGGGAGAGAAATTTCAACGTCCGAAGAATATCACGATGCGTATAATCACCCTGAAACCAGTAAGTGATTGCTTGTTTTCCTGTTCGGAATATAGTCAGATTTAGGAGATAAATTTACATTTAAGTCATTGCGTTAATATAAACAAACATTAAAGTTGTTCCTAGTTGTGTGTTCCTGGTTCTTAATGTTTAGTCCCCAGAAAGATAGACTTGAATTTAACCCAAAGATTCCTTTCGTTTTGAACCAGCAACGCCGTCTTTGATGGTTTCAAAAATAATAAACCTTTGTAATTATTTCAGTGGGATATTTATAATGTTTAAAGTCGATTATTTGTGCGATCAGATTTGTATTAAATTGAAAATTAAAATATCCCGCGTGGTAGACCAAGGGAAAAAGACTCAATAGTGACCTTAGAATCCGTGAAACATATCCTTTACATGTACCAATGATCGAGTTGACTAATGGATTTTATTGGTTTAGGCATTCATTATATTTCAGTTTTGGCTATTATAGAATACGGTGTTTAGGTATATCTGTTAATTGATACTGCATCCATGTATTATGTACTATGAATTTGCCATGGAAAAGTTGTCATTTTCTTAATCTAAAGTTTGCCAGTCCGTAAAGCTTTGCTGAGCAAGTCTTTCCGGGTTTACCACCGGGTCAGGGTCTCGACCTCTCGGTGACAGACTTCGCAATCGTATTCCAGGAAAACACCAAATCTTACATATTTCTGAGCGCATCTGGAAGTCAGATATGGGGTGAGAAGAAATGTATATAAAACTTTGGACATGCGGTTTTAGAGAAAGAGAAAAGCTAAGTTAAAATATTAAAATAGGAGCTCATATACTAGAGCAGAAGAAAAAGGCTACTTCTATGTTAGACACTACAATAGTAGGGCATGCACCAGAGGAGGGGCAACAGTTTACCTATTTCGGAAGTGTTTTGGATCAAAATGATCGAAGTAGGTATGACTTAAGGAGAATAATTGCGAGGAAATAAGATATGTCATAATTCTGATCTTCAAACATATTTTTTTAAATTCGATTCTTCAGTCTAGAAATATACAGCAGATTAATGAATTCGGGCTAAAACCTTGGTAAGAGGCATTAGGTGGTTTTATTTTGATTCTTGAGCTTAATTTTCCTATTTGAACAAATGCTCTTTCATTCATCCTCATCGAAGGTTTTGTCTCATATTAGGAAGGCATCTTTCGAAGATGTTCATTCATCATTAGATCAAATTCTATGCATCAAATAAACATATAAAAAAATATTCCACCATAATTCACTTTTGACCTGTTACATTATTTTTTTAGTCGGGAGTTAGACTAAGTTGCTAGCAGCAAGCTGATAAACTTTCGACTAATGACTAAAACTGGAAAGACCTTGGTAATCCCTGGGCTTTTCTGAATCTTCCTCTAAAAATTATATTTGTATTGCATTAAAGAGTTCTCTCCCCTCAGAATTCCAGAAAACTTTGGCTTCACCGCCAAAATTTCACTATTTACTAGTATTTTAAAAAATTACCTTCATGAAGAGTGTGAAAACATTTTAATGAGTCTTCAATTTTTCATTACATAGTACATTGATAGCAACCGCTAGGGTGTGTGGCAGGGTAGATCAGAATGTATTTAATGGATGTTTTAAATATATCCCAGGCATGGAACAAATTTAGCAATTTGCATTTGTATTCCAAGTAGCCTTTCTAGTGGCTGTAAATTCTTATGGAGCGTATTGCAATGCTATCCGCCATTTAATATTTCTTTTGCTTCGCAATTTTATGCTTAAAGTTAACATTAATGCATAATTGATTGAAAATAGCACTTAATTTTATTCCTGTAATATACATCCTATTTTCCATTATATAGTTTGATTCTTTTTTAATCTTACTTTCCGGTTTACAGTCTCCTTTGGTAAGTACATTTTCCAGTCATTTGATATACAAAAGTCTCCTTTTAAATGTGCTCGTCAGGTCCGAGGCCAGAAAACCTTACAGAAAAAACGCCAATCTTAAGACTTCACATGAAAAATTATACTGAAGAGGGTGATCCAAGCCAAGGGAAATGGCAGCCTGAAAAATTGGGAGATGAAAATAAAAGGTCAATGCTTTTCGCATTCGTCCACGTGGTGAATGCATGTGGAATGTAAGCGGTGAAGATTTCTCCGCTAAAGGATACAAAATTTTGAAAGGATACGCATCAGCAGCACGAGGGATAATGCGACAATTCCATGATTCATGGCAATATTGGTACCATACTTGGAAATTAGAATTAAACGTTAAAACGTGCATAGTGATGATTAAATTGGAATAGTAGTACCCTCCCGAACGCCTATTGCATCAGGAATACAAAAATAGAAAAATGCACACTAGATTAAATACTTCGGCGTTACCCAAATTCACGACCTCTTCTGGGTGAAAATTACTCGTATACGGGTAATACGTGTACAGGCTAACAAAAAATTAGGATATATTTGAAGAGTACTTGGTAAATGTTATGAAAAGGTCAAGGAGAAATGTTATCTGTCGTTGGTTAGGCCTCATTTAGAATATGCTCTAAGTACATGGAATCCTCACGAAGTTGTACCTGTATTAATGGCCTAAGTGGATCACGTGCAGCGTAGGGGAGTTAGATTTGTAAAAAAAAATGTTATGATAAACCTAGTAGCGTATCCAAAATATTAGAGGAGCTAGGCTGGAAATTACTCGCGGAGCGAAGGTTAAATTACAGATTGATGCTCTTGCATACATTGAAGGGCGTCTCTTTAGCAGTAATGTTGAAAATATATTACGAGTATTAGCCCCATCGTATTGCGGTAGGAGAGGTTGGGTCTTTAAAGTTCTCATTGCCAAATAATTTAGTTTAAATGAGGTGTGGGCCTATGCTAGATGATTCATGCAGCAGGTCACTTAAGTTGAACAAGATAGCATCGGATGGTAAATTTCATAACGGATTCTATTATGCAGCGTGCGGGAACATAAATTCCTTTTTTAAAGGGGTTTTGCTTAAAAAATGGAATTTATGTTGCCGCACCCTGTAATAGGAAAAGATACGCGTTTAATATTCAAGCAAACTTAATGCAAAGGAAACCTCTATTAGAAGTCAACAGCCGGATAAAAAATAGCCGCTGAATATCGTCAGCCTACTCAAAGCACATGCCAGACAAGTATTGGAACTGAAACCTGGTTATCCACTAATATCTTCGTCAGTGAAATGTTTCCAAAATCCTGTTCCTTTTACAGAAATGACAGAGTAAATTAAATCGGCGGCGGTGTCTTTATTCCGGTAAAAAAATCTTGCGTTAACAGGGATGAGGCAATTCCAGATGACACTTTGGAAAGAGTTTGGTATTCAATTAGAGATTCTGAACGCAAAGAGACTATGTAGGGGTATTTGACAGGCCGCCGGACGACCATGATAATACAATACGAGAAATAGACCAGCAAATCAAAATTTCCTCACCACAAAACAGCGATCGTGACCTTATCATCGATGGAGATTTCAATGCCCTAATTATTGATTCAAGCCCGTATTATTTTAAAACGATGATACCCGCGATTCCTTTACGTTGAACTCCATACATTAACTTGGTCATTTTATCGACAAGGCGCGATAAAATTATTGCCTGTTATTAACGAAAATACCTGAATAATTCTTAAATACAGAACCAAGTAAAGGAACTGTGGACAAAGGATCCCATGCAGGAAAACTTAGCAGTAACTGCTAAGTTTTCCTGCATGGGATCCGAAACAAGAATCCTGAAAGTGGAATAAACTTGTTTAAAAATATGATAGAAATGGCTTTAAGTGCTTGTAACAGAGTTAATTCGCTGATTTGATGAAATATAGTAATCACTGAAATGCTGAGCATACATGGTGTCACTTCCTTGACTTCAACCCTAATCAGTAAATAGATTCATTCCAAATAAATTTATAAAAGATAACACGGAGCATAGATGGTACTACGCGATTGTTAAGTTCCTTAAGACGTCAAATATTATGTCATGGCAAGATGGAAAATATAAGGAACATTATCTCTAGCGCCAAAAAGAGTGAGATATTTTATAATTAACAGATATCTAGGGCGAGAGCGACAAAGGAATTTCGGAAACCGTTAAGCGAAATCAAAATGAAAAAACTAACATAAAATTTGAAAGAGAATCCCGAGGCATTTTGGTTGTACATCAGAGAAGTTCAGGAAAAAAGGTCTACAGATAATTGAGTCAAAAACGGCGAAGGAGAAAGAGTAACTAGGACTTTAAAAAATGTTTAGTTATTAAATTCTTTCTTTCAAACCGCCTTCACCAATATACTATATTACCGAATTTGTCTGATAGCTTAACCAAATCGTGCCGGGCAACCGATGCCAAAAATTGAAATCTCATATTATGAGATAGAACGGTTGCTGATAAATATTAGGCCAAATAAATCTTCTGGGCCCGATGAAATACCAGCTCCCATATTTAAGGAACAAGCGTCGAATATTGCGCCTTATCTAGAAATCGTATAAGTCGCTAGTAGTTCTCAAGGTCTACGGCAACTGGAAAAAGGGTAATGGAATAAATATATTTGAAAACGGAGACAGGGAGGAACGAAGCAATTACAATCCTAGTTCCGTCGAATCCAGATCGTGCAAGGCCTTTGAACATACAATTTATAATTGTTCCTTCGATAGTGAGACACCTCGAAAGTCAAGATTTAATACTGAAAAACGAGCACGGTTTCTGAAAAGGTAACTACTACAAGCAGCAGTAAGCTCTTTTTTTCATATTATATTTTATTCAATATTTTTGGTTCGAGATAGAGAAATGTTCAGTGGACTTGGTTTTTCTAGATTCTTAAAAAGCTCTCTACAAAATACGTAATAGTAACCTACTCACAAAGCAAGAAGCCAATGGCATAGATCTAAATATCCTGTCTGTATTAAATGAGTTTGCAATTTTCCTCAGACTATTTGAAGTCACAAGGCGTTTCGCTGACTTGGAGCATCATCAAATATAAGTTTCGTTCAAATTCAGCAGTTGAATACATACAATACCTGTACTCTTAGGACAGAGGAGAGGGGGGTGACAATGTAGAAGGGTGAGGAAGGGTGGTCAGTTGAAGGGTCGGTGGGGTTGAAGGTGGGGGTCGGGTTTTTTCGGGTAATGGAAGGGGGTGGTGTCTTGATTATGACGTGGCATTGGGTGTGGTCAGGGGTATGGGAGGGGAAGGGGCGAACGGGTACGTTGAACGGTTGGATTTTCCCCCCCTCAAGGTTAGTTTCTCGGAAAGAAGTGGAGGGGGGTGTGAGAGTAAAATAGCATTGCCGGACCCGGTGGCGGCGGGGTAACGCCCTCGCCTGGCAAATCAGAGGTCGCGGGTTCGATGTCCGCCTTGGTGGGTTTTTCTTCCTCATAGGTTTTGTGTGTTTGTAATTGTCTTTACTGTTTGTATGTAGAGGGGTTATATGGAAGAAGGGACAATTAAGTCTTAATCTCGCCACAGTAAAAGTCCTTAAATAAATAAATATAATTGCTTGCCACAAAGTTTTGTTTTGGGGTATGCCAAGTACCTTCGAATCTCGATTTGCTCGAGGGCGTCGATTTTTGATCCTTTAGTGTGTATATGCAGATTACTGGGACAAATTACAATTGTGTTTACAATCTATGAGTTTTTTGCGAAGAGGGAATTGGCGTTTTTATTTTTGCGACATCTGGCGTGTTCCTTGGTTCGCGTCTTGAAATTACTCCCAGTTTGACCGATATAAAAGGGGTTGCTAATATCGCATTTTAGTTTGATAATGCCTGATTTAAAAAATGTGTGACGCGGTATTTAATTTATAGATAAATTTTCCCCGATACCGCGAGACAAGGGAGGCCGCGACTCTACTTGTTTTGAGGGCGCCAGGCTAGCCGCATGGCTAGCCGCAGAGTCACGCCGCTGGCTGTCACCTGGCCCATCACACTCCTCGTCCCAGGGGAGGGCTCGCTCACCTTTTATGTGCCCCGGGGTGGGCAGCGGCTCTTCAGCTGAAATCACGAGGGGCGCAAGGAGGCGCATAAAAATGGACTCCGACGAGTAAACTTCATAAGAACTATTTATTATCACAAGAAAAGGTGTGGGCGCTCCCAAGCAAACATGACGCGCGGTGCCGACGCCTGCTGGGCCACGATGTTGGGTGGCCGCTCGGCTGCAGCCGAAGATGGCCGCCTCGCTGTCGACTGCTGGCTCCCGATGTTCCGGTCGGGGCCTGCGGGGGGCCCACACGGCGAGGTCGGTTGCTGGCACGCGCACCCCCGGTGTTCGCAGGCTGTCGGTGACTCGACGATGATAGCACACGACCTTCTCTCTCGGACATCTCACAACGAACTCTCCTTACCACGTGTTGGCCGGCACTCTCCGCGCGCGGCGCGCCCCGCTCTTCTTTTTTCTTACATACATTGTCGGCGCCAACAGATAGCGCCCCGCCGTTCTACGGCTCGCGAGAGAGGCGCGCGTATTCGAACTGGGCAAGTGACGCTGCGCCAAGCACAACGTCACAAATGTATCATTTAAAAGTGTATAAAAAGGTCTTTTATTACCATTAGCTATGAGTTTGGAAAGAGTAAGAGGTAGGTAAAAGGCCGCTTTGGGTGAAGTAGTACATATAGATTTAAGATGTCATTTTTTCCACGAACGATAAGGGATCAGAATAACATTGTCCGACCGCGGTAGGGTCACATTCGGATGAAAATTAGTCTGGTGTGTATTCACCCCCTGCCACGCACCCTAAAGGAGGCTTGCAGGGTAATAAAATAATAATAAAATAATGAAATTAGGAAGGAGGAAACCCCGACCGTCACCTTCAACTTTCCACCATCCCTCTCCCTCTTACATAGCCTCCCCCTCTCCTCTGACCGTAGGCTATATACAAGGGTATATACTTGTATTAAAATGCTGCATGTGAACGAAACTTTTAGGCCAACGCTTCATTTTTTTCTCTATCCTTTTTGTCACTGTTCCCTGAAGAGGAGCTTTTCCTAAAACGGGGACTTTTGTCGTTTCACTGTTAATTACTTTAGAGTTTTACCACTTCTTTCGCTGTGCATATTCATAACGGAAATAAAAACCTCTAAAATCTAAATCGGGAACAAAACTTTTACCTGATGATGCCGTAAGTCGGTGAAACGCTCTGTACCTTAAAATAAAGGCTGTGGAAAATTACAAGCTTATTAAATATGACATCAAAAAATTGCACGAAGTAAAGCCTAAAAGTTTAAAGTTTATTTTATAAATATCATGGGCTTGATTAAAGACTTCTTGAATGTTCGCGTACCATTGTGAGTAGTTAACGTACGATAATGTACTTTGTCAAAGGCTTTCTTAAAATCTAGAAAAACCGCGTCCACTGCAACATTGCTCTCTCTTGAATGCTAGAAGCATATGGCATAGATAAAAGTATCCTGGGTTGAATTTATGACTTTTTAAATGGTCAGGTCAAAGAGTAGTGATAGATGGAGTTCGCTCAAAAGCAGTAGAAGTTATTTCAGGTGACCTCTACTGCTTTTGGTTACTTCACCTTGGGAAGTGTTATCGGACCTCTATTATTCCTACTTTACGTTAATGACATTGACTATGTAGTCACTGGTATAATACGTTTATTTGCCGGCGATGCAGGGGTTTACCGAGATATTCATGATCCTGAGACACAGCAGCTTTATCAGATGGCGTTAATGCTGTACAAAGCTGGTGCGGCACTTGGCAGTTAAAATTAAACTTAAAAAAGTGCGTAGGGATGAATTTTTGAAAAAAGTGCAATTCCGTCCCGATTGCCTACTGTATTGGGAACACCGAAATGGCATGCGTAGACTCGATTAAATACTTTGGCGTTACCGTCACTCTTGACCTCTCCTGGGTGAAACACATATGGAGGATATGTGGACATGCTAACAAAAAATTAGGATTTTTTAGAAGATTACCGGGGAAATGTGATCAAAGGTCAAAGAGAGATGTTATCTTTCCCTGGTTAGGCCTCATTTAGAATATACCGCAAGTATATGGGACCCTCACGAAGTTGGATTGATTGCCGAATTGGATCGTGTGAAACGTAGGAGTAGGAGGAGCTAGATTTTTAAAACGTTATTATGATAACTTTGTAGCGAATCAAAAATATTAGAGGAGATAGGTTGGGAATCACTCACGGTTTATGTCCCTGAATGTTTCACCCAGGTCGTGAGTGAGGGTCACGCCTAAGTATTTAATCGAGTCTACGCATTCCATTTCGGCGTTCCAGATTCTATAGGCGTTCGGTAGGGAATTGCTCTTTTTCCAAAAAATTCATCACTACGCACTTTTTTAAGTTTAATTATAATGACCATTTTTCGCCCCAGCTTTGTGTCGCATTAACATCATCTGATAAAGCTGATTTATCTTCAGGCTCACGGTTTTCTTTCAGAAAGCCGTAAATTAAAGTCAATCGCTGTATGGAGAATACAGACTACCTGTATATAGTATTTATAGGCTAGCAGTGTGATTAAGTTCCTTCATTTGAAAGTTTACAGTGCCCGGTAAATCCTCGAGGAATTGATGACTGTTTATGGGTATGAGAGCCCGTCATATGACACAGTTGTGAGGTACAGGGGTAATTTTCAAACTGGCTACATGCCCCTCCCAGACGACCCAAGAATTGGAAGATCATCACTCACGAGCGATTCCACCGCATTGAACAAATTGTTGGACTTTATCCTTATAAATCGAAGACTAACCTTTCAAATTATCATGAACGAGACTGATCTTAGTTACGGCATTATGTGACAAATTATTCACGAAAAACTGCCCACTCCAAAGGTAACAGCACGCATGATTCCACATCTACTGACTCAATTTCAAAAGCAAGCATCGACCGGCAATCAAAGCGATGGCTTTGAAATTTTGCTACATCCGCCCTGTTCTCCCAAAGCGACTTTTTATTATTCTCAGAACTCAAAAAAAAATATTGCGGGGTAGGATATTTGAGAAGACAAATGACGTAATTCAAGAGGTGGAAAAATAGTATTCGACACAATCTACTTAGTTTTACTATGACGGCCTTCAAAAGGTTAAAAAACGCCGAAGGAAATGGTGGTAATTCTGGGTGGTAATTATGCAGACAAGTCTTAAGAATTTTTTTTTAAGTTACTTAAGTTACTATCTCGATTATATTTTAGTAATGATTAAACGTTTACGATACCCCTCGTAAAAGCTTTTTTACCTAATATAAAGTTATTATTTCCATACTACTTTGTCCATCTTTATCCAAAACACTTCCTAGATGGGTAAACCTCCTCTAGTTAATACCTCAATATTTATGCATGACTTAGCAACCATATTTATCGAAATTTCTATGATTTTTCCTTGTCTACATAAATTGACTCCCCAAGCATATCGCATTGATTTCGCAATCTCGCTCGCTTCATCATTAACTTAATATAATTTCCTGCAGTGCAAGGGTTATTTTTGTGTCCAGCATTAATTATATTCTGAACACGCACTGCATTATGCCTCTCGCAGCCCGGCCTTCCCGGGCAAAAAGACGACATCGAGCCAATGGATCGCCGGTGTCGACGAAGGCAATGAGGGAACTCCCCTCCAGCTTGGGGAAGTCCCACCTTAGCTTTCCCGGCAGAAATCCCCTCTTTTCGTTCCAACGTTTTTAACGAGTAAGACATCCTAAATTAACGGTAGGGTTTGTCTTCCTGTAAACTTCAATCACAGCCAAACTTTCAACATATACGTAATTGGGATATACTATAAGCCGGTGGAGAATTTCGAATCATCGAGCGTCGTCAGGAATATATGTACTCTCTGTGTTTGCAGGGAAGAAATACGAGATAAAAGTACACTATCTGCCATTTAGAGTTTTGAAGTTGTGGACGGAAGGTGTTCTAATCGAAACCGGAAAATATGGCGAGGATTTTTGTGTGACTAAACGGGGATAGGCAAGTTATGTCGAAATTTATTAAATAACAAAAATTATTCTCTTGGTAACATCTCAACGAGGAAATTAATATTTTTCATCTTGCTTCCCATTGCAATATTATTTTTACAATTTGTTGTATTGCATATTCCCTTGTGTGATCGGTGATGCGTCACATATCCTTGTTTCGGAAAACGGCAGAGGAATAATTGAGAGAACTTGTGCGTATTTCGTAAAATGAAAGTCCCTGTGAAGCGGTTATCCCTACTAAATATATGGTAGTCTATAGGTTTTTCATTTGGTGAACCACTAGCTGCCACCATTTTGAACAGACAACTTATCCCGGAAAAGAATTTTCCCCGGCAGCACAGCATCCATTTCCTTAACAGAATTCGAAGGACCTTCCGGGTCTCTCCGAGTACCTCGTCGCCCACCAGACCACCCCGTTGGGTCTAGTGACGTTAACGGCGAAACCAAGGGGAAGGACGCGGATTTGAATTTCGCCTCATAAAATGTTGCTGCATTCAGAAGTGAATGTCGTTTTTGAACTGTGACTAGGGCGCTGAATGAAGGAGGTGCGATCGTGACAGCGCGAGTCTAGGTGTCACCTTAGTTAATGTGTTAATGAGAAGTGGTTAAATCAATGTAACTCCAATTCATGCGTGTTTCTTAAAAAGATTTGATATGAGCGTACATTTTTTAAACTCTGGAAAAGGTTCTCAATAATTATCGATTGGCACTCTAAAATTTTATTTTGGATTAGTTTTTAGTCTCGAATTATTGAAACTACTAGTATGCTCCTTTGTTTTTCCAACAAATTAATTGATATCGCTAAAATAATGACATAGAGATACCGTTCTGTCAAGGCTATTACAATCCTTATATGATTGCGGCCATGATATTAGTTTTTCGTGGGAACATGTAATTCTTCTCCATTAATTGATAACTGCTGATAGTAATCCTCTACTGCCATGAGAAAATCTTGGGATTTTTTATGTTAATTTCTATAAAAACCAACGGAGGAAGGCCATGTTTTATCATCTTCATTTGATAGAGAACACTTAGCGTTACAAATAAAGGATTTTTTCACAATGGCATGTACTTGACATATACAAGCATGTATTTGCAACCACCCTAGGGAATAAAGATCTTGAACGCCGGATCACCTGAAAATTGCTTTTAACAATAAGAACTGCACTTAAGATTTGGCCTCTCGAAAGCCGAATTCTGACGTCCCGAACCTTTTTATCAGCAACATGCAAACATATTTACAGGAACTCCACGAAATTACTACCTCAGGAGTTGATAAAAAGTCGGAATTACGCGGTACTTTTTTCCGAGGTCGAAGAGGGAGTGAGCTTAATGCTACAGCTGAATTACGAAGCAGAGCTGAATTATATAGCTGAATTATGAAGCCGATAATGTCCGGTTGTTCCTTTTATTTCACTCCAAATAAACTGAAATGGTATTTCTCAATATTTCTTTTTGTTAAAAGAGGTTACAGCTTGGAAAATATTCATAAATAAAATGTACTCAACTCGGGATTAACTACCTCAATGAGTAGCTCGAGGATAATAAAATTAGAGTATACCATTCTTTTATGATAAAATTTAATCTAAGATGAGAAAAGAATGGGAAATCAAGGTGATAATCGGACATCCACCGTAAGGTTACTACATATGTAAGGTTCCAAAACTTACTGTGACTTATGCAACCCTTGTCAAAAGATCGCGAGTAGTCAGCTTAGTGTACATTCTGTATACACTCCTTTCATTTGAAAATTCAAAGGGGATAACGAGGTTTAGAACATTGATGCATAGTTTTGGAATATTTGAGGATTATATTACGCTAATTCAGTAAATCATGCTAAAGAGCAGACGACGGCACGAAATATTATCCTCGTCGACGGTAAAATACATCAGTTTCGGCCTTCAGAACCCCGCCATCTGCCTCCCAACGCTTCGCGATTGTTGTGATTTCCGTGACCTTGGCTGTATTTCTACACATCTTAGAAATGGAGAATGAGAAAGAAGGCAGGCATCGCGCGTCCTCTCCTGGCAAGGCGGCAGCTACGTCCAGTTTCGGAAGATTGCTGACTATCGGTCATCACTCGCACGAAATTAGCCCCTAAAGGGCGGAGCAATGGCAAGGGCAAATGTGCTATTTAATCTATGAATTCCGTGAAAGAAAAGTACTGCGAACATCTATGAGAACAAATTCCTCTGCGCGACAAAGGGGAAAGAGTGACCGTAAAAAAATTACCTACCACCATGAATAGGGTGAAGACAAAAGTGCTTAAGCTCCCATGGTAGTAAACGATGATTTGAGGGAAATGATTATGTACCTTTCGTGGAATGTTTTAGACAACAGGTAAATATTTAATAGGAAGCACCGGAGTGGCTGTGCATAGGGAAAATGCATGAGGAAACCTAATTTATTCCCTAATAGTTCTCACGGAATAAACGCCGAGGATCAGTTGAACAGAACTAGACGACGGAATTTCATAATTCAAGCCGAGTTCCACATCCTATAGGGAAAGGAAGTATATCGTACCCAGTGTTAACATTAACCTGCAAAAAATATGAGCAGATGTAAGATGTAACCTCATTATCAAAGGAGAATGAACAGCAGAACGAGGAAGTGATTCTTCTGTTATGTCATGTTCTAAAAATGAGCAATCAATTCAGAACGACTAACACGAAGTGAAAATCTACCACACGCAGCCGTAGCAAATACATATATGATGCCATAGTTCACAAGTTGAGAAATGTTGGCAGGCTATTTCCATTACGAGTAAAGAGCAAAATACTGCAGACGATATCTCCCTTTCAGATGGTAAAACGTTATCATTAAGTGAATTAGCATTCAAATTTGAATTATTTTCTCTCGTTGAATTAGTGTAGTTACTCGTTAAATATGTAGGAATGCAAAGTTAATATCAAAGTATTTTTATTAATTCTTGAAAAACATTTGCGACTACCTGTCACGTTTTTGTACCGGCAATATGAACTAAACAAAAAATAACAACTACACTTCATTTCTGAAACAACCCCAATGAGAACCTGGAAGTTTTTTAGCGTGGTCTCACCTTATGGTTAGCCCTAAGGCGTGCGAAATGCTAACCACCAGAGGGGCTCGGGGGAGGGAGATGGGGATGGCGGGAGTATTCCTTTTCTCGTCACATTTCCCGTATCAAGTAAGTTCAATTTAGCATGCATAAACATGCAGTGACATCGCTTAGATTTTATTTGGGTTCTTCCATATATCGACATAATCCACGTCCCTAAGGTCCGATGATGAACCTTGGCTTTAAAAACTTGCTGGACCGCAACTGCCCTTCCTCTTTCCGTTTTCCTAATACTTTCGATGAATCGACAGAAATTATTACGAGATTTTAAGCTCCAAAATGCACGAAATACAGCAGGAGTCGTTTTCCATACATGCATGTACATTTATATGCAGTGGTCATGTAGTATACCGAAGAAATTAAAACCACGAATATTATGTTCAGAGGAAGGGGCTAACTGACCTTACGGAGAAGCGCCAACCACGAAAACAGGTTTCCCGCACCGTTCGAGCTCCCTGCTAGGACACATACACTCGCCCTCAACGGAGGAAAAGCGGAGACTGCATCCCGCCTTCCCTCTCTCCCACAAGATGGTGCGGATTTCCCGGAGTTGTCCGCCTGGCGAGCGAATTGAGAACCAGGCGTTCATTACAAGGTGAGCGCTCGTCTTTGGAGAAGAGAAATCGTGTACCTGCAGCTTCCTTTACGTTGCCAACACGGCGCGTTGGGAAAATGGTCTTTGAAGACCATGGCGAATGGGATTCCTCTTGAATCGACGAAGGAGGCTTTGTCTATCAAATCGAATCCACAACGAGGGATGCAAAAAACGACACGGCTACGTCGGAAAAGTCTACCGTTAGGGCGAGTGAGAGGGATGTTGGGTCACCAGCTGTAGATAGAGGTCCATCATCGGGAGAGGTGTTTAAAAATGCTTGTTATTCTTTTTATGTTCATCGTAAATACGGGAATACCCTTGAACTTATCCTATCATGTTACGTCTCTCGTATCTCACATTTGTCAACATTGACGGGTATACAGATGCAGTGGAAGGGGGTTGTTCCGAGTGAAATCGCCTGATTTGCGCGTTTTCACGAAGTTGATTCGAGCCTTCGAGTTTCCTTGGAGCTTCAAGCACCCATCCTTGATTGTGTTGTCATTTTACGTTCCTCTGAGGCAGGTTTATTTCAAGATGGAGAGATTGTCATCTGCATGTTCTTGCAGCTCTTGAATCAATATTTCCTGAGAGGAATCAAGAATGCCAGTAGGAGGCAAGAGAATTTTCTTTTTACTTTTCAGTGGACTTTTATTACTGTTTTATCTCCTATCATCAATAAATAATTGGAATAAGTGAAAATTAGATCTTATATGAAATTAATCCTTAGGCTTCCGCGCCGTCTCTCTGATGAATCCATGCTGGTTTCCGGGAATTACCGTCGCGTAGTTTGTTTAACTAAACTACGCGACGGTAATTCCCGGAAACCAGCATGGATAGATCTTATATGATCCCAGAAATGGTTTTAGTATGATCCCTGTGATTAAATTTACCCTTGGGCATTTGTCTGTTAAAAAATTGATAGAAACACCCTAATCATACATCTATTTTAACTCTATACGTCTATCGTGTAATAAAATATTGTATAATGTCTACCATATTCTACTATCGTATGTAGTTAAATAGGAAACCGTAACTCTCAGTAGGACGATGTCGAATCAATAATTCGATAAATACCCCTTACGAAGAAAAAGAGTGACATTGAAAAATACTGCTTTGCGATAATGTCATTCAAAGGATGTTTATTTTTGAATCGCAAAGAATCTCGTTCGATATCCTGATATTGAGATTATTTTTCGTGTTCTTAAGCGCTCATTGGTATTATGTGGATTATGGCCGTTTGGAGTTGGATATATTTTCAGTAAGGAATATGATCTCAGTTTATTGGCCAAATATCACGAAGTATATGTCAATCTGTTGTAATTCTGTTTTAGCTAAGAAAATGAACTAATGATAATTTTTGGGAAAAGGTATAAATGGCCATTCAACCCCCATAAATTGGTATGCTTTATCATAATAATACATATGAAAATGCTGCTCATGGCTAAATAATCCTTAATATCGATAACTACGGCATTATAGATAAAAGTGCCATATCGGAAAGTTTTCATTTGCTTCCACCTACAAGCAAGTACAACCATATGGTTATTTACGGTCGAACTTTCGTAATGAAGTGCCTGGAATCTAGAAAGATGCTTCAATTGGTGGACATTTTGAGTAAGAGAAAATGAGAATGTTTTAGGTCATTACAAGTAATGATTGACTCTGGAGATGTGTAGTGGAATGTGCATTTATATTTTTATATGAATAAACCTCGTGGAAAAATGGAATGAAATGCTTTTGGTATGAATAAAAAAATGCAATATGCCCCTTCGAAAACTTTGGGACATTTCAAACAGGTTTTCTTCACCGTTTATATCTTAAGGTTAGAGCTTTCTTGGCGCTATCCTTATCTGTCATGGTATCTGAAGGCTGAGGAAAAGCAAAGATCTGAGACCCAGGAATTTCTTCTATAAGGTTTGCTCAAGCCTAACTGATTACTCGACAATTTAAAAAGGGGTATCGATGCAGAAAAATGTGTATCGATGGAGCCGGTAGGCCCTTTTTTGTAGGATATATCTTCAGAAGAACATCAATTTAACGGTTAAACAGCCCTACGACCCGACCGAAGTCTGCGGAGGAATGAGTCGAAAATGTTGAGATATTTATGATAGGTATGGATTATAAAAGACACGAAACTTTTCAAAAGCAGCTAATATTATATCTTAGCGATATCTTCCCTAATAGCTCTTCATTTAAACTCACTAATTGAAATGATGATCCCCGTATGGAAATTCAGTTCCTTAGTTGATTGTTGTGTCCATCCAAAACCTACCTTAACCGGTAGATTACTGATTATAAGAAATAATTATTTGGCTTGCGGAAAAGGAGGGAATAAAATTGAACTACAGCCAAGCACAGCAAAGAGGATCGGGAAAGTTTTAACGTGCACTACATTAATTATATGACGATCCCATGCGGGCCTGCGGGAAGGGAATTATACTAGCTAAATAAAATGCTTGCGCGTCTTTTGGATTCGACTACCTCCTTTAACTGTTTCTAGCTTTCACCATCTATCATTATTTCACGTGCATATTTTTAAATTTTTTGATACCCTGCTATTTGGACCTTCTTTTATTTCACACGTTTATTCCAGACTGCAAACTGTGGAATGCGCGTCTTTGTGAGCGCCATGGGAAATGCTGTGTAAGAACTTGGATGAGTACCAAGTATAAGCTGTTATTTTGTCAAAGAAAAGCACACGTCTATGAAAATTGTATAGATTTACCTTTTTTTTCATTTAAGGTATGGTGTTAATTTATGGTGCACTATTTTTTATTTTTGAAGCGCGTGCCATTTATATTTGGGTGGTGGCTTCGGAAATAGTTTTTGACTCCAGAAGAACAAATTGACTATTGCGAGAGAAAGTAAAATAGCTCACGAGGATTGAAACCTGTGATCTCCGCGCCTGAACTCTAATAAGGGCTAATAATCGGGACACCATACTTACTACGGGTCGTTTAGACTCGACAGCAGGAAAGTAAGGTGCGATTATAACATCTCCATCTTCATAATACCCCGCAAGCCGCCGCAAAGGCGTGTGGCGTTTTAGGTCAACATCCGTAAAAGAGAAATAAACCACGTTATATTAATGCTGATTCATTTTCACGATCGATATGCTTTTAGAGAAGTGATACCGACTAAATATACGCATTTTCATCAAGTTTGACTTTCTTAAAGTTGGAGCTTGTAGCAGTGTGTACGAGATATCAAAAACTAACTCACAAACATAAGACCAACGCAGGAGCCGTTACGAACATTTTATTGGGATCGCTTCGAACACCCACGACTTAGCACCAGAGATTTTCATCTGTTCGAGCCCTTAAAAAATCATTTGGGTGGCTGAAGTTTTGAAAATGATGATCCCGCAATTGGGACCTTTGTTACTACTCGTTGGTTGCGGGGATCGAGATGGTGCGGGGGCTAACCTACTGGCTTCCCACCCTGAGGGCGCGGGTTCAAATCCCGGCGGTGTTGAATATTTTTCAGAGGTATCTCGATCCCTACTTGAGGTGCTTTGTGGAGGGCACTTTGAGTGAGTACGCCGTCCGTCGGATGGGACGTTAAACTGCGGACCCCTTGGCGCCTTTCGTAAAGAGCAGGCTAATGCCGACGCCGGGTTTCTCTCCACCCTTCATCCTTTCCTGTCCATCCCCTACGGCGCAAATGACCTTAGCTGTCGGTCGCCTCCCCTTAAAACTACTACTACTCGTTGGTTGCGCAAGCAAACAAAACCTCCTTTGCTACCGACTATCAAGGGCTTGCCAGATGTAAAAAGACTAAAAAGATGAGATAAGGGTCTAAATGTACAAGATGAAAATATAAAAAAGTGTATAAAATTTCAGAAAATTACTTATATTATTATTGCCTCAATCCAGTTATGCCAGTTATTTATCGACTTACCCTTTTAATTATATACAGGGTTCGTCCGGAAAATAAGTGTACTGACTACTGATTTTTTCCCGCCGCTCCAGGCGCGCCCAGCACCGCTCTGACGGGCTGCGATTGGAGGGGGGTATGTTGGCAAGCGACGCTGAAAAAGGCAGTCGGCTCTGAGCTGTGGTGTAGTGAGGAGCTCTGTTAACGCGAACCTCCACGCTCGACCCACGTCACGGAACGCGATGCCGAAGTTTTTGGAGCAGCAATATTCCATCAAATTTGCGGTAAAGCTTGGGAAACCATCTACCGAAACTGTCGGTATGATTAACCAGGTTTACGGGGAGTCAGCCATGTCCAGAAACATGATCTTTCGGTGGCACAAGATGTTCGTGGAGGGCAGAGAAGAGGTCGATGACGAGTCTTCGAGAGGTTCCCGATGATGCCTTCGCGGGAGCGTTCCAGGAATGGGAACGCCGCTGGAACAAGTGTATCGACTCACAAGGGTCCTATTTTGAGGAATATTAGCTTAAGATATGTAAAAGTGTAATAAAGTTTTTTTCCTGAGCTCAGTACACTTATTTTCCGGACGAACCCTGTACGTGTTCCCTACTGTTTGCACGCTCAGTACTTATCCCACCGAATGCTACATATTTAAAAGAATCAATTTCACACATTTCTAGTTCTCTCTTATCAGAAATATTTGAGCGCCTCCTATATGAGGATCGAAATTTGAGATCCTCCGATTTTATTTCATGACTACTTCATACCTCTTAGAAGGGTGAAGCGCTTTGTGTATCCTGTTGATGCTGAGTTTGAAGGTGATTGGTCTTCCAAGGAATTGGAAGGGGCCAGAGGTTTGGTCCTTTGAAACGCTGAAGTTGGAGATGAGAAGTTCCCTCCACATCTTCCCTCAGTCTGAGATTTATGCGGCAGTTATATTCCAGATGGCCAACAGTCATTCTCTTCTCGATTCGAACAGTGTTATATTCTGAACGTCTTTTTGACATTAAATACACTCGAACTGAATTAGTTGGCCAGGCATATCGAACGAACGCTTCTAAGGGAGAAACTGACTCTTCTGTACTTACCTATACTACGGAAGAATTTTGAAATAAACCTACTCCATTTAAACTGGACTTAAGCGGCAGCAGTGAATTAGGGTAGATACTACTAGAGGCAAAAGAGACTTGTGAACCCTAGCGTCATCATTTCTACCGCAGTTAAATTAAGCTAACAAAAATTAGTTTTAATTACCTTCACGAAGTTGGATTGGTTGCCGAAATACATCACGTGCACCGTAGAGAAGCTAGATGGGTAAAACGTTGTTTAGTAGCGTACCTAAAATACTAGAGGAGCTAGGCTGGGAATCACTCACAGAGCCATGGTTGTATTACCATACAGATTAAATCTCTTGCATAGATTGGAATTGTAGCTCTTTGACAGTGATACTGAAAATGTATTATAATCTTCATCGTACTAAGATAGGAGAGACCATGTCAATAAAATTAGAGACATGAAGTGTAGGACAGATAGATTAAATATTTCATTTTTTCCACGAACGATAAGGGATCAGAATAACATTTTCCGACCGCGGTAGGGTCATATTCAGATAAAAATAGTATTGCGTGTATTCTCCCCCTGCAACACACCCTAGCGGACAAATTGCATTCAATTTACAGGGAAATCCAATTCAAATCAGTAAATTATGCTTCCGCGCCCTGTCTATAGTAGATAGTTATTGTTAAGCAATTGGCCATATTTAAATATTTTAGTAATTAAGAATAATGATTAAAATTAGTTAAACAGTAGATGATATGGTGGAGAATAATAGAGTGGATACTTACGAAAGTGCAGTCTCTTAAATAATGTCAGTTTCAATAGAGCATGGAAACTTCAAGCTGCCAATATTGAATGAGCCTATAATATTTTATGAGTATGCCAACTTCCTTAATATTATGTGAGGCTCCATGAGTACCATCTAGAGGATTTAGCTTATATTCGTAGTCATTGAATGGAGCTGAGGGCTGAGAGAAACCAACTTTAGCATCAGCCAAGAAGAAAATGGCGGTGAGTTGACTTTCAAGGAACCAAAATCAATTGGCTTAATAGTCATATCTCACGAAATTCACGACTGATTTTTAGGAGTTCTAGGTTGTTAAGCTGGTTTTAGATCAAAGTGGAACTAAAGCAGTATTTTACTAAATCTACTTATGAAACACCTACGAGGGTAATTTGAAAAATCCTCGAAATGAAAAAGAAATACGCGACCCACCTTGGCGAAACTTTTTTATTTTTCAATGTGGTCTCCCTGTACACTAATGCACTTGGTCCATCGATGTTCCAATATCTTGATCGCATCTCAAAAAAGATTCCTAGTGGCCTGCAATATACTTGTTTATTTTAGATGTTAGTTCTTTGTTTGAGCAGAATCTCCGTTCACTAAGGAAAAATTTTGAGCTAGGGGAAGAAATGGAAAGATGGAAATCTAATGGAGCCGAATGACACAAATATGGCGGATGTGGCATCAATTCGTATCTTATTTTACGTATGCTTGTCATGGCAACGAAACTTGTGTGTTGGCGTGCCTAGTCATGTTGAAAGATGACTTTCGTCCTTGCCAAACCTGGCCTTTTTTTCGTGTAGCATTGGCTGTAGTTGGCCCAAGAGGTAAGCTTAGTATTGTCCAGTGGTAAGATAATCTACATCTACATAATACCCCGCAAGCCGCCGCAAGGGCGTGTGGCGGGGGTTTAATAGGAGAAGACAAAACTCATCCCTTTTGCTTTCCAGAAAACTGAAGCCATCATCTTCCCGGCCGACCGTATTGTCTGTGCTCTCTTTGGTGGTGGTGAATCAAAATGTTTCCCCTCCATTGACTGCTGTTTTTTCTCTGGGGTATAGTGGTGGACCCAAGTTTCATCTGTGGTCACAAGCCTGCCAATTTATTGGGAAGACACAAGCAAGGAAACTAGTCACATCTGTAAATATTCTGAGAAAAAATTGGTGAGCACACACAATGTTTTGAGCAGAATATATACATGTGTAAAAACTTAGGTAAATTAAAAAAAACGAAAACTCTAAGCCTCATTTAAACTCTAAGCCTCGCCCTAAGCGAAATTTAAAGACTTCAAACAAACAGGTGATCAACCTGAAGGCTGGTTTGATACACAAGGATAGAGCTCGCCTAACATTAACAACTAGTCTAACAGTATATGTAAAATTCACAAATCGGTTAAGGGGGGCTAGTTACTTTCCGTGTGCTGCCTGTGGTTTCCCAGAATCTTTCCAAGAATGTCGGAGGTTATACATGCAGTTACAAGTATGACCTGAGTGTACTTCAAGACTTTTTTACATGCAAGAAAACACAGTATTCTCCTCAACATTGCCTTTTCGCCATTGTACCAGCGAATTTGTTTTCTCTTATTTTTAAAGGGGTACTGGTATTAGTCAGATATTTCTTACCTGCATGAGGTTGTGCTAATCAAAGTCTTAATATCTAGTTATTAATTTAAGCATAATTTGAATACCTGTAGTATTTATCTTTGATTGCTCTATTTTCATCAAAATTAAAATTTGAGTAGTTCAGTTAAATTTTGCCTGCGACAGATGACATTTTCGCTTTATATTCAACGTCTAGCAGCCTTAGAAATTTTAGCATTGGTGAAAATATTGTGACCACGCGGTTGATGTTCGTGTTCCTCTGTGCATTAACTGCCGGATATCTGGAATAACCACTTCCCCTAGAGTGGAATCGTTGAACGTCATGATTTCACAGGTGCATCAATCATTCCTATGCATTGCTGGAAGAAACAATTTTAATAGACCCCGGTATGTAAGGTGGAATAATTTCCTCTTGGTCACCGGAAATACTGCATTCGCCAGGAATATCCAAAGCGACCGCAATTAAGTGCTGGTAAAGTGCAATTTTTATTTCAACAAGCGAAGGAATATTATTAAAGGAACAATGGAAGGTATAACGATTGAAGTAAACCGAGCAATGGAAGGCATCGTAGTGTAAAATTGAGAAAGATCTGGAGTAGTATAAAACTGTGACATATAGTAAATCCTTCTTCCTGCTTAGACCGAGACTTCCTTACGAGTTCTAATTAGGAAGGGTTTGAGATTAAAATATACAATTAGCAAGGGCATTAAAAATATTTCCGTATGGCAAAGGTTCTGTTGCCGGTAGGAAGAAGTCAATGATCTTAAAAAAAGATTGAAATTAAAGTTTAGTGGAAACTCATGTGGAGTGTAGTTTTTGTGGATTTGAAAGTTTTCCTTGAGGAAAGAGGAAACGTATTGAGTGAAGGCTTTCGAGATGTGGAGAAGAATTGAAATTATAAAATGGGCAGAAAGGATTACGAAAATGTGCTAAGCATAAAACGACGATAAAGGAGGTTGTCCTGATGATATGCAGTGGAATGTTGAAGATTGATGGAGGGGAGAGTGTTGGGTGGGAGAGGTAGAACGAGGAAAATAGTAGATATATTGGACGAACTGATGGAATGTGTGAATTATGTGAAATCAAAGACTGGTTTAGTGAAGTATGGGGTTCAAGTGTATATTTCTGTCTTTTTAGGCAGAAGGTCCTTTTTTAGTAGCGTACAATCCACCGAAATCCTATTTTAACTATTAGACAGAGTTAAATTATCATTCGCAATAGAATATAAGTCAGTAGAAGGCTTCGAACTGTGTTGACTGAAATTGAATTAGGTCTTCCATCAATGACATTTATAATTATTTCCGTTTAACGTGCGAGAGAAAGTTATCCCCATCCCAGCGTTCATCCTGAATGATTTTTTCGACTCCGCGATTTTTTACATTAAGACCATGGGTGAGCATTCTTACCAGTGGCTGGGCATTGGTATGTTCTTGATCGTTTCCCGCAAGTGTCAGCGTCAAGCTTTGGCAGAATTAGGCGTAAATAAACACCATACAGAAACGGATATGACTGGGCTGGAACCGCAACCCACACGCCAAGTGAATGCAGGATGTGGCGGTGGACGGTTGAGTGCTGGGCAAGGGAGGAAGTGGTGTGAATTTGGCGTGAATTCCGTGATACATGTAGTACCAACGCATGACAATTTTTGAGAAAAAATTTGATTAACTCTTAAGTCAGTATTATGCCAACTAAGCACTGCTAAGCAAAATGATAAAATTTTTGTCAATATGTGAAATTCTCCCCATAGAGGATCTGGAAATATTTCTGGCTGGCTAAGACATTAATGTAGGTTGTTGAAGGTGTATGATATGGAGCGAGATATATGTAGAACGGGATCTTTGAAGTAGGGTGATGGACTTATATTGAAGAATTTTGACATTTAGGTGTGGAGAAAGCATAGATAAGGTTGCAAAATGGAAGGAAAGGTAAAAAATGAAGAACTAATAGGCATTTTTGGGGAGGAGAGAGGATTATTGGGAGAAATATAATGGAGGCAGGAAATTTGCATGCAAAGCATTTTTACTGGCGATGGAATGCGGTGGAAGACTGTGGTAGCGGGGAGAACTATAAGCAAGCGAGAAAGGGTTAGGAAAAGGATATTAAGCCATTTTGGACGATATGGAGGAATTAGAATGCATGAAGAATTGAAGAAAGGTTTGTGGTAGTTATGGGAAAAGGAAGGGTTTCTTGTAGGATTTTATTGCTGTGCGAGGCTAAGAAATATAGCGTTGTTCAGTATGTGTCCCTCCAAAACCTACATTAACGATAGACTGGAAAATAAAAATTGAAGTTGCGCTTTAATATTGAATTGGCTATCTTTGAAGCTTCCATCTCACATGGAAGATGACACCTGTGATATTATGTAAAATATTTTTTAAACAAACGAAATTGTTTTGTTTCGAATTAGTTTGATTCCACATTTATCTGGGAAGCTGCATTGATTTAAAAAAATCTTGTGCTCGTGTTTAACTCTTTTATCGAAATTGTGGAACGTAATCATTAAAAAAATATTAAATTCACTCCAAGGTTAACTCTTCCTCTTGTGATTCATGCTAAAAATTTCGTGAAATTTAGGAAACTGCCCTATTGCCCTTGTCGAGGAGTTAATTCTGCTAAATATGATGAGATGGAAGGCTCATATAGAGGAACTACACACCTGGTATGGCTAAGACATTAGGCCAATAGCCTTAGACATTCGAAGAAAATGAATATGGGGTAGGTACCTACTCGCGGAACTACTTTCGGGTTTAGGAAAATGTATGAATAGGAATTTTTATGGCCTTATTCGTGGAATTTATGAGGGAGGAAGTTGGCCGTAAGATTACCTCAGATCAGTGCTAGTTCCTGCTCCGTAAAAGGGAAAGACAGCCATTTGTGAAGACTACAGGATTTTGAGCTGTGTGAAGGCTAAAGGATTTGTTTAGCATTCGCGCTCAGCTGAAGTGGTTTTCATCAATAAAAAGATGGAGAAGAGGGCAAATGAATACTTAGGGCATGATCAGTTTGGATTCAGGAAGGGGAGAGGCTCATAGGATATCATAGTAGTATTAAGGTCCCTAGAGAGAAAAATAGAATTCAATCAAGATAAAATGGTTTGTTTCTTAGATTTCAAGAAGGCGTTAGATGGTGTAAACTGGATAGAATTAATGAATTCATTGCGGGGAATAGGAATAGATTTGAGACTTATTCTCAACCTGTGTGCCTCAGGTATTCCGGGAGCAAGTGGCAGATGGAGAGTCTGGATGAGCAGTTTGTGAGAGGGAGTAAGAGAAGGGCGTCCAAGCAAAACTTTGCTCTTCAATGGATGAGCAAGTCGTTGATGCCGAGGAAATGGTTGAAGAGGTATGGGAAGAACTGGAGGTAGGAATGGAAGTCGGTGGGGAATTCATGAAGTCAGCTAGGTTTGCCGATGACCAAGCTTTAGTTTTTCAGTCAGCCGATGGGTTGAAAGCATTACTGAGCTCATTGGAAAGTCAGTACGATTAGTATGGGACGGAAAACAAAACAAAGGTTATTCAGTTTTCCAAAAAGGAGGCTAACACTGGTTAGGTAAAAGAATTAACTTAAGCAGTGAAAGCCGCAGTTCATAAACTAGAGCAGGTTGAACTGATTATCTAGTTCGGAAATACTTTGAAACAAAATAGTCAAAATAGTATGGACATACTATAAGAAGAGGAACTGCGTGCGGAAGGTACGGGACTTTTCCAAGCAGGAGAGAATTGATGATGTTGAGAAAAGATTGGTTAAATTTTTTAAATAGATCGTGGTTTTGTATGGCGCGGGAGCATGGTCGTTGAAGGGAGACAAAAGAGCTATATTTGGGGATTTTGAAATAGGGGTATGGAGAAGGGATAAAAAAATATTAAATGGACAGAAAGGGAAACAAGAGAGGAAGTTTTCATGTGTCATGAAGCACGTGAGGGGGGAGATGAGGTGTGATTTTTGAGAGGAATCCATAATTGGTACGAAAAATATGTTCTCTCTCGCTCTGCGTTTTTTTTTTGGCGATGAAATGTTGAAGACTGTGACAGAAAGTAGAACGTTGGGCAAGCGTAGAAGTGGTAGAAATAGGATAGGCATGCTGGACAGAATGAAGAGAGGAGGAAAGTATGTGGAATTGAAGAGGAGTATTTAGTGTCGTATTTCAGGTGATCTTTTGCTAGGAGAAGCAAGGGAAGGTGTCTTTATACTGTAATGAATAATGTAAAAATAAAACTTTGAAATTCCATGTATAAAATAAACTGTAATGCGACCTATGTTTCACTGCTGTGCTTGTGGATCGATTAATTATATCTTTATACCTTTGCATAGGTTGTTTTCATCCAAAACGTATCTTAGCCGGTTGAATGCCTATATTATTAATCATAATATTAAACATCACACTTCTTCTTTTGAACTCAACAAAGGGAATCTTTTCAATAATCCGTCACAAACAAATCAGAGCATTTTGTGATTTATTTTCGACTATACTGTAATTCGTGTTAATATTTTCAGCATTCTGTTCATGCACGATAAAGAACAGAAGGCGTGTTATTGGGACGTCGGTAAGTTATATAAAATATTACTTTTTGGCATTGCGATATTGAGTTGAAAAGCTCCCTCGTCTAATCATTTGTGGAGGGGCGTCGGGTTTATCAAACGTCCATTGGAAGTCTTCAATTTAGGCGTTGTATTTTAACGAGAAATATTGTTATTACTTTTCGTTATTACTTATCTCATTATTTATAATTTTCAATTCCGAATCCTAGAGGCCGGATGGGTGTGACAATGTCTCATACAATACCACCGAGTTCAGAAGGCGGAGATACGAATCCCCAACTTGACGGCATTCCCAAAGGCACTTGAATACTTGTTCGCTATCTCCGAGAAAACCATTTGGCAAAAAATGATAGATACAATTTTATCTCATAAAAACTTGTGATTTTAAATGGCATTTGAATGACACACATTACAGTGCAGTGATCTTGAATTCCTCATGGTTGAGATAACATCTTCCAAGTAGCATGAATGAGTGAAAATTATACCAAGAGAAATGCTTAACTTGTATGTAAATTCCTTGTGCTTAATTTTGCTTCATGTTTTACGTAGTGCCATTCCTTTACCGGAGGGCTTAGCCGATTCTCACCCTCAATAATAAATGAATCATTTAATTTAGCAGTCAGAAAGGAAACGATCGCGGTTAGAACAAATGAGGATCGCGTCATCTACTCTTTCCGGTTGCCAACCGCGTAGCCAAATATTCTTAGACGCAATATCTAATATGAAAACCGTTATCAGTTTCCGTTCTTTGCCAGATATGTCCACGGCACATGCAAACATTAGTTCTCGGACGTTCTTGTCCGACACCCAAATCTGTTACACTTCGACTGCAAAAGGGCAGAATCCTCAGAATGGCGACAGATGTTGCGTGCCGTTTTAACCTGAACGTTTTCTGGCCTAGTTTTTTTAAATGTAATTTTCCATATTTTATCCACGATCGCTCCACTACCTTCCTATCGCGGAAATGCCCCTTATAATTCCTATAAATATATCCTGTATAAAAAATAATAAAGTCCTATGCAAAATATCTATATTTCCTCTTCTTATCTCTCGCTTTATATTCCCTAATTTTTCTGTCCTCAAAATTGTCCTAACATTCCGAGTTCCTAATTTAACGAATTCGGTCTTCTTCTCCTGCGTCCTCTGTCATGCTAATGTCGGCTTTCTTTTGCAAGGGTTTCGTAACATGACGACCGCGGAAGCCTTGCCTCTCCCGCTGCCGGGCACGACACAGGGCCGATTGGGCCGAGTCCCGTCGTTGCCAGGACTCATACAGGGTTCGTCGGGAAAATAGGTGTACTGAGCTCAGGAAAAAAAATTTTTAAACATATTTAATGGTGCTCAACAATTAAGCTAAATGTAACTTTGATGGCTGATGCTTAGCGTGGAATAACCCTCTGCCACACACCTAGTGGCGGCCTGCAGGGTATCATCTAATTGTACATATTTTGATGAAATACATTGCAATACAGTTTAACATTCCCGATTTGTGATGCATATCATAATTTAAATGTTTAATTTTCCTTACGATAGTGTATGAAAAATGATTTGTTTATATTAGGAATGCCTTTAGTGATATTATAATTTTAATACTTTGAAAACAAATGCTGAAATTACGAATAATATAATCATGAATTTTTCATAGGTTTTCTCGAAGGAGCTTGAGGCTCTAGAAAGTTGAAGATATATCATATAGATGATTCATTGCGGATTCGACCTATTTCCGTCAGGACAAAGTAATCTATTGAACCAACAGTCCCGAAACAACAAAAAGGCTAACGCAGCTTTTCTGGTACAGGTGATGACTTTTTGAAAACCTAGGCATTAGCATTGGTTGATACAGGGTTCGTCCGGAAAATAAGTGTACTGAGCTCAGGAAAAAAATTTTATTACACTTTTACATATCTTAAGCTAATATTCCTCAAAATAGGACCCTTGTGAGTCGATACACTTGTTCCAGCGGCGTTCCCATTCCTGGAACGCTCCCGCGAAGGCATCATCGGGTACCTCTCGAAGACACGTCGTCACGGCCTCTTTGACGGCGTCCAAAGTCCCGTATCGCGTTCCTTTAAAACTCCTCTTTATCTTCGGGAACAGAAAGAAGTCCGGTGGTGCCAAGTCCGGGCTGTAGGGCGGGTGCGGCAGCGTTGCCACGCCGTGCTTGGCCAAGAAGTCCGACACGACAAGCGCGGTGTGAGACGGCGCATTGTCGTGATGCAGCCGCCAGATGTTTTTGATCGCTGGCCGGACGCGGGCGACTCGTTTTCGAAGCCTGTCGAGCACTTGGACGTAAAATGCAGCATTTACAGTTTGTCGTTCAGGTACAAATTCGTAGTGGACGACTCCCCTTTTGTCAAAAAAGACAATGAGCATCGCCTTGATCCGAGATTTGCTCATGCGAGCTTTATTTTGACGGGGTAATGATGGGGTGTGCCACTCCGCACTTTGTCTCTTCGACTCCGGGTCGTACTCAAAGATCCACGTCTCGTCACCCGAAACAACGTTCTCTAAAAAATGTGGATCATTTTTGCAGTGATCCGCAAGTTGTGTCGCGATTTCCAAACGATTGAGTCTTTGATCATCACTGAGCACTTTCGGCACTAACTTTGCACAAATTTTTCGCATCTGTAATTGGTGCCTAATAATCTCGTGCACTATTGTTTTTGGCACATTACACTGCTCTGCTATCATCCGAACACTAAGACGACGATCAGAGTTCAGTACATCGCGAACTTTTCGCACATTTTCGTCGGTGAGTGTCGTTGATGGGCGTCCAGGCCGTGGTTCGTCGTCGACCTCTTCTCTGCCCTCCACGAACATCTTGTGCCACCGAAAGATCATGTTTCTGGACATGGCTGACTCCCCGTAAGCCTGGTTAATCATACCGACAGTTTCGGTAGACGATTTCCCAAGCTTTACCGCAAATTTGATGGAATAACGCTGCTTCGGCATCGCGTTCCGTGACGTGGGTCGAGCGTGGAGGTTCGCGTTAACAGAGCTCCTCACTACACCACAGCTCAGAGCCGACTACCTTTTTCAGTGTCGCTTGCCAACATACCCCCTCCAATTGCAGCCCGTCAGACGGGGCTGGGCGCAGCTGGAGCGGCGGGGAAAAAATCAGTACGCTTATTTTCCGGACGAACCCTGTATTCTCTATATTGTCCATCATTATATTATTACGAATAATAATTAAGGTGGTTTGGCGCTGTTTTCTTCAATAGTATTTTTAACGCGACACCATCACTCAATGGCCTCCCCACTGGGGTCAGTCGCCTTTGCAGCCGCCTCACTGAGAAGCAGACGCTGCGTGGAATATCTTTCGTTTGGCTCCTAACCTTCGATCTGTCTGATATGGGTGACCCTATCAGGAGTAATAATCATTACTCCCGCTAGAGCGGCTCCGGGGGTCATCGGAACGCACTAGCCCTTCTACTACGTCAAGGGTGTAATCCATGGGAGGGAGTGGCCATAATATAATATAATATATTATTAAGTTCAAATTAAAACCGAGATATCAAACTTCTTTTGACGCTGACTCTGCTCTAGTGTATTACACGCTCACAACAAGTCGGTATTTTCGAAAATTGCCGCTTTGCAAAATGACCGTAATTCAGCTGTTTGTACGTTTTCGCAAAACGCTCCCGACAATTTTCTGTTCAAAAATATCAACTTGTCCTGAGATTCTCATCCAAATCCTAGAGGTTAAGGGTCTACTCGTAACCGAAGTGCCTTGAAATGACTCATTTGCTCTTCTCTATTTCTTTGCTCCAATAATTTTATATGAAATGTCTCACTAGCAGTACATGCACTGCATGTACCGAGAAAGTGTTTTAACTTTCACTTTTTGCATTCTTACCATAGCATGTCAGGTGGACCTGCTCGTATATTATGCTTTTAGAAACTGGCACCAGTATTAATAAGAAAAGATATCAGTTATTGAGATTTATTTCAATTTTTTCTGATGATTAAAAAAATGTAAATCCAAGTAGTTATTGCAAAATTTAAAAGGTGGTTTATGCTTATAAAACCTCAATATTTTTATAATAAATCTTTGTTATCGCCATAACATACTCGTAATGTTATCTTTAAAAGTACCGTACTCACTTGACAACAATTACCATGTTTTTGTAGCGGAAACACTTTAAACAAACCTCCATAAGTTAAAATAAAAGAATAAGGATAAATATGTCAGTAACTAGAGAAATCAAGCAGTAGAAAATCATCCTCCATAATTCTAATGCTATCCTAAAAAAATATAAAACCAAGTCCGGTGAAAATCTGTCGTTATATCTCCAAGTTTTCGCTTCAAGGACGGATTTCTTCTTTCGCCCAATGCTGCTTTTTCAATCTAATCTTGATTAGCCTAAATCCACAATGACGAGAATCAATTATTCTAGAGAGCAAGTCATTGCTCTCGCGATGAATTAAGAAAACTAGGATCAGTGTGCCAGTAAAACGCCGTAACTCACTGAATTGACTTTCCACTACGTCAGCAATAAGTCATCTCACTTTAGGAGGCGATGGATCAACTTCACCTTGGCCTCTATAGTCAGTCTATAGCGTGAAGGTGCGGGTGCATCAGACTCCATCCTCTTACCTCATCTACCCTTCTGTTGGTCATCTCAGTCCCTCTCTCGCGGTCCTGTATCGCTGTGGTGACGCTTCATTCGATTTCCATTTTACCCATTTAGTATTAAAGTAAATCATTGCCCTGTCCTCATGGCGTAGGAATGATAAGAGCAACTGAAGGAATGCGAAAAAAGACTGAACTAATTGTTTCACCATGCCAGTATTTCGTCTTCGAAAAAGTCGCAGTTTCTTTTATGTTAGGTAAAAAATACTAGAAATGCCTATATAATGTATGGTGCGTAACTTGACTTGATACTAAAAGAAATATAGGAACGTACATTGTATCTTTTCTCATTTGAATTTGAAAACCATTGGCATTTTTTGAAAAAATTACCTTTTTGTTTATCGAATTTCTAGTTTGACATAAAAGTGATTAGCTACTTTGGTAAAACAGCAATCATTGGAAAGGCGTGATTAATGCGATAAGGAGTTTCCTTAAGAGTTTGAAAAGAAAGAATTCGAGAAAAACTTTGACGTATCTGAAGTCTTTATGTCCTAGAAATTTCAGCTTATGCTTGTTAATAAGTAATCAAGGTGACGGTATTGGGTGAATCGCAAATCGTCTGGTCGAGCGGAAGCGAAACTTTCTCTTAATACGCCACCTGTATGCCCAATGTGGGAATCAAAACGGTCGCCTATTGGTAAGTAGCTGGATGCGAATAAACACAGCAAGATTTCACATTCTTGTTGAAGTTAAAAGCGTTTTTTGTTCAGTTTCAGATAATTTTCCTAAAATTCAGAAGAATAATTTTTTGAAATCATAATTATACCTGAGCTGAACGTAACATACCTCAAATGGCAACGGTTTTCATTGATGCAATGCTGGAGTGAAATCAATGGCACTAGTGCCACTTACAAATTACGCATTTAGCAAACCATACAAATGATATCAACGCTAATTTTTGCACTATGTATTAAGTAAATAAAAATAATTTTCATTATTTAATGAAGAGTCGTCATAGTATATTTGCATTGAAATCAATTCTTCCGTTTCTTCAAGTTGACGAAATGATAACAGAGATAGGTGTCACAAAATGATATTGGTGCAAAATATTTTCGGCTTGCAGCTACCAAATTTTGTGAAGGGACGACGGTCATTCATTTCTGTAATCATCATGGACGTTTTCATTTAAAATGAACGTGTTCCTTTCACTACTCATCTATTGCTAGTATAGTTAGTTCCATATTTATTTGACTTGCATACTTCGATCTTTGAATTTCTTCACGTGATGTCTCCATCAATTTTCCTCCTTTTACATCCTTAAAAGTTTTGCTATTTATCAAGATTAGTCCAAGTCCTATCTTTACTTTTTTTATCGTGCTGTTTATTGATTTCCCCTCTAATATTCTATATTACTTCTCCTTTCCTTCTTTTTTGTTCGTTCATTTTACGATGAACATTTTTTTAGGCTATAAGTAATCTTACTTGCAATGGTTAACCATTTAACTCATCACAGCAAGCGCCACGTTGCGCATGGGTGCATTCAAAGGGTGAAGTGTACAGTTCTATGATTTTGTTTTTGAACATGTAAGAGTAGCAAATCCATGTGCAATTCCACATGCCAAACACGCACAAGTATGTTTATTATTGCTGGATTGTCTGAGGCCGGAAAAAATCATGTAAAGGGGTGCAAATATGTTCTAGAATTTTGAAATTATCGTATTCCAAGAAGACCATTGGCCACGACCAGAGTGACGTAGTTATTCGCGTCTCGTGGATTCTATAAAATATTCCGCGCCCCATTACATAAAAGATATTTTGTGTGAACTTCAGAACTAAAGAAATCTGACTCACGTGAGACCTAAGATTAGATCATGTATTACGTTGTTCAGAAATCAGTTCAAAAGTAGCACGACATTTTTGCACATCTGGCCTGAAATTTCTGAGAAATATATGATTGAAATACGCTTTTTACATCTTGGGCACGCAAATAGAGGTCATGTAAAGGGACATTATTATTGTGAGTAGTTTACTTTAATGATGGACTTCGGGAATGATCATTATTGCACTTTCCTCCTTTCACCTGACACTAATGCTGAATAAACCTTGACACACTACAATAAAATAACCCATTTTTAAATTCCACATACTTCATTCTGTCAATTCTTCCTTCCTTCCATTCATAGTGCTTTCCTCTTTTCATTTCGCTTACCCCAAATTCTCCCCTTTATTACAGATGGGGAATTGTACATTCTGGTTTATAATTCATGGCATTTCTTCATCATCGGACAACGTTGGCAGACGTGCTGCGAATGGGAGAGAGAGATTTCAACGTCCGAAAGATTTCACGCTGCGCACATACACCCTGGAGCTCGTTGTAAGTGGTTGTTTATTTTATCGTCCGAAATATTGCCAGGTGTCATAGATAAACTTGCATCAAAGTCATTTATTGAATATAAACAAAAATTAAAGTAACTGTTTCGTCCCCATTATAAGGAGAAACACTTCAATTTTATCCATGGAAAACGTTTGTAAGTATATCAGTGCAATATAATTAATGCATCTGGTTGATTATTTGTGCAATTAGATTTTTATAAAAGTGAAAAAAATAATATCCCCCGAGGATAGATTGAGGGACAAAGACGCAATAGTGGCGTTAGAATCCGTTAAACGTATATAATGCCCTCAATACCCTTGCCGGCCCCGGTGATGGCGGGGTAACGTCCTCGCATGCCCACCCAGAGGTTCGATTCCCGCCTAGGTGGTTTTTCCTCCGCCTAGGGCTTGGATGTATGAAATTGTAATATTGTTATATCATTGTTTAGAGCCCGATGTGAAGGCCGAAGAGCTGTTTTCGGACTAATTCAAAATAAGTAAATACTCGTAAATAAAATTAATATATAATAAACCTGTAAATATATCACACTGATTAAGTGTTAGCTTTTGAAGAGCACGGAATTTATTTTAATGTTGATCAGAGTATTTTATTCACTAAAATTGCCGTGGAAAAGTGATTAAACTTACTTTGCCAGTCTTTCAAGGGGTTGCAAGAATTTTTGAGCGTTGAAATCTTCGCGTATTTTCCACCGGGTCAGGGTTTCTGCCTATCTGTGGAAACTCGCGAAGACTTCACAATTGTGCACCCGTAAAACATCAAGTGTTACATATTGCTGAAAGTATTGGGTAGACAGGTATCAGATGAGAATAAATATAAACATAATTAAGGTTATGTGGCGTTGTAGGAAGAGCAAATGTGAGTTGAATCTGAGTAGGAACTCATATACTAGAGCAGAAGAAAAAGGCTAAGTTTAAGTAGTAGTAGTAATAGTATTTAAGGGAGGCGACCGACAGCTGAGGTCATTTGCACCATTAGGATGGACAGGAAAGGATGAAAGATGGAGACAAACCCAGCGTCGGCATTAGCCTACTCTTAGCGAAAGGCGTCGAGGGGTCCGCAGCTCAACGTCCCATCCGACGGACGGTGTACTCACTCAAAGTGCCCTCCACAATGCACCTCGAGTAGGGATCGAGATACCTCTGAAAAATATTCAACACCACCGGGATTTGAACCCGGGCCTTCTGGGTGGGAAGCCGGCTAAGTTTAATACTACAATATGAGGGTGAAAACTAGAGGAGGTGGTACAGTTTACCTATTTCATAAGAATAATTCCGTTAGACAAAGAAGCTATCACAAAGTGGAAGGAATTGTTGACAGGGATGTTTTGATGGATGCCTAATAAAATCATTGTTGAGGGTATAATTTCAAATCTCCGGCGTAACTTATTTATTGGAGACTAACTGACGAATTTTTCTGAGGCGAACATCTAGTGGAATATCAAAATTGAAATCGATAAAACTGTAACTCTCAGGGCATAAGAGTAATATGCTGCATCGAAATGGAATTTATTACAAGTTTGGATTTCAAAACAAGGCAGTTATCTGCACATACTATAGATTAAGAAAACACATGTCAATTGACTGAACGGGCAAAACATTTACAGAAAGTAACTCTAAACGTCTACGTAAGTTCTTAAAGGGCGGCACAATTTTCATCATTTTCAATTTAGAATTCGTTTTCCAGAGGTTACAATCAATTTAAGTTTGTAATGATAAAGGTTTTATTAAGTTGTCATAATACTATGTACAAGGACTTGTATTAATTAAACATTAAGAATGAAAATTTATTTACTAACAATAACATTATAATGTATTAAAGAAAACTACCGCAGTCGGATCTCTTTTTAATATTTCGTTCTTATCAATGCTGGCGTCATCTTCTCTCTCACTTGTTTGTTGCCGGATAACCGAATCATGGACGTCATATTTAGTGAAATGTTCCGTTTTCTTCATTGGCCAGCAATGTCTGCGTCACGTACAAATGGTTTTGTCCTCGGATGATCACATCTACGACCGAAATCTTCGAGACATCTACCGTTCTTAAGCAGGAGACAACCCCGGGCTGTCCGTTATCGTTATGATGAAAACATCTCGAGAACTTTGTACCCCATTTACATAAACTGGAAGAACTCTTCCATGCTCTATGGAATTGAATTGTCAAATGCATCAAATGATTTCAAACCGTAATTAGGACTTTTTTTTATCTCCTACATCGATCATCGCTCTTGTTTTGCAAGAGAAGCCCGCACCGAGGACACCCTTTGTGCAGGTCTCGTTTCTACGTCAACGTTCACCTTCCTCTAGCGTCTCCTTCTCTATCCGCGACAGCCCTTGAGTGCGCTCGGGATAGCGCCCCCACTCCCTCTAACTGAGCTCAGATGCATTCTTAAACTGGAACCTTCCGGCGCCTTCACTTCTGCCGTATTTTTCTTGGCTGGCAGTTTTGTTTTGTAAATCAGATGACGGTGAATTAGACGAAGCGGTCTCCACGGACTTGGAACAGACCCCCTCAGCATCCTTCTCTTGAGTTTTATGTACCGGCGGGGTAGGCATCTTAAACCATTTAATTAACCGCTTTAGCCTCTTCTCCATGATATCTTTCACGTTCTTCTTACAGACAAATATGAGGAATATAAAAACGCCTTGCAAAGAGTTTACAAAGTCCGTGAAGAGCCAGATGCATTTCGACCCACCGATGAGGTACGAAGCGATTTCCAGGATCCAACTGACGCCCATGACAATCGAGAGCTTTACATATAGCTTCATTCTACAATAAGGAAAGAAGAAACTAGATCAGTTTTTAATCATGAGGGCGTTTATTATATGTATGTGCAAGAATTTATGAAGTCATCAGTGCTAGTCCATGACAATCGGGAGCTTACGTAAAGCTTATTTCTATGATATAAAAAGAACACGAAATAGTTCAAACTCGTAATCTTGTGGCGGCTATTACGCAAGTTTGTCAATGCTCATGTACAAACCTGCGCTTTTCTTCTCGGCGCGGCGAGACATTTTCTTTTTTTAAAATTGATGTTTCTCTTTGCACCTCGTAAATATTGAAGGCGGATAGAACAAACAAAACCACGTTGCCGAGGACAAGAACCCCAACAGGCGCGATGAAGTAAGCAAGTCTGCTGCTTTTTCCTGAAATGGGATAAATATTGATAACTGTACTTTGATAGACTTTTGATTGATAAATAAATATTTGCAGACTAAATGTCTGCCTAAATGTTATTTTATTTTGTGGTGATAAAAAAATTTGCAGCGTGGGAGAGAGAGGATTAAAATATACAAGAGTCAAATCAGGTTTGTTAGAATTGAGATCTGTTTGTTTACTTTGAATGCATGCTGGAGTATTGCTCATTATATTTCGATAAATATTTATCTTCGTTTTAGGAGTTAAGTTTTTGGTATTTGTGTTTGTGTGTTTATTGTGGGCTCATCCTTCGCATTTTTTTAAATGCTAGCCTTGATTTTTTATATATGTACATGTTTATATATATGTATTTATATACATATTTAATATACTATGCATTAATATTCATATAAATTATATATATATATATCAACAAATCGTGGCTAGCATTTTTTTAAATTCCTAATTTACCAGAAATTAGCTGAGGGTTTTGTCTAGAAATACTCACTGTAAAACCATCCCAGATGTTTGAATTGAGGTTTTAAGAAGGTATCCGGTATTCCTGGATGGAATTCCATGATAGCGGTCACTAATATGATGAGAAGTGGGGTTCCCCAAGCATAGGCGACGTACATGAGAAATTTCTTCATTTCTTTGTTTTTAGGGTTCATGGGGGCAACAGATCTGAAATAGTATATAAAGTACTAACGTTAATGATCGTATCAGCTGGTAAGGATAATTTTTTGACTCTGTATGCAATGTTATAGAAATTTTGGGTAGTTAATCTAACGGCTAAACGGGAAAATTTATCTCTCAATATTTTAGGGTGGAGAAGAATGTCGGAAGAAAGTCTTCGGCTATTTAGTCAAAAGAAAACTATCTAGAAATTTGAGTGATTTTTTGATGGTTAGACGCATTTTGTATTTTGTACGCCTGTCAAGTTAACTCTTCTTGGCCATTATTATTCCCGACATGTTTGCAATATTTTCTAAGATTTTTGAAACCGGAAATCAAGGTTTTAGGCTGTCGAGTTGTTCTCCGATTATAATACCCCAAGATATTAATTTTTATGCAAACACTTTCATGTGATGATTATGGTGAAGGAGATTTTTCTCAAAATATTTACGCACGGGGTAGATTGTTCGACTGTGTTAGTCGAAGGTTTCTAAAACTTTATGCAAAACGCGGTACAACGTTTTCTATGTATTTTAAAGCACTCTTAAGGTTTTCATATTTTAGGGTGAACGGTAACTTGGGTATAAGCCTAGCTATATAGAGTCTTTTTGAAACTTTAAATCGTAAATTTGAAATCTGAAAGTCGAATTGATCCCTTCCAAAATTGTGTACCCAGGTCGTTTTTTCATTTTTGCAATCACTACTACTTAATCGCAATCACGACACCCCCGAAAATCAATCACAACCTCTCTTCAATCTATTATGGGCAAATTTTCGACAGTTAATCTTAAGTTAAACCATTGCATCCTATTTTATATCTTTGACTCCTATTCAATCGATTTTCTTGATTATTTGAAAGCTCAAGGCGTAAGTTATACGTGGAGGTGGAAAGTAAGACTAAAAAACTAAAGGAACGGGCTAGCTGATGTACTGAGAAAATTCCAACACCTAAATTTGTCAAATTTACGCATTATATTCCCATGCAGTGAATATTTCACCTTTCATTTCCTTTATGTTACATTATTTCATTGTTACTTGATTCTCCCCCGATTCAGCAGGTGATTATCTTTATCTCCTATCTGTAATTCACGGAAATTTTAGCGATGCCGTGGTTTTCAAATCACGATTCGATTGATTACGAGTACATGTGTTAAACAACTTGAATTGCACTTTTCTTTTTAATAATCCTTCTCTTTTGTAATAATCGTAATAAATCGCTTTTGTTCCACGTTCAACTGGTTATTTTCTTTCGTAGTTCAGCAGACAGCAGAATTTAATTCATAGGGCCAGTTGTTGCAAAGTATTAAATATATCCAAATATAAATAATTTTAATGATGTAGAGGAAAGAGATGGAATACCTGAATGTGAAATAAATGTCGATGCACATGATGTTCAGCCAGAAGAAGGAACATAGCATTGCGAAATATATTATGAAACCTGAAAAAGAAATAGATATGGCACATGAGTTGGGCTTCCTGGAGAATCATGGTCACTGTAAGAGAATTTGCCATTTATTAATTATGTCGTGGGCAGGTGATTTATGTAGTGGCAAGGTGGAAATCTTATGGCTGATTAATCTTTATCCAATGGCTGATTATGGACCATCCATATACAAGGTATACCCGATATATGAGGACGAACGATATGATGACTTTGTGTCAACGCTTAGAGGAAGATAACGTAGGTAATCATCGAATCGTCTGCAGCTGACTCCTTGACTCGGTGGAAAACCCGCGAAGAGTTTACCGTAATCGTTGGCCGAGAAAACATGACATCTAAATAACCGGAGTTTGGTATAAATATGAATTTGCATGCATTATTATCTGTAATCTGTGAGTTTCCTCGACATTAGTGTGTCGATAAACGTATAGAAAACGATCAAGGAAAAATATTTTCTGATTTGCGCGGTAAAAGTTTATAAAAATGCAAAGTGGATTCACAAAGGTAAAACATAACCGATTGATTGAGTGATTGCGTGTTTACATAATTCTTTTCTGTTTCTTTGCCTCCGTTTTATAATTTTGCATTAATCTGTGTGATTGACAGGTCACTGGCGTAGGAGATATCCTTGGAAACCCTGAGTGTGTGCGTGAATGAGATTCACGAGAGTGACTATTATTCCTTAGCACACCCTAGTGATGGAGTGGTTGTAAGCTTGTTTTATTTTGATTATTAATTTTGCCTTTTTGTGTGTGATTGACGCATACGTGGGTCACTGTTTCCCAAACACACCCAAGTTAAGTTACCTAGTGTATGTTCCCTATCTTTACTTTTACTTGTAACTTTGTTTTACTTTTCCCCTCCCTTTACAAACCTTGTGCCAATCAAGTTTACGGTCTCGGCTATCTATTTTTCATTGCTTCACGACCGGAGGAACGTTCATTTTATATTTACATGGAAGCTTGGTTTTCATTCAAAAGAATAAATTTGTCACTTTTGTATGCTTTAAAAATTAATTATAGTAGTTACTTTTTCCTTCAAACTATGTTAAAATCCAAAAAAATTTAAAAAGCTCCAATGACAATTATTCATTATAGATTATTTATATATTTGGTCTTATTTATCTCTTGGTAATAGTTTATCGATCCTAGAATCCGCAGAGAACCTCAATTTTGTGGTAACCTCTGGTAGGTCGTCGCGACTTCTTAGGGAAGCGCGCAATGGCATCATTTTAAGGATAATACAATTAGAACAAATAAATAAATGCCATGCGACAGATTTATACTTGAATACGAAGTTGATTTAAGGAGATCAAAAAATTGGAACAAATTTAGAGCAGCAAGTAATCATTGATTACATAGTTGAACATGATAATAATTTTTCTGTGGAAAATGAAAGAAAAGCTATAACAAAGAAATAATTCAAAAACACCTTTCGGGCGTGCTCTTAACCATGGGGAAATAGAATCGATAAAATTTTTTTGAAGCCTATAACAAATGCTGGAGGTCGTATTTGAAATTCACCAAACATTACAAGAACGAAATCAATATACCCAAGTTTTTAGTTGCTACAAACGGAAAATATTGATGGACCTAGAACCTTATACATTTCATTGACTCGGAAAAAGGGGGAATAAATATGAAAGATTCTGAGATTGGCCCTTGAGGATCTGAATAAATAATGTTCTATATAAGAATAAAAAGGTAAGCGCGGTTATTCTGACGTAATAACTGACTTCTATTTTGCAGAAAATATAGGCACAAGAATTTCAGTTTTGTTTCTTACGGCAGTTAAATAATGGCAAAATATTAAATCATAATGGTCTCAGTCGTGATTTTGTTGAATGTTTTCGTTTATGCCCACTGGAAGAGAATGCAGTCATACTCGAAGATGACGTAAATTACACCAGCGTCACTTATGGAGAATCGAGTATAGAATAGTAATATGGGTATACCATGATTGCTGGGTATACCACGGTTAACTACGACTTTAAGAGGAGATAATTTCGAGAATATTCCTTTTTCACTTTAAAAGGCGCATGTTTAAAACTATTGATAGACTAAATTATGCGGTATGTTACTGTCAGTGTGTAATAATGTGTTTATATTTGGTCATTTGAAGAAAAAACATGGGGGAAAATGTGCTGCCCACGCATATAAAATTATCCTGTACATAATCTTAGAGGTGACTTTTATTAATCTATTGCATCACGAGAATATCTTTCTTGAAAGCATTATAAAGAGATAGCAATATTATGATGATGAATTATGGTTACGATATCACTGCTCAAAATATATGTTGTCCATAATGCATGAGGACGTTTACCCTTTATGTGTGTTCATAATTAAGGACAAAATTCCGAAACTGCCCCTTAGTATCTGATATAAAGGCAGAGCCTAACTATTAACTAATTAGTAAACATTGTCAGTAATTTAGTGGACCGAATTTACTGAAACATTAATAATAGCGGTGACATATCTACTAAGGAAATTCTATAAATGAAAAGTAATTATTTCCCTTTGCATTCACCCAAGATATTAAAATAACTATGATGAATGCATATTTTATAATACAATTATTGTATGTTGAATGATACCCAAATATGTATCATTTGAAAGAAATAGGCTGCTCAGGAATTAACAATTTGCAGAATATTCATTTACAGAATTAAAGTCAATATATTTTCCTAATTAGTCACGAAAAAATAGTGCGTGGAACAATTGAGGAAGAGGAAATGTATTTCGAAATATATTTTTTACTCAATAGTTTTATGAACACTTACCGAAGGCTGTGCTTTTGGCTGGGCCCCAATCACTACCAAAACTTTGGAGGGTTGCAAGGAATAGGTAAGCAAGCAGTAGGCTAAGTATGTGGCACATTAAACACTTCCCATGAAAATTCCTAAGCTCCGACGTTGTAGCATAAGTGATGAGTGATATGGCGAGGAAGATAATTGAAATTGACATTCCAATGGGATTTAGAATAATTCGCAATTTATCACAGGTTTATATAGTTAAGGGCACATCGACATTCTTGAAGCACACATAGGGGAGATATTTTTCGTAACTATCAACATATTCGAGGCAGTAGCCTGAAATGTTCAGTGAGAATATATTGATCGACGGTAAGTTCAATGTTCCATCAGTTATGTTAATATAGAACTGATCTTCTGGATACTCATCTGGCTCGAGGAGGTAACCGAAACAGTAGTTGCCGAATGCGAGTCCAAAATAGCCGTATTCGATCTGAAGCATTTGGAAAGTGGGGTCTGCACTGACAAGCGGTCGGAACCACCCCGGGGATGTCCCTTCATGAAAGATACATTTATGAGTTACGTTGTCCATGATTTCATTCCATGCGCAGCACTTCCTAATGCATGGCTTGCCGAGCATGCAGGGACAACCGTGATGTTGCACGCTTCCGTTCATCATTTCCGACCAGTAGGTGGTTGGAGGGTATAGTTCATTCGTCGTCCGGTCTTCGAGGGTCCCGTTGCTGTAGAAAAATGCATTGTGGATATCGGCCCCGTGACTGTTCGGACACAGCTCCGACGAGCTCCAAACGGATGGTATGACCATGCACAGTAGAGCGAAGCGTAGATCACTCGTAAGCATGGTTACCTTGTGCAAATTCTGAAACGGTATGAACATTATCAATGGCATCTTACATCATGGAATTACTATTAAATTTTCGGCAATTGATCAGAACCGTCCGTAGGTCGAAGGCCAAATTTTAGTCCCATTAGAAACAGCTACAAAAGCGGTTATTAAATTACAAAATAATCGTGAAAAATTATTAAATCCACGAATACGAGTTAAAAATTAGACATGTAGAGTGTTGGGTCATACGAATTGTACGGAGAATGTTGAACATTGCCAAAATAGGGCTATAACGTTTGACAGATGACTTGTATCAGTGGATGACTTTGCTCTTTGGTATGCTGACTCTGGGTTTCAACAGAAGAGAGTGTGAAACTGTGATCATGAATTTACTTGGACAATTTTTTTCGTGCATTAAAACAATGGGCATGGTAGTTCCCCGGGCAGAATCTGAGTTATAGACCGGAGGGCATTGGTGATGCTCGGATGTGCCCGGGGGACACCTATAGGTGGCACCGTCTACACCCGAGGTGTATGATCTCACTAAAACTAAAAGTAAAAAAACAGAATTCGCAATGCTCCGCTTACATTTTCCACAATAATCTCGCTTGCCGTATTGTTAATTGGGAATATTGACGTAAAATAATCATTATGGTTCTTTCATTGTTCCTTTAAAATCTCGCATATCATAGTTCTTGACACACTTAGTCCCCTTCTCTCAGCACGTCTACCAATTACGAAAACCTTTTTCCTCGTCGTATTTCATGCTATTGGGCTGTATATGATTTACGTGAACGACATCGGAGAAAATACAAAAAGATGCATCAGAATGTTTGCAGGTGTTTGCATTATTTACTGAGAAATGGAATAAATTACTGAAGCCATTATGTTAAAAAATGACCGATATATTTTGGAAAATTGGACAAACCAGAAACGAATGATCATCAATCCTAGAAAAACAAAACTATTTAGATTACGTAAAGGTGGAACTGCTCAATCGAGCAATTTCTAATTAAGGGGCGAAGTATTCAACGGAACGATTCAATTAAAGTATGTAGGAGTAACCCTAAGTAGGGATCTAAAATGTGAACTACATATCGAACCCATTGTTACTAGTTCGTTTAGAGGTTTGCATTTTGTGATGAAAACTCTGGGAAAAAGGTCCGTTGAAACGAAGGATTTCGCCTTCAAAACTTTTGTTCGGCCTATTTTACAATACGTGGGCGTTAGTTTACGATATTTATCTCTCCTGAAAGATTAAACAATTTTAACAAAGTTCAGTGACTAACCGCAAAATTTTTAAAGGAAAATTCGATAAGAAAGGTTGGCGTTAGTGAATTGTTAAAAATATAGCCCTGGGAATCGCTCGAATCAAGGAGGAATAAAGTACGTCTGAAGTGTATATTACATTCTTACATTGAGGATGCTGCATGGAAAGACACCTTAGAAAGGTTGGAAGAGCCCTTTTATCCCAGTAAGAAAGACCAAAGTTTTGATTTAGAGTCGCGAAAGCATTTTTATTGTAGAGGGAAGTATTCATTTTTTAATTACGGGATCGAAGATGGCATGCGAAAATATGCGTTAACTTTTATATGAAAAATAAAGTCAACTCTCGAATCGTTCAAGTACTAAATGACTAGAAAATTATAATGTAAGTACTCGATAAATTATGCTTAGAAAAATTATCAGAAGATGTGTAAAGAGGACAGAATTAAGAGATTAAAAAAACTTTTCAAGTAAATTATTTACAATTTTACTAAGGAGACGCAAAATCACATATTTATTCAATCACTGCTATCTACTCGGGAGTGGAATAACATATCCATCTAAATGTTTCTCATAATGAAATGCAATTCTTGGATCTCAGGGTTGAGACAAAGGGTGTACTTGCTGCATATAATATTTTCTTATAAGATTCGATTGGAAGCCAAAAAGGTACTGTCAGAGGAAAAACAACAGTGCGAATATTTTGTCCTGGGAGTTAAATTATCTTTGAATTGAAATCAGTATCGCCTTCATGACCCCACAATCATTGTCCTATCGCTATAAAAATGACCGTTTCGACCCTTGCTGACTTTCCTATCCCCTCTGAGGAGAAATCAAAGAAGCAGTCAGCGGCCACGCATTACCTCTCAAAATCTCCACTTCTTCGGGGCATCTGGATCATATATTTTGTTAAAAAATTAATAATTGATTTGAATCAAAGAAATTCATACATTTTAATGTACAACAGGTAAAATACTATCCGCACCCACACGTGTGCATTCACATGCATATTAGGCCATACATTTATGTGAATAGAGGACTGGAAGGAGTAAGTGTGATTTTTCCCTCCTATATACTATATGAATGAGGGAAAAAGTTAGTACTTCTACGGGCCATTCCTCCCTTCAAGAAAAAGAGAAGAATGAACTCAGTTAAATACCTTGAAGGTAACATATTACCAGTATAACATTAGCGTATCCCATTATTAATTTCGAAAAATATTTTGTGAATTTTCCGATTTTCCCCATTAGCGTAAGAATCGGCAAAATGAACTCCTACTATTAAAACGATATTTCAACCCTAACGTCCAAATCTGATGCATCCGTGTCCCTCAGGGCAGTTGCCGAACGCTTTGCCTACTGTATTACCGTGCTTCCCTTCCCGGAGTACCCTCCCCATCAAATTACCGAATCTATGGTCGAGGCTGAATTAAGCAATAACGTCAAAATGAAATACACTATGTTATCCCACAGAAGAGCTTTATTGTACGACCCGGGTTTCGTCGAAGATCGACATCATCAGGTACAGAATATTCCCAGTCTGGGTTTAAATACATTTTTCAAACTGTGAGAGGGGGGGGCTGGAGGGGGTGAGGGAGGTTTGCAAAAATCGTTAGGAGGTGATTGGGATGAGAGGGAGAAAGGGTTTGGGTGTGGAGATGAGTGTCCAACTTGGGAAGGTACGGCGGTTGACGGAGAGGGGAGGGGAGGCACCACAGGTGGTAAAGCACCTAGGTACTTACCTAAGTTAAGGAGGGGGGAATGGGAAGAGTCTATAACATCGTTAAGGAGAATATTTGACCCGGACACATTTCTTAATATTTCAAATTTCTCTAAACAGTCGAGCTTGAGTCCCTTATTTTCCAAGTGTAAAATTATAGGTCTAAAATCACTCTGATGTTCCTGTTCAAGGAGGTGTTTCGCGAACAAGGAGGCGGGGTTCTTTTTGCGTAAACACGCTTCATGTTCCTTGATCCTTTCCTTGAATTTACGCCCTGTTTGGCCAATGTATATGGCAGAGCACTCGTCACAGTGTAACCTGTAGCAATTTTATAATAGATGTACTGTAGAAATGTGCTGATATGAAGCAATTCCACAAAGTTACTATGGATACAATTAACCAGAATAAGCAATAACGGTTTAAGTTATCAGCAGGGAAGTTCATAGTCAGTGCCTATGAATATGGGAAGGGTAGTCGCATGGGTTTTCTATGGGACTGCTACCACGAAGAACTTGGAGGGTGTGGAATCCGCACTCACCTTGGGGGGAGTTGATGACCACAAAAACTGGTTTCCCGCGTCCACGCTATCCAGACTACCATACTAAATGTTATCCCTTCAATGAGATGGCAAAGACTGACCGAAGCATCCCTTCGCAGATCCTCCTAAATTTAAGAGGTAAAACGTTTCGAAGCGCCGCCTCGGGAGCGATTTGCGAACCCAGCACTTATTGAGGGGTGGTCGGTGGTCTTTGGAGGATAATAAAAAATAAAATGCTTCCTCTACCGGTTCTTGCTTCCTAGACGTCAATTGAATTCGCGGTTGTAGATCCTCACGACGACTAGGACGCGTGAGGTTCCGCAGATTTTTTATCAGTAGAGGCTTCCTCTTCGGATTTAACCTCCGAATCTCAGACGAGGCATGATATAAACATACGACTGCATCTGAAAAATGGCCGCCCTATGCCGCTCCTGAAATTGGAAAGTGTTGTTAGAACGCCGAGCATGATGATAGGGAGAAGAGAAATCCCTCCCGAAGGTGCTTTAAGTAATATTGGCTTATCCCCCTAGAAAGGTAATAAAGGTAGATAGATAGCGCATCCTATCGGCCAGGGATACCCGTGAAGTGAGGCTTATGTGACGAGCCGAAATGCTATGTGACATTGACAAAATAGCGGTGGCGTTTGAACATTGTGAATCTCCATGACCAATTAAATCTGTCAATTGGACATATGCTTAAAAAAACATTCACACAAAATAATACGGATTTCTTATTTATGTGTATGATATTAATATCGCCGATCCCTGTATTTTTCCATGATTAATTGTGCATTTCACTCATAGGCGTTATTTATTCTCTTACCGTCCTGGATGATATTTTTCATACAACATCTCGATTAGGAAGGAACATTTAGTTAAGTGCTAGGCGTGCTCCATACTCATTTATCTACGAAACCTTCGGGTTGATTACCCGCGCTGTGGCAAAGACGCGCACGAGGATAAAGAGTGCTCTTCGGAACCTCTTTGTGTCAATTGCGAGGGTACACACCCAGTGTACTCTCGTGATTGCCCGAAGATGAAAGAAGAAAGGAAAGTCATGGAGATTAAAACACTGGAAAAAATCCCATATGCGGAAGCGAGGAGGAAATACAGGGCGCTAATCGCCCCAACTTTCTCCCGGTCCTTTGCTTCCGTTGCAACCACGCCATGTGTAAAGTGTACCATCGCCACGCAGACGGAGATACCGAAAGAATCCCCAATTGAAAATACGCAAGTGCCTAAACCCAAAAGGGTGAAGGATGGAAAGAGTAAGGTGGACAAGGAGCCACCTACTCCTGTGGGCCCTACAAAGAAGAGCCCACAAAAAACCACCAAGGGGAACACGCCAAAAGGGCGTGAGAATACACCTTCCCCGCCGCCTCCAGTGAAGCCAAAGAAGCCGGAGGTAATTGAAGAGGACCAGAGTATCTCTGATACTGAGGTCTTCGCAAACGAGTGGAAGAGGAAACATCGCTTCAAGCGATAACCTCAATAGAGTTGGTCATCTCCCTTTTTAGTCAACTTATTTATTTGTATATTTATTTATTTATTTATTTTAATTTAACACTTTAAATGTGTTCCATTCTGCAGTGGAACTGCAATGGCTTTTATCGGCACAAGGAGGAGCTGGCCATTTTAATCCAAGATTTTAAACCCTCTTGTATTTGTCTCCAAGAGACCCATTTTAAGGCTGAAGATAAGGGCATTCTGAAGGGGTTCACTGTTTTTAGAATGGATGACCTAAGTGGCCAACGAGCCCAAGGGGGAGTAGCAGTTGCGGCCCGTGAGGCCCTTTACACCTCGCGAGTCCAACTGAACTCTCCATTCCAGGCCGTCGCTGTCACGGTGCACACCCCTGAGAGGATGACGTTATGCAACGTGTATCTGCCAGAGGGTGCACCGGTGACCCGCCTGAACCTTGAAGCCCTTGTCCACCAGCTTCCTCAGCCGTTCATTTTGATGGGAGATTTTAATGCCCATGATCCTCTCTGGGGAGGGCCAGAAACCCAAAGTAATAGGAGAGGTCGAATTTTATCCAACTTTATTGAGGATTTTAACCTGTTTTTATTAAATAGCGGCGAAAAAACCCGCTTTAACAGCTTCAATGGGGAATTCTCAGCAATAGATCTTTGTCTATGCTCGAGAAGTCTAGCCCCAAAGCTGAAAATGTCCACCCACAACGATCTCTGTGGGAGTGACCATTTTCCTCTTCTACTCGTTAAAGAAGACTCTTCGCCCACCATTTCAAAACCTCCGGAAAAGTGGCGTATTAACCGTGCGGACTGGCCACTTTTCAAGCGTACGTTTACATATAAACACGACGCAAGTTTCGACGCGTTGCACAACGTCGATAAACTAAGTTCAACGCTGTTGGCGGCAGCTACCAAAAGTATCCCTCGTACGTCCGGGAATATTAATCGAGCTCCTGTCCCTTGGTGGAACGGGGAATGCGACCGGGCGATTCGGGCGAGGAAAAAAGCATTGAATATTTTTAAAAAATATCCCACGGCAACTAATCTGGCATCGTACCGCCGCCTGAGAGCGCGAGCTCGAAGGGCCGTGAAGGAGGCCAAGAGGGCTTCCTGGATAGAATACGTCTCTACCATCAACCATCGCACGCCACTTGGTCAGGTATGGGACAAAGTCAAGAAAATCTCCGGGTCCAAGGGCTCATTTGTCATCTCGCCATTGCTTGTTGCTGGCCGGGTGGTTAATTCACCTGCCGAAATAAGCAACATATTTGCCAGTCAGTTCGCGGCCAATAGCAGTGACGAGGGCTATACCGCGGACTTTGTGAACAGGAAGAGGCGATGCGAGAGAGTCCATCTCAAATTCGGTGCAGGTCCTACACGGGAATATTACAATGAGCCTTTCACGCCCTGGGAGCTTAAATCCGCCATCGAAGACTCCCATTACACCTCGCCAGGGGCGGACGAAATCCACAACGCATTTCTCCGGAACATTCCGGAAACTGCGATTGGGGAGGTCCTAAATACCCTCAACCAGCTTTGGAACGAGGGCAGTTTTCCAAATGCCTGGCGAGAGTCCATCGTGATACCAATCCCAAAACAGGGCAAGGACAAAAATGACCCGAACAGCTACCGTCCCATATCTCTCACCAGCTGCCTGTGCAAGGTGATGGAACGGATGGTAAACCGACGTCTCATGTGGTGCTTGGAGAGTCGACACCTGCTCTCCGACGCTCAGTGCGGCTTTCGGCGTGGCAGGTCCACGACAGACCATCTGGTTCGCACTGAGAACTTCATCCAGGAAGCCTTTCTCCAACGTCAACACGTCATAGCAGTCTTCTTCGACCTGGAGAAGGCCTATGATAGTGTGTGGCGATGGAGAATCCTCAACACGCTCCACAAGTGGGGATTTAGAGGCAACATGGCCCTATTTATCAGAAATTTTTTAACAAACCGCCTTTTTAAAGTAAGGACTGGGAAGCACTTTTCCCGATCTCTTACACAGGAGAACGGGGTACCCCAGGGTTCAGTACTGAGCGTGACGTTATTTGCCATCGCCATCAACGACGTGGTGGAATGCATCAATGCTCCGGTGATGGCATCGCTCTATGTGGACGACCTAGCCATATTTTGCCGGTCGACACGACTGCCAAACGCTTCCAGGCAAGCCCAGGTGACTCTAAACAAACTTGGAGAGTGGTCGCGAAAGAACGGATTTCGGTTCTCCGTGGAGAAAACGAAATGCGTGCACTTTCACCGTGTTCGCGGTTACCACGTTACCCCGACCCTAACCCTGTTGGGTAGGATCCTTCCATTTGTGGAGTCCGTCCGTTTTCTCGGCATGATCCTGGACCAAAAGCTGAACTGGCGGGAGCATATCCGCGTGTTACGCGAGAGGTGTCGCCAAACCCTCAACGTTTTAAAGTTTTTAACTCACTCCACTTGGGGATCAGACCGCACCACCATGCTTTTATTGTACAGAGGCTTGGTGCGATCCAAACTGGACTATGGTTCCATAGTGTATTCCTCAGGACGAGAGTCTTACTTGAGACCACTTAAATGTGTCCACAATGCTGGGATACGGTTGGCCACCGGAGCATTTAGAACAAGCCCAGTCCCAAGCTTACTTGCAGACGCAGGGGAGCCTCCGTTGGAAACCCGCAGGATGATTTTAATGGGCAATTATGCCTGTAAACTTTTATCAGAGACAAACCACCCTTGTTTTAACATAGTTTTTAACCAACGGTTTTTAGACTTATTTAACAGGCGGAGAAGGGCAACTAGGCCCTTTGCCGTTCGTTTTAATGATTTTATTAATGAGGTAAATTTTACATTTCCTCAAATATGCCCCGTCTCCTATGCTAAGTATCCGCCTTGGTTAACGCCAATGCCGGATATTAAACTAATTGCCAGTGCACGCCGCAAAGCCAAGACGACCGATTCCGAATACCAGCAGCTCTTCAGTGCCGTCCTCAGCTCACTTTCTGACTTTGTCCCCGTCTACACCGACGGGTCAAAGTCAGAGTTGTCAAGTGCCTATGCGGTCGTGTCCCACTACCATGGAGTCGTGAGGAAAAAACTGCACACTTCATGCAGCATTTTCACAGCCGAGCTGTCAGCCATAAGGACGGCCCTAGGAGAAATAAAAGAAAGCAATGGCTCTTTCCTCATCTGCACCGACTCGTTGAGCGCCCTAAAATCTTTATCGGTCTTTGCACCTGTGCACCCGATAGTCCAGGAGATCCATTATACCCTGTTGTCCCTTCAGAGAAAGGGTAACAGGGTCTCCTTTATATGGACTCCTGGTCACGTCGGCATAAGAGGTAACGAAAAAGCTGACCAGGCAGCGAAGGATGCCCTTCGAAAACCCGAGACCGACTCCACCTTGGTTCCAATGGAGGACGTAAAGGCCGCCCTGCGGAACTCGGTCTTGCAACAGTGGAAGGAGGCTTGGCAGTCTCTGCAAAATAATAAACTCAGGGCAATAAAAGCGGTCGTTTCACAATGGTCCTCTTCCATCCGGAAAATTCGGAGGGAAGAGGTCATGATTACGCGCCTGAGAATAGGACACTCTGCCCTCGCTCATTCGTACCTCTTTGCGGAGGTAAAAGAACAGCCCCGCTGCAATGAGTGCCTCCAACCCCTGACAATAAAACATATCCTGACAGAATGTAGAAGATACCAAGGGACCAGAGACATGTTGAAGATAAGGGGAGACTTAAAAAATATTTTAGGGGATGACTCTGAGTCCATAAATCGAGTCTTAAATTTTTTAAGGGCAACTGGTTTAATGAGGCAGATATAGTTTTTGATCTCATAATTTTAATGGCCTTTGATTTTAACAATTATTTATTTATTTATTTATATTTAATCGTATTTATTTATTTATTTATTCCTAAGTAAAAAGGAATTTTAGTTTTATATTTAATGAGTGGTGCAAAATGACCTTAGCTGTCGACGCACCCTAAAACTCTCAAAACTACTACTACTACTTAGTATACCCATAATAACCGGAATTTTTAGCTTTTTCTGTAGTTTTTCATGTATCCTGATTGAGTCTTATATAATTGAGACAGTAATAAAAATAAGGGGGCTATTATCGCTTAATCTGCCACGATCCTTGCCCTAATTTGCCCCAATCCTAATAATTTATTTGGATAGAATTACAATATTTTTGTCAATTTTTTACATAAGTAATTGACATGATTTTCAATTTTGAGAGGGATCCGTATGTGTCTTTGGCCTCCTAGTTTTATCCTTGAGTGATGTATTTAACGCATCATCCTGCTTGCTATTTAAATTTGTATTAACACTACTCTTGATTTTTAACGTTCAGGCTTCATTTATTTCTTTGGGATCATTTGGTAGGCTCCTTTAGTCCTTTATTTAGTGTGTTGCAAATGATATGCTAATACTCTTACTCGCTTACATAAAATAATGTATTAGCTGCCATCATATTGATGACAGAATAATTACAGCACATTTTAAATTTAAAAAAATTAAAAACGTTGTCATTAATATCTGATAAATAAAAGTCCTACCAACACACTTCGCTGGGAGATATCTGGATTGTTAATTTTTTTGTGATTTACTTTATTTTTTTGTTACTTGTGCTATTTTATTGATATTCTATGTCAACCAATCTATAAGATTGCCTCCTAATATTACATTTTTTGCCAAACCATCCACATGCTCTTTTGAGGTCTAATTGCACACTAGTAACAATTTTCCCATCATTTATGTTCATTCTAAATCAGCTAAAATTTAGTTGCATAGATTTTTCATGCTGATTTATGTCCTCAAAATTTTCTGATGACCATAGCAAGTATTATTGGTCTATAATACTTGTTAAGTTATTGATGAATCCAAATATTTTGCTTGTTCTTACAGGGCTAACAAATTAATTGTTAAGAGTTCGTCAGGATTAGTGGGGATTGTGAATTTTTGTGATAGGCATTACGGCATTTGTTTATATTCATTACTTATTTTACCTTTAATTAAGGATAACTGTTTCTTTTCTGCCAATGAATTGCAGTATTCTGCAATATTTAAGTAGGAATTTTTGCATTTACATCATCTGGAACTTACCTTTGAGTTTAGGGAGTATTTACATTGTTTGTATTCGTAAATATCGTCCATGCCGTGTATACCGTTAAAAAATGACAGTATGGTTTTGAATGTTATTCATCCTAATATCCTAAGTAATAGCGATAGCTACTCCACTACCTCCCATGGAACATTACTGTATCCATACCGTAGCTATATTGTCCAGATTTCTTTTTCAGCGACATCAGTCATATCGAAATTATCGTTACGTGGTCGATGATACAATTACATTAGATAACGTGGTACGTACTCCCAGTGAGATGTGTACGTCTTGTGATATTTGGGGTGGCGCAAAAAAATATTATTGAAAGTTTCTCGGGCCACAAAGCACATTTATAATATTATGCACTTCATCGTGAGCTTATCGTTCATATGCATTGATCTTGCTGCAGTTTCTGGCGTCGGACAACAGAGTAACTTATCTCCATTCCTTCATACACTTCACATTTTTTTAAATTTATCTGGGGGGACATGGCAGTCGAGTGGTTAAGGCGCCGCTGGGCCCCGAGACCAGGTCTCAATTCAGAGTGACGCCTACAAGCACTCTCACCTTTACCAAAGCTGTGATTTTTCGTGTACCAGTTCTTACCGGGAATTTACTATTTTTTGTAGACATTTTTTGTAGCTGTCTGTGTCTATCCATCTACTACTTTGTAATTTTGATTTTTAACGCCGTGTTTTGGTCGTATATTACACTACGAGTCTCATGAAAAGTGGAAACAGTGCACATTGTGTAAGATGTATTTGGAAGGAATGCACGATTTCAATTAAATAAGGTTTTAGGGCTATATTGTCTATAGTTAAAGGGGTGGGAAGTGGCTTTTTATGAAACTTCAATCTTACCTCGGAGCTTTTGTTCTCTTCTATTGTTGGCTTCTGTCCATTTGGCGGGCTACTTACCATTTCTATTTCCGCAAAATTTTCCCATATTTATTACCAGTCATTATTACCGTTGCCATTTCCATGTTTATAAATGTGAATGGGGGAAAAAGTAAATGTACGAATCCCTGTCCTTTCTATTTTCGGTAACGTAAATATTTCTTTTGGGCGGAATACGCGTTAAGCGAGTTGCCTATTCTACGTCTACATCTGCATAAATACACTGGGATCAAGCAAAAAGGTGTACGAGCTAGGGATAAGGGAGCGTGAGGGAAAAGGCAGTGACTATTACACCTGGAAAAAATGTGCAAATCCAAAGCTGGCGGAAAACTTGATTGTAGTTCAACACGTTTCCATTTCACCCAAAACCTAAGTTCTTTGGTTTGCGGAAATGGAGGGAATGAAGGTGAACCGCAATCGTTTATACAATAGATTTGATTAGGACATCTAATTAGTGAATAATGGTTGTCGTTAGTAGGTACGCAATGGTAGTACCATGATTAAATTATTTTTTTAAATTATTTTTTATTTCGATTAATATTTTAAATATCTTTATATAAAGAGAGAACAGTAGAGAAACCAAGGTGACATTATATTTCCAAGCAAATCTTTTTTTATAATTCGACAATTCGACGAAGGCAAATAAATTAGAGCATCTTATGATTTATTTTCGACTGTTTTGTTATTTGTGTCAATATTTCTAGCTTTCCATTCATACATGATAAAGAACGGAAGGCGTTTCCCTTAGACTCCGGAAAGTTGTGTAAAATGGTACTTTTTGGCATAACGATTTTGCTTTGGGAACCTTCCTCGTCTAATTATTTGAGGAGGGGCGTTGGGTGCATTAAACCTTCATTTGAAGTATCCAGTCGAGAAATCGTAATATAACGTGGAATACGACCCATCGTCTTTCTTTTCGTATTTCTCTGCTTATCATTTTTAATAGCGAATCTTACAAGTCATATGGATGTGTCAATGTCTCATGCGATAAAATGGAATTTGGGAGGCGCGGATTCGGAACTTGATGGGGCTGCCAGAGATACTCGAATTTTACTTACTCTCTCTAAGGCAACCATAGACAAAAAATGATACAATTTTACAAATGATACAAGGTGGGTATAATTTTAAGTTTCAGAATTTGTTATTGTGAATGGCCTTTGGATTATATATATATATATATATATATACATATATATATATATATATATATACACACATACGAGGGTCATCCGGAAAGTAGTACCCGTTCGTGAAATAAAGACACAAAAGTAAATATTAACAAACATAAAAAATTTTATTTGAAAGAGGATACTTTAAACTACTTCTCAACATAATCTCCAAGCAAATTAAGGCATTTGTCATAACGTGTGACAAGTTTCTGTATTCCTGCTGCATAGTCCTTCGCCGCCAGCTCATTGAGATACGCGAGGGACCCATCTTGCACAAATTTTTGCATAATGCAGATGGTGTTTAACAATTTCATGAACAATTGTTCGAGAAACATTGGGAAAATGCTCACAGATGTCATCAATTGTGACGCGCCGATCGTTCCTCACGAATTCGTCAACTGAGCTCACCAGTTGGTCTGTAATGACAGACGGTCTCTCCGAACGCTCATCGTCGTGTGTGTTCCCCCTCCCCATGTTGAAGTTGCGACACCACCGCCGAACAGACGACTCGTCCATTACATTGTCTCCATACACCTCCTTTAATTGGCGATGAATATCACATGGGCGAACGTTTCTTGCATTGAGGAATTTAATCACTGCCCTCACTTCACAACTGGCGGCGTTCTCAATTTTTTTAAACATTGTAAACAATCACAGAAACAACACAGGCAATGCTAGCGTCACGCAACTTGGCTCAGAGAAGGCAGACAAGCCACTGAAGCTACCTGACCTCGTCCAGCGGCTACTCGCGTCGTCAGCACTTCATGCGGCACGAACGGGTACTACTTTCCGGATGACCCTCGTGTATATATATATAATCCAAAGGCCATTCACAATATATACTTATATATATATATATATATATATATATATATATATAGTATATAGACAGTAAGCTTGAGTTCCTCACGATTGAGAAAGCATAATCCAATTGGCATTAATTGGTAAAAATTATACCAAGAGCTATACCAAAGTTGTACGCGTACGTAAATTTGTTAAGGACGACGTTTTGGACGTGGTTCCGATAAACCTGATGCTTAATTATGCCCATTGTAACCTAGGACCATTTCTTTACCGGAGGATTGGCCAATTTTCACTTTTCATTATAAATTAATCGTTTCATATATTAAGTTGAAACGATCACGGTTAAAACGAAATTAACAAATGCGTTTGGAATGAGGATCGCGTGCTCTATTTTATCCGGTTGACATCCGCATAGGCGATTATTCGTGGACGCCAAATTCCACATTCTTATATAACTCTATGACGTTAAAAATTATCAGGAAACCATCATAAATTCCCGTCATTTCCCAGCAATGTACACGACACAAGCAAGCGTCAGTTCTCCGGCGATCTTGTCCGACAGCCAAAGCTGTTAGCCTTCGACAGCAAGAAGGCAGCCTGAATCGTCAGTTCTTTGAATGGCGATAGCCGTCGCGTGCCGTATTAACCTGAGCGTTTTCTGGCCTAGTTATACCATGCCATATCAATTTGATATTCCAAATTAAGTTAAAGTGAAAACAATTCTCAAAACTTCCTTGGACATGAAACCAGAAATTGTTCAGTCGACAATCAAGACTAATTCAGTCGTAATATACCACGCCATTTTACGGGACCAACAACACTGGGCATTTGGCAGCTGCAGCTCCCACAGGGCTCATCTTTCTGACCTTGCGAGAGATCAAATCAACAAAAGCACCATATCAGAGTCTCTTGCTTGATTATTTACGTCTTTCTTTCCTTTTCTCTCTCCTATTTTTCCCCGTTCTCGTCTCCGATCCCTCACTTCGCACCGCGGAGTGGGCTCCAGGTCGCGCTCACGTAATCTTAGGCGTAAACCAAATAAAGGTACAGTCAGAAATCGATTCAGGCAATCACTCCGACAAAAGTTCATTATGGGCTGGCATTTTTGTTCTGTAACTCTAAGGACAGCAGATTGGTCGAGGCGGTCTCCCCGGACTTGGAAGTAGAGCGCTCAGTATCATCGTCTTCTTTTGTCTCATAGATCTCGGGTGATGGCTTCTTAAACCTGTTTATGAAATTTCTCAGCCTCTTCTTCATGAGGTCCTTAACATTCTTCTTCCAGACGAATATGAGGAATATGAAAACACCTTGCAAAGTGTTCACAGTGTCCGTGAAGAGCCAGATGCACTTCGACCCACCGATGAGGTACGAAACGATTTCCAGGATCCAACTGACGCCCATGACAATCGAGAGCTTTATATATAGCTTCATTCTATAATAAGAGAAGACGGAAATAGATCATTTTTTAATAATGAGGGGGTTTAGTGTTTGTATCTGCAAGATTTTATAAAGTCATCAGTTATAGTCTATTCACGTACCTGTTTTTGTCTTCGTTATTCTTCGTAGAATTTCCTCTATGCAAAATTGACGTTTCTCTATTCACTTTGTGAATATTGAAGGCAGTAAGGATAAACAAAACCACGTTGCATAAGACAAGAACCCCAACTGTTGCAATGAAGTAAGCAAGTCTACTGGAATATTCTGAAATGAGAAAAAACTGATTACTATTTTCATTTAGATAGAACTCTGATCCATTAAATAAACTTTCAGGCAGCATATTAGATTGAAATATTTCCCTTGCCGATTTGATTCCGATGGAAATTGAAGCCCGGCTATGGTATGGATGAGGGTTAGAAAAGTATAGGATATAAAGTTGAGGTTGGCGTAAATGTTTAATTACGTGGTCTGTTCCAAAGGTTCCCGAATTTTTTGAATTGCGCGCTTCCAGTTGGTTATTTTGTTTGGAGGCGTTGAGTCTGTGGAAACTTCCTAAATTACCGCCTTTATCCGCTTTGTTAAAATCTTGTTTTGTTGAATTGTTACGGTCGTTTATGCGGAGGGGTGTTCGTGTAGTGCGGCGAAAAATCGACGTTTGACTGTCCGGGAACTTGTAGAAGAGTGTTGCATCTCGATTGGTCTGTGCTACGAAATCCTGACTGGGGAATTGAGGATGCATCGAAACACCGCCATATTTTTGCATCGCATGATGATAGTTGAAATGGTGGCTATAATTATGGATTTATTATGCACATTTTTATAAAATATCACCAGTTTGTCAGAAAACAAACGATATAATTCGAATCAGCTAGCCTGCGTTGATTATCATGATTCGGTTCATATTTCCTTTTCCGGTTTTAATGGTGCAACTGGCTTTGCATCGTAATGTGGTAGCGATTGGAACTAAAACGCGCACTATTTCGAGCTTTGGTTCATGTGGCGATATGCGTCTGGCTACGCGCGTACGATGGTCTCGCACAAATCATTGTAGCTGTCGTTGACGTCACATGAGAGAGGAAGCGGTTTTACCTGCTCTGGTACTGAAGTGTCACATAATTTTAACTAGAAACCTGATTAAATTTTCGAATGCACATATACATATATATATATATATATATATATATATATATTACTTCATGGCATGTATCAAGATTATTACATATTCAACCATTCATATGACACCAGATGCTTGGAAAGACCAATGGATTACGAGTAAAAATTTAAAACTGACCTTGGTATTGGACTTGTAAGATGCAGGATGACTTTCCGTAAAATTCCTTGGAGAATAAACGGTGGCTTACGGGCCACGGGCCGGATGGCACGATGAGCATTTATAAATAAGTTCCCCTATTCGCATGAGGAAGAGGATACCGGCCTCCCCTTCCTCGTGCCATTCCGTATAGCTATGCGCGTATGTCTTCTTTACAAATAAATATTACTTGACTAAATGCCCGAAATGTGCTAAAGGGCCTTTTTGTAAATCTGCTAAATGCTTCTCTAATTTCGTCTTTTAGATTGCATATGTTCTTTGTGTTGTGTTTGGACTAATTTCTCGACCATACAGTAGTTTCTAACATTTCAGTAATTTTAATTTAGATCGCACATGTCTGGTGTAGGGTCTTCGATCCTGACAATGTTTATACCTGGGTAGACGTAACGCAAATGACCACGATTCGTTAGCATGTTAGTGTGCATCTTATACTTACTCTCAAACCAGCAGGTTTTCTTGAATTCCGGTTTTATGTAATCATCCGATATTCCTGGATAGAATTCCATGATAGCTGTCACTAAGATGATGACAAATGGAGTTCCCCAAGAATAGACAATATATGAGAGAAATTTCTTCTTTTCGCTGCGATGAACTCTCGGAGGGGTGAAAGAACTGCAATAGAGGGCAAAAGGTACACAAATTCATTATTAAATATAAGCAGGAATGACGGATAATTTCGCTCCCATAGACTACAACCTTGACGTGGTGGAAGGGTTTGTGCGTTCCGATGACCCCCAGAGCCGTGCTGGCGGGATTAATGATGATTGCTCCTGGTAGGGTCACCCATGATAGATCGAAGGTTAGGAGCCAAACGAAAGATATTCCGCGCAGCGTCTGTTCCTCAGTGAGGGGGCTGCAAAGGCGATTGTGACCCTAGTGGGGAGGCCATTGAGTGACGGTGTCACGTTAAAAACACTATTGAGGAAGGCAACGGTAAACCACCTCAAAATATCATTCTCAAGATTAAAATGATGGACACTACAGAGAATAAGAGTCCTGGCAACTACGGGGCTCGGCCCAATCGGCCGTGTGTCGTGCCCGGCAGCGGGGGAGGCAAGTCTCCCGTGGTCGTCATACCACGAAACCCTTGCAAGGGAAAACCGACAGCAGTAAGACAGAAGACGAAGGAGAAGAAGACCAAATTAGTTAGAAGGGGAACTAGGAATGTTAGGAAAATATTGAGGACCGGAAAATTAGAGAATATTAAGCGAGAGATGGAAAGGGGAAATATAGATATTTTATGTCTATGCGAGGTGAAATGGAAGGATAGCGGGGATTACTGGAGTGATAATTCTAGAATAATATACATCGGGGGTGAGAGAGCCAACGAGGGATTATCATAATATTAAATAAAGAGGAAGGAAGAAGTTTAGTCAACATAGCGCATGCAACGGATAGAATATTACTGGTGGAGATAAAAGCAGAACCGACGGACATGGTCATTGTTAAGGTATACATGCCACCGAGCAACTATACGGAGGAAGAGGTCGATAGGATATACGATCAGTTAGAGGACATAATCGCGTGTGTTCCTTCAAGGAAACATTTGATAGTGATGGGGGATTGGAATGCGACGGTAGGCGAAGGAAGAGATGGTGATGAGGTCGGGGACTACGGTTTAGGCATGAGGAATGACCGCGGGGAGAAAGCAGTTGAGTTCTGCATGAGACAGGGGTTAGTCATCACCAACACTTGGTTTAGACACCACAAAAGACGCAGGTATACATGGAAAATGCCAGCTGTCTCAGAAAGGTATCAGCTAGATCATATCCTGGTTAGACACATGTTTAGGAACAGTGTGATAAATTCGCATAACATCCCTGGAGCGGATGCGGACTCTGACCACAATTTAGTCGTTATGAAATGTAGCGTCCGTTTCAAAAAGATACGGCAGGGGCAGGGGGTTATAAAATGGAATGTGGAAGCATTAAATGGATTGACAGGGAAGGAGTGACACGATGGTTGTAGAGCAAATCATGGAGGATAGTGAAGAGCTGAGTACTATCGAAGAAAAATGGGAAAGTTTCAAGAAAGGGTTGTCTAAAGCCGCAAAAGACACTATTGGAACCGCCAACGCGAAAAAGACTAGGAAACCATGGATCACGGATGAGATGATTACAAAGATGGATGAGAGGAGAAAATGGAAGAATGTAAAGACAGAGTTAGGCAAAATGAAGAACAAAGTGTTAAATAATAACTTGAAATGTGCAGCAAATGCAGCATGGTGGAAAACGCTGTGCAACGATGTGGAAAGTTTGCAAGGTGAAATTGGTGCGCTCTACAGCAAGTTTAAATTACTATCGGGAAGTAAGAGGGGAAGATCTATGCTAACAGTTATAGATAAGGCGGGTAAGATAACAGTTGACACTGGGGAGATCCAAGAGAGATGTGAGGAATATATTGAAGAACTGTATGGTGAAGAACTTAGACCATCAAGGTTAGAAATTGAAAAAGAATATGACGTAGAGCAAGATAGCTTAGGCCCAGGGATACTCAACGATGAGATAGAAAGGGCATTAAGGGAGATGAAGCTAAATAAGGCCGTGGGGGTGGATATAATTCCAGCGTAACTACTGAAATGTTTAGGCAAATGTGGGAGGGAGAGGCTATATGGGCTGATTCGTAATATCTATGAGGAAGGAATCTGGCCGGAAGACTTTGTGAGATCATTGTTAGTTTCAATTACGAAGAAGGTAAATACTATATCATGTGAGGACTACAGGACAATAAGTTTGATATTTCACGCAGCTAATGTTGTTCTTAGGATCATCAATAAAAGGATAGAGAGCGGGGCAAATGATTACTTAGGGAATGATCAGTTTGGGTATAGGAAGGGGAGAGGTACGCGTGATGCCGTTGCAGTAATGAGATCACTAATCGAGAGGAATGTAGAATACAATCAGGATGTATTTGCCTGTTTCATAGATTTCGAAAAAGCGTTTGATAGGGTGAATTGGGAAAAACTAATGAGTATATTGAAGAAAATAGGAATAGATTGGAGGCAAAGGAGACTAATCCGCATCCTGTACATGTCTCTGACTGCTCAGGTGCGGGTGGGGAACGGGGAGTCCTGATGGGCCGTGTTAGGAATAGGTGTAAGGTATGGTTGCCCATTATCGCCGTTGCAGTCCAACGCATATGTGGAGGAAATGATTAAAGAGGCATGGGAAGACCTCTAGGTAGGAATGAAAGTCGGTGGGGAATTCGTGAAATCAGTTAGGTTTGCTGATGACCAAGCTTTAGTTTGTCACTCAGCCAAGGGGTTGCAAGTATTGCTGAGTGAATTGGAAAGTCAGTGCAACAGATATGGGATGAAAATCAATATTAATAAAACAAAGGTTATGCGATTCTCTAGAAAGAAAAAGGCTAAGCTAAACATTAAAATAGGAGGGCAAAAACTAGAGCAGGTGGAACAGTTAACGTGTCTCGGAAGTGTTTTGGATCAACCCGGTCAAAGTAGTGAGGACTTGAGGAGAAGAATTGCGCTAGGCAAAGAGGCTTTCACAAGGAGGAGGGAGTTGAAGACAGGGACTTTGAGTAAGGATTTTAAGAAAAGACTCGTAAAAACCTTGATATGGAGCGTAGCAATGTATGGCGCGGAAACGTGGTCATTGAAGCAGGAGGATAGACGTAGACTGGAAGCTTTTGAAATGTGGGTGTGAAGAAGAATGGAGAGGGTGAAATGGACCGAGAAGAAAACAAATGAGGAAGTACTTGGTATGGTGGGCGAAGAGAGGAGTTTGTTGGGAGAAATCCTATAGAGGCAGAAAAAAATGGATGAAGGGCGTATTGGTCGGTAGTGGGATGTTGAAGACGGTAATAGAGGGGAGAATGTTAGGCAAACGAGGAAAGGGCAGGAATAGGATGGGGATGTTGGACGGGATGAAGGGAGGAAGGAATTACTCAGAGATGAAGAGGGATCTGAAGTAGAGTAGGTTGCGGGATTGTGTTTTGTTATGAGTAATAAAATATTTATTTGGTAGTTTTGTCTATCCAAAAAACTACCGTAACCGGTAGATTACCTAATAATAACTAAATTTACTTATATCCTGTAACTAAAGTGGAGTGAAACAAGTGGGTGAAATACCTGAATGTGATGTAGATGTCGATGCACATGATGTTTAGCCAGAAGAAGGAGCACAGTAACGCGAAGTATATCACGAAACCTGCAAAAAAGAGATTGAAATGGATATGAGGAAGTGTGTAATCGTGGAACTATCATTTGGACTGAAATATAATTGTCATTTATCAATAATGTCGTAGGAAGATGTGGCAGGATGGTCAGGCATTGGACCGCAGTACTTACTACTGCTGTCTTTTCTGCATGAGTAAAATTTTCCAGTAAATAATAAGTTCTTGTAGTTAGTAAAATGTTATTTTTTAGAAAAACGTATTTTTTGTGGAAACTTAACCGCTTTAATTTTTTTTTAAGTAATGAGAGTGATATTTGAAAATATCTCTCGAGAAGTGTAAAATTATTGATGAAGGATATCCGCAGTTTTTGTTAAAAAATTTTTTCTAGCCGCGTGAATAACGAAAATGGAATTTTGATGAACACCTAATTGATTGAAGTGGTTTATGTGCCTTCGCTGATAGTAGATCGCGTTCTTTTAGGAAAATAATGATTCATGGTTGTAATTGTATGACTTTATCGACTTATGATGCTGAGGTTTGGTTCGTCATTTCCTTTTTAGGCTTAGGTCTAATGTGGATGGTAGGCTGTATGGTTGGATTTTTCCAAATAAACATAAGTATGTTGTGCAATGCATGAATATCTTGGACATTAACTTCTATCACTGCGATATCTTAGTGGTATATATCTGACTGTAATTAAAACGCCTTCGATAATAAACAATGGCGTGATGGTTAATGTAATCATGGAGTAACGATGCGAGATTAAATGAAATAGTTTCCAGAGCATAAAACCATGGAGTAGAGTTAGACCCTGCTCTTCCACCGAATATCTAATCTGAGTAATTATATCGTCATCGTTAGCTATGCTTTAGGAAATGAAACGTCCTCATTCCTTCTTAATTTGAAATATGTCAAATTTAGTAAAACGTTTTCCAGCCAAATAGTGATGAAGATTTTTTTACAAAATTGGCTCATTTTTTTGTATCTTTCATATTTTAAGTTTGCATTTTAATTTTGCAATTATTTTATTGCCTAACTTAATATGATTTAGTTATCTTTTGTGTACTGGAGCCTAGTTTAAATATTTTTAATGAATGTGAATGTATTGCTACTATCTCTGTTTGATAGTGTTGCCCATATGTTTTGGGTTATTATTTCAGAAAGATAAGTTGATTTAATACTTAGGATTTGTGCGCCACCTGGTGCTTGTCTAATTGCATATATATATATATATATATATATATATATATATATATATATATATATATATATATAATTGAATAGTGCTTCGTCTTTTTTCAATTAGTAAATGTAAGTTGTGAAGTTTAATTATCATGAATAACGTTTTTGTTAGGACTTATCGGAATATTTAATTTATTGGCATTCTATCAAGACGCTTTTGCAATGTATGTTTTAGCAAATATCGCAAATTTACTCTACATTTACCCTTGGCAGTAAGCATAAAGACTTTTTTACTTTTATAAAGACTTATTGTCAGTAGTTATTAGCATGGTTTACTGAATGTACGTAGATAGGGAGAAAGCAGTTATATTTCTGTCTATGAGGGTAAATTACTGAAAAATATCTTCAAAATATTTTCATCCTCCGGCTTGACTAAGGATTTTATCTATCAGGGAGGGGAATTAAAAACCATTTCCTAAAACGTTGTGAATTACGCTGCATTCCAGTGCGGAATAGGTTTGAAATTCATTTTTAAATAGATATTTAGATGACATTCACGAAAATCTGACATTTTGCCAAAATCATTTCGTACGTCCAAGGTATTGAAATAGCTATGTTTACATAGCTTTCATTACTATACTAACCCTAATGTAAGAGTGAAAAATGTAGATTAAAGGAAAGCGTAAAAATATTGATTACTCATTTCGGTAAAATTAATAGATTTTGGCATTTAAAAATGACAAATCACAGCTTCATTCCCAAGGGTTTACGGAAGTAAGGTTAGTCTTAAGAAAAGTAATTAATTGATATAATTGTCTCCAGCGCACTTACCAAATGCTGTGCATGAGCCGTCGCTCAAACCACTGCCAGCACTTTGGACGATTACCAGGAATAGATAAGCCACCAGTAAGCTTAAGATGTGGCACATTAAGCACCTCCCATGCAGGTTTCACAACTCCTCCGTTGTAGCATAAACAACGAGTGATATGATGAGGAAGATGATTGAAATGGTCATTCCCAATGGATAGACGGTGTTCGACAATTTGTTACAGATTTCATCAGGTATGACGGCATCGATTTGACTATAGCACACGTAGGGAAGATAGACATGAAATTTGTCTACGTAATCGAGACAGTAACTTGAAGCGTCCAGGGAAAACTTTTTTGCGGCTGGTATACTCAGTGTACCATCTGTGATATTAATATAAAACTTATCTTCTGGATACTCATCTGGCTCGAGGAGTTCACTGAAACAGTATTTGCCGTATGCAAGTCCAAAATAGCCGTATTTTATCTGAAGCATTTGAAAGGTGGAGTTAGCACTGATATTCGGTCGGAACCATTCCGGAGATTTCCCTTCATGTGGGATACATTCCAGAGTATCATTGTCCATCATTTGGTTCCAATCGCAGCACTTCCTCAGGCAGGGCTTGCCGAGCCTGCAGGGACAGCCGTAAATATACGTTCTCCCATCTACCATTTCCGACCAGTAGGTGCCGGGAGGGTACATTTCCTTCGCAGCTCGGTCTTCGACAGTCCCGTTGCTGTGAAGAGTGGCGTGAGTGATGTTGACCCTCTTCCATCTCGGACAAAGGTCCGACCCCCATGTAGGGGCTACGGCCACACAAAGTAGCACGAAGCAAAGAATATTTGCAGGCATGGCGAACTCGTGCAAGGCCTGGAACGAATTAAACATTTTTAGTTGTTTAAAAATATTTCCCCCACGGCCTTGTTTCATTTCATCTCCCTTATTGCCCTTTCTATCTCATCGTCGAGTATCCCTGGACCTAAGCTATCGACATCTATTTTCATATTCTCATATTATATCTATCATCATATGTATATGGTCATATTCTCTTTCTATGTCTAAGCTTGTTGATCTAAGTTCTTTACCATGCAGTCCTTCTTTATATTCCTTCAATCTCCCTGGGATTCTTTCTGTTTCCAATATTATCTTACCCGAGTTATCTCTATCTCTAAACGCAGAACATCCCTTTTTACATCCCGATACTGATTTATAACATTCTTTTGTAGCGCAACAATTTCAGCCTTCCTTTGCAAACTTTCCATATCCTCGCACCACGCTTCTGTTGCTCTGTTTGTTACCCTTGCCTCTTTTTTTATTTAAATATTTGTACTTCTTTCTGGCTAACTCTGTTTACACTCTTCAATTACCTCCTCTCACCTATTTTTCTAATCATCTCATACACCATCCATGATTTCCTTGTAGCAGTTCCTATAGTTCTTTGCTGCTCTCGATAAATCCTTTTTGATATATTTCCATTTTTATTTTTGAAGCAATTATCAAAATAATGCTTAATTTCAGCTCTACCGCGCATGCTTTATCTCTTATGGCTTATATTACCGATGCGCATATTTCGCATCACAACAATTTAAAACAGCCGTCGAGACAGACCACTCTGCACTCTCCTTAGTATCGCATAGTTAAAACGCCCTGAATTAGGGGAACTCCCACACTTTTGGAAGGGGAAAAATGTTTCATTAGTGAATCCGCCAGGTGGCAAGTAGTATTTCATGGCGTTTTATCAGATTACAATGAAACAATTTAAGAGTGTAAAAATCATTCACCTTGACTGGGATACGAGCCCGGATCCCTCGATGTCCGGTTCGATCTCAGTCTTGGCGAATGATTATTAAACTCTGAAATTGTTGCATTGTAGTGTCCAAAGTCTTATTATTGAAGACCACAGTCTTCTGAGACTGTGCTGTTGTGGCAGAATCACCTGGTTCCACAATTTCATCGGATTCATTTTATTTAGAGCTTGCTAGTCAAACTGTCATTCATTTTCAGGAAACTTTTATCAAAAGATTGTGAATCATGACAAGAAATTCACAGCTTATCTCGTAAATTTTCACCATTGCTTGCAATCAAATCAATCATAATTTAATGAATGAATGAAACATTGAAAATTAAACTATACAAATGAACAATCACATGGGACTCCTCGATTATTCGGACTCGAGTTGATCCTTGAACTGTACTATTTTTTTGTATCGTAGGACATCATTGGATGATTACACTTGGTATTTTTGCACAAAAATTTTATTACCAATACCAAGGTTAACTATTCTGTGCTAATTTATTTTCACAATGTAGAGCCTGAGACCATCACAGGACACCTTTTTTCTTCGAAAAAAATACGATAGGTAGTATATTGAAACAACTGAAAAAACAGCCGAATTACGGTCATTTTTCAAATAAGCGGTTTACTAAAACACCGAATTTCATGAGTAAATATCTCAAAGCAAAACTTCGTGGCCTGAAATTTCTTTGTCACCTATTTCTGGCGCACTAACTTAAATATGAATTATATGCGTTTGTTACATTTGGAGTACACAAATCGTTCCCCTACCAAGGTACCTATTATTATTGAGAGTAGTTTAATTACAGGGTTGCCTTATGGGACTAATCATTTTTGCACTTCCCTCCTGTCGCCTGAGACAAATACTGAATACACTCTACAATAAAATAACCCATTTTTAAGCTCCACATATTTCATTCAGTCAAACCTTCTTTCCATCTGTCAAGCATGCTTAATATTTTCCTCCTTTTATCTCACTTGCCATAAGTTCTCCCCTTTATTATAGAAAGGGAATTGTACATTCTGGCGTTGAATTCATGGCATTGATTCAACATCGAACAATGGTGGCAGACGTGCTATGGAGGGGGGAGAGAAATTTCAACGCCCGAAGAACATCACGATGCGTACATGCACCCTGAAACCAGTAAGTGATTGCTTGTTGTTCTATTCGGAATATAGTCAGATTTCGGACATAAATTTACATTTTCGTCATTACGTTAATATAAACAAACACTAAAGTTACTGTTTAGTCCCCAGAGAGAAATACTTGAATTTAACCCAAAAATTCCTTTCGTTTTGAACAAGCAACGCCGTCTTTGATGGATTCAAAAATAATAAACCTTTGTAATTATTTCAGTGTGATATTTATAATGTATAAAGTCGATTATTTGTGCGATCAGATTTGTATTAAATTGAAAATTAAAATATCCCGCGTGGTAGACCAAGGGAAAAAGACGCAATAGTGACCTTAGAATCCGTGAAACATATCCTTAACATGTACCAATGATCGAGTTGCTAAGGGATTTTATTGGTTTAGGCATTTATTATATTTCAGTTTTGGCTATTATAGAATACGGTGTTTAGGTATATCTGTTAATTGAGACTGGATCCATGTATTATATACAATGAATTTTCCATGAAAAAGCTTTTCAATCTTAAGTTGGTCAGTCAGCGAAGCTTTGCTGAGCGTTCAAGTCTTCGCGGGTTTACCACCGGGTCAGGATGTCAGCCTGTTGGTGGAGGACTTCGCTTTCGTGCGCCTGAAAAACACCAAATCTTATATGTTGCTTAGCGCATTGGGAATTCAGGTATGGGTTGAGAAGAGATGTAGAAAAAATTAAGGTTATGAATTCTTAGAGGATGAGGAAAGTTAAGTTAAATATTAAAATAGGAGCTTATAAACTAGAGCAGAAGAAAAAGGCTATGTTAAACAATACAATAGGAGGGCATACTCTAGAGGAAATGGAACAGTTTCTATCTAGAAATTCAACAGATAAGAAAATATTCCCCCATATATCGCCTTTGACCTGACAAATTATTTTTTTGTCTGGAGGTTAAAATGTATCTTCTAAACTTTCGACGAAGGAATTAATGTAAGTGGCCAATGCGATTCCTTCAATTATCTGATTGTCCCTCGACAGTTTATTTTTTATTATATTTAAGAGTATTCTTCCCTCTGAAATGCAAATTTACTTCACTCCAAAAATTTCTCTGTTCATTCGTTTGCCCGTTTTTAGCAAATACCCTTCATTACGAGTGTGACAAAATTTTGATGAGCCTGTAATTTTTCCTTGCATAATACCCTGAAAGCACCGCCAAGATGTGTGGCAGGGTAGACCAGAAACTAGTCCCAACGACTTGAAAAACTGTGTTGATTTGAAAGGATCATCTTTGTAATTTCAGATTTTTTTTCATTTGTTTGGAAAATATTTTTAATGGATTTAGTGAAATACAATTAGCTTCGAGTTAGTATGATATATTATTCCGTTTAAATATATATCCCAGGTTGGGAGCAAATTTATAAATTAGCATTTGTTTTCGAAACAGTATATCCAGGTAGTAGTAATAGTAGCAGTAGTTTTTGGAGAGGCAACCGACAGCTGAGGTCATTTGCGCCATTGGGGATGGGCAGGAAAGGGTGGAGAGAAACCCGGCATCGCCATTAGGCTACTTTTAACGAAAGGCGCCAAGGGGTCCGTAGCTGAACGTCCCATCAGGCGGACGGCGTACTCACTCTAAGTACCCTCCACAAAGCATGGGATTGTCATTAAGTCGGATTGATTGCCGAATTAGATCGCGTGCAGCGCAGAGGAACTAGATGTGTAAAATGTTTTAATTATAAACTGAGTAGCGCATTAAGCATAGAGGAACTAGACTGGGAATCACTCACGATTAAGATTAAATCTCTTTGACAAATTCCAAAGAAACTGCGGGAGATGCCGCAACAGTAACTTTTAACGGAGTCATCCGCTAATGTGCATTTCAATGCAACAATTTCAGAGTGTAAAAATCATTCGCCTTGACTGGGATCGCCTTGATCCCAGTCAAGGCGAATGATTTTTACACTCTGAAATTGTTGCATTAAATCTCTTGCATAAATTTGAAGGATTCCTCTTTAGCGACGATATTAAAAGTGTATTATTAGTTCCATCATTCTACAGTATGAAAGATAGTTTCAGTAAAATTAGGGAGATAAAGTGTGGAACTGATAGATTTGCTACGTCATTTTCCTGCAAACGAACGTTAAAGCTGTCCGACCCGGCTAGGTGAGAACGTATTTTTGGTCAAGGGTAGTCTGATGGGTAATCACCCCCTTCTAAGCACCCTGGTGGTGGCTTTCAGGGTACCATGTAAAAAAATGTAATGTACATGGCGCCGTTTCTATAGATCATATTTACGAAGTCTTAGGTAGATCACAAGGTTCCCTGTGACTATAAAACCGCTAATGTGCAGTATAACGCACTAAGGGATAAATGTATTTTGTTTCAAAAGCAGTCTGGTGTGTACTCACCTACTTGGTAAGCACCCTAGTGGTAGTTTACAGGGTACCATGTAGATGTAGATTTGAGGATATGAACATTACTGAAGATTGAAACGCGGAGGTCGGTCTCCATGTGAATGCGTCAGAAACTCTTCAACATTGTCTCATCGCCTTCCGGTGCTGAAAGTTACGCAGCCAAAGCGATGCTGTCCAGTGTTTTTCCTCAATTTATGGTCTAGTGGGCAACTTTTTTTTCCATTGATAATTATATACGGCATATGGCAGTTACTGCCGGAACACACAGATCTACCGCGCCAATCCCATTGCTCTGCGTCTACCTACCTCCGTAGGCTTTATTCCAATAACCGTCCCTCCTCCTCGACTATGAACTTTGCTCTTTTTCCAATCCGACCATTTTACTTTTTACATCCCTATCCACACCCACATTCAGAGAATCTCAAAGTACCCGCCTAGTCTCCAATGTAAGGTTATTCCCTTTCCTCAATAAGAAGAGTTTCCGGTCAGTATAGTTCACTACTTACTTACTCCTTGCAGTAGCTATAGTTTAGTACCCATGGTGTTCACATTAGACTCGCTGTAATTTTTATTCTTAAATTCAATGTCATTACCATCCATGATGAGCATTTATCCTTGCAGGCCTTACTCCTATTCCTACATAACCAAAGTAAAACTCTTCTATCAAAGTTCCCCTTGTTTCTTTAAATCAACCATAATTTCTCAGCAGAATACCATGATATGATTTGGATAGTACTATTGCAGTCATTGTTTGAATGCTTCAAGGTCGTTGCCAGTCAAACTACGTTCCATCCTAGGTATCATGTAACGTACATCATTCCTACTAGATATCGGATGAAATCAATTAATATATGATGTGTTCCTTCCTTCTCTTTTTCCAACGTTTACATTGTCCGGGGATATTAGTTGTTTTCGTCAATGCCCTTCTTTCAAAAAACACTCCTCTCCAAATAAGCTAAAATGGTATTTATCAATATTTCTTAATCATAAAAGAGGAGGACAGAGGTTGTTAAATATCCATGAATAAAATTTAGTCAATTCACAGTTATCTGCAGTAATGAGTAGCTCGAGTATAATAAAATTAGAGTGTACTTTTATAGTAAAATTAATATCAGATGAGGAAGGAATAGAAAAAAAGATGATGATGGAAAATCTACTGTAAGCTTACTACGTATGTAAGTTTCCAAAACTTACTGTGACTTATGTAACACTTGTCAAAAGATCGCGAGTAGTCAGCTTTGTGTACATTCTGCATACATTCCTTTCCTTTGAAAATACAAAATTGCATAACGAGGTTTAGAACGTTTATGCATAGTTTTGGAATATTTGAGCATTATATTACGCTAATTCAGTTCAAGAAATCATGCTTAAGAGCAGAATATGGGACGAAATATTAACTTCGTCGACGGTAAAATACATGAGTTTCGGCCTTTATAGCCCCGCCATCTCCCTCCCCACGCTTCGCGATTGTTGTGATATCCGTGACCTTGGCTGTACTTCTACACATCTTAGAAATGGAGAATGAGAAAGAAGGCAGGCATCGTGCGTTCCTCTCCTGGCAAGGCGGCGGCCACGTCCAGTTTCGGAAGGTTGCTGACTATCGGTCATCACTCGCACGAAATTGGCCCCTTAAGGGCGGAGCAATGGCAGGGGCAAATGTGCTATTTAATCTATGAATTCCGTGAAAGAAAAGTACTGCGCACATCTATGAGAACAAATTCCTCTGCGTGAAAAAGGGGAAAAAGTGACCGTAAAAAAATTATCTACCACCATGTATAGGGCCAAGACAAAAGTGTTTAAGCTCGCATGGTAGTAAACGATGATTTGAGGGAAATGATTATGTACCTTTCGTGGAATGTTTTAGACAACAGGTAAATATTTAATAGGAAGCACCGGAGTGGCTGTGCATAGGGAAAATGCATGAGGAAACCTAATTTATTCCTTAATAGTTCTCACGGAGTAAACGCCGAGGATCAGTTGAACAGAACTAGACGACGGAATTTCATAATTCAAGCCGAGTTCCACATCCTATTGGGAAAGGAAGTATATCGTACCCAGTGCTAACATTAACCTGGAAAAAAATATGAGCCAGATGTAAGATGTAACCTCATTATCAAAGGAGAATGAACAGCAGAACGAGGAAGTGATTCTTCTGTTATGTCATGATCTAAAAATGGGCTCTCAAATTGAGGGATCCCGATTCGCATCCTAGTCAAGGCGGATGATTATTCACGATGAGATTATTGCAATGTAATGCACATACAGCAGATAACTCCGTTAAAAGCTACTGTCGCGGCATCTCCAGCAGTTTTTTGGAATTTGACAAATACTAAGTTAAATCTACCAGATGTAGCCATGGCTTAAATGATTCTATTGTTCAGAAGTTGAGAAATGTTAGCATACTATTCTCATTAATCGTAAAGAAGAAAATACTTCAGGCATCGTATCTTTTTTAACAAGTAAAACTTCATCATTAAGTTTTCTTTCATTCAAATTTATATTATTTCCACCAGCTGAATTAGTGTAGTAACTCCGGTGTGCACAGGGTTTGTATAAAAAGTGTCGGTAATATATTTTCCTGACGTATGTGTGATGTTCTGAATTCAGACCGTCGATTAAGGGTGCACATGATCGCAGATCATATTGGCATTGATAAGATGACAGTGCACACTATCATCACTGAACATTTGGCGATGCGAAAGATCTGCGCTAAACTCGTCCCGAGGGTGTTGACGGACGACCAAGTGCGGAGTCGATTGTTATGCTTACGAAGACCTGTAACGGCATCGCGACGATTTTTTAAACCCGTTACAGTCCCGGCTTGGCACCAGCAGACTATTTCCTATTCCTCAAAGTGGAATCCCCTTTCAAAGGGCACCACCATGGGGCCCTAAGTGCCGCCAAAGAAGTTTGCACGCGTACCCTTAAGAACCTTCCGCAATCCACCTACTAGGAAGCCTTCTAGTCATAATAATGCCGCTGGCAGAAGTGTGTCAACGCTCAGGAGATGAACTTTGAAGAATTTTCAGGCATTTTAGCATTGTGAAATCTATCTTCCGAAACTTTTGCCAATACTTTGTAGACAAACCAGATTTGTATGTTGGAACTCTGTAAATGCATTATCAAAGAATTTTTTATTCATTTTTAAAAAATGTTTGCGACTACCTGTCACGTGTCTGTACCAGTAATATGAACTAAACATAAAAAATTCAATTCGTTTATGGAAAAACCACTATGAGAAAAGTTGATTTTTTAGCGTGGTCTCACCTCAGAGTTAACCCCAAGGTGTGCGAAATGTAAGCCACCGGAGGTGCTCGGGGAAGGAGATGGGGATGGCGGGAGTATTCCTTTTCTCGTCACGTTTTCGGTATCAAGTAAGGTTTATTAAGCATACATAAACACGCAGTGGCATCTCTGAGATTTTATTTGGGTTCTTCCATATATCGACATAATCCACGTCCCTAAGGCCCGATGACTAACCTTGGCTTTAAAAACTAGCTGGACCGCACCGCACGTCCTCTTTCCATTCTGCTAATACTTTCTATGAATTGACAGAAATTACCACGAAAATTTGAGGACCAAAAGGCACGAAATACAGCAGGAGTCGTTTCCCATGCATGCATGTACATTTCGATGCAGTGGCCGCGTAGTATACCGAAAGAATTAAAACCGCGACAATGCTCAGCTGAAGAGGCTTACTGACCTTACGCAGAGGCGCCAACCACGAAAACAGGTTTCCCACACCGTTCGCACTCTTTACTGGGACACACACACACTCGTCCCCGACGGAAGTAAAGCCGAAACTGCATCCCTCCTTGCCTTTCTCCAAAGAGATGGAGCGGATTTCACGGAGCAGTCCGCCTGGCGTGCGCCATGAGAACCAGGCCTTTTTTTACCGGAAGGGCCTTCGTATTTTGGAGAAGAGAAATTGTGTTCCTGCGGCTTCCTTTACCTTGCCGAAACGGCGCATGGGAGAATTACATCTGAGACCATGGCGCATGGGATTCCTCTCGAATCGATTAAGGAACAGTTTGTCTTTCAAATCGAATCTCCGACGAGGGATGCAAAAAATGACACTTCTACGTCGGAAAAATCTTCCGCCAACTGCCGCCAGGGCGAGTAACAAGGATGTTGGGTCACTAGCCATAGAAAGAGGTCCACCATCGGGAGATGCATTTAAAAATGTGTTTCTTTCTTCTTTCATGGGGGGACAGCCTTGAACCTATCCTATCTTCGTTCCATAGCTTACATTTGTCGGCATTGACATTATATATATATATATATATATATATATATATATATATATATATATATATATATATATATATAATAGTGTGCACCAAGATTATGTATTTTTTTATTTACAAACATAAAAATTTCAATATTTACGTTGATATGTGAAAAATGGGATTTCCCTTAAATAAATCGTATTCATATTCAAATCCGTATCTAAGAATGAAAAAAGAAAAATTGCCTGTGCATAAAAAAATTATTACAACAACGTAGCGTCAGCCACGCATCGAGGTGCGTTGTGCATCCAATCTAAACTGGCGGGTGAAGCTTTCAAACGCGTACTAAGCGAACCCCCATGACCCTGGAGCTTATTCTGACTTCTCGTGAATTCCAGGAAAATCTTCTGACAGCAATCCTTCCAACCCGGTTGGCTGGCGGTCCATCGTCTTTTTTTCACAAACCACCTAAACTTTGTACACTACAGACAAATATATTACAGTGAGCTTTTGGTGGCCTGTTATGACACTCATTATTTCCGCTGGAGAGAGGAAGTTTTTCTTGAAACTGGAGGAAATCAGAGAAAGGGGGGGTAGGAGGTATTTAGAGGAAGCGGAATGATGAAGGCCACGGTAGAAGGGCGAATATTAAGTAGGGGACAATAGGATGAAAGAGGATCAGCTTCTGGGGGAGCATGAAGGTAATCAGAACATATGAAGAAATGGAAAAGGAAAATTATATCTGGGAAACTAGATTAACGTCACCCGATGTTATATATATGCGCGAGATGACATAGTTTATAGGGAATGACTCTTGACGTGTGGAAAAACCATGATCCGATGACTTTTGTAATTTACTCGAGGAAAAAACTTCACAAGTTCATCCCCGTTCATGAGTATTTTCCGTAAGGTTTTTTAATAAAGAGAAAAAAATGCTTTATATAGCAATACCATCAAAAAAACTTCATCGAACTGTTGATCAACGGTGCCACATTCTCTTCTGGCAGTTACGATGTCATCGATAATGCTTTAGGTAGAGTATACAACAAATGCGCACTGTCCGAATCGTAAAAGAACCGAAGAATGCAATAATCAATGTTGTAACTCTAAGTTGGCTTTAAATAAAAATCCCCGAATATAAATGTTGCCCGGGATATGAAGTGCTGTGTACTGTGGCGTGGGTGAGGATGTGATCAACCCTATTCTCTCGTTAACGATCGGTAAATACAGGTAAATGTAAATGCCCTTCAGATTCGGCACTCCGTCTTTTACGAAATTCGAGTTCGGTCCAAACAATTATCGTGGCCTTCCCTTAGGAAGCCTTGGGAATGAAGCTACCCGGAGCCGCATTCCAGTGACCCAAAGGTTGCGGGCATAAGGATGTCCTTTTTATTTTAGACCCACAGCAACCAGTTTTGAACATGTACGCGTGGACATTTAAGGTGTAATAGATGCATAAATGATAATGTCTGTTGGGAATATTTATCGATCCTGAAAATATATTTTGTACAATTTACCCCTATAATTATACTCGGAATAACAGGGTGACTACTATAACTATGACTTCGAACGCGTTTCGCATGGTTGGTGTCCCTTGTGGTGCTGCTCTTAATGAAGGCGAGAGAGAAAAAAAAACGTCCCAAATGAAGGCAGGAGGCCCCAAAAGCCACCAGCATTAGCTATATCAATGAATTTAATTTCACCGTAGCTATGTTTTTTAAAGTCGATCATCCTTCAGGCCCAGACTTTAGGAAATCTTTTAAAACGTGAAATACTTGGAAATAATCAGCATATTTTGATTAGGCCATCTTTTGTGCTGTAAGGGAGGAAATGATACCATGTTGCTCATGGAGGTATTCATATCCTGCGTGTAAATGTCATGATCTTCTAATCACGCGTTTTTGTGTTGTATTTGGTGAAGAATTACACCAGTCAAAGAGGCTTTCACAAGAAGGAGGGATTTGATGACAGGGACGTCGGTAAGGATGTTAAAGAAAGGCTCATTAAAACTTTAATATGGAGGGTAGTTATGCACTGCGCGGAAACGTGGCCAAAGAAGCAGGATGATCATGAAGTAGATGGCTAGAGCAGAAGGTGAAGTGGACAGAAAGGAAAACAAATGAGTTGGGGCTGGATATGGTGGGGAATGAAAGGGGACTATTTGGGAGAAATCAAAAATAGCACGGAAAGATGGATGCAAAGCGTTTTGATAGACGATAGAATGTCGAACACTGTGATAGAGGGGAGAATGTTAGGCAAGCGAGGAAGGGGCAGGAATAGGAAAGGGGTGGTGGGCGCATTAGAAAGAGGAAGGAAGTATACGGAAATGTCTATGGGCTTGTTATAGAGTAGGATGTTGGGTTGTGTTTTTTTTTTGGAGAGACAAGATATTCATTTGGTAGTTGTGTCAATCCAAAAACTACCTTAACCAGCAGATAACCTATGTTAAAGAATAGTCCTCTGCCATACGAAAAAGGGGGGAATAGAAATGAACCACAGCCAAGCACAGCAAATAAGGTATGGAATATTTTAACGTGCGCTACGTTAATTATACTATATGACGGTCCCATGCAGCCATGCGGGAAGGGGTACTGCGTGCCATTTGCCTTTGTTCGGTGGCTTCGGGAATAGTTTGTGACAGTAGAAGAATAAATTCACTATTGCCAAAGAAAAGGAAAATAACTCATGATGATTGGAAACAGTGATCTCCGCGCTTGAATGCTAAGAAGGGACTTGTAGTCGAGGCACCATAGTATCAACAGGTCGTTTAGACTCGACCACAGGAAAAGAAGGTGAAATTAATAATGTCTTGCAGGTTCATTTTCACGATCGATGTGTTTTGAGTGAAATGTCCCCAGCTAAATATTCGTATTTTCACTTAGTATGAATTATAAAAGTTGGAGCCTGTAGCAGTGTAGACCAGGGGAGTCAATAAAAAAGTTGCAAATGTTAGCAAGACAAACGCAGGAACCATTACGAATGCGTAATTTGGAATTCTTGGAATATCCACATTACAGTCGTGACTTATTCCCAGTGATTTTCAATTGTTCGAGCCCTTAAAAAATCTTTTGGGTGGCCGATGTTTTGAACATTATGATTCCGCCGTTCAAGAGATTACTCGTTGCTTGCCAAATCAAAAAAAACCTCTTCGATGCCGGCTATCGAGGACTTATAAAAATATGAAATTAGTGTGTAAATATATAAGGTGAAAAACTGAAATTGATTTTACGAAATTACTTATATTATTTTGTCTCTATCCAGTTTTGCCAGTTATTCATTGACTAACGCTTGTAATGGTATACGTGTTTCCTACAGTTTGCACGCCCAGTACTTTTCACCGAATGCTGCATATTTAAAAGAATCAATTTTACACATTTCTAGTTTTCTCTTATCAGAAATATTTGAGCGCCTCCTATATGAGGATCGAAATTTGAGATCCTTCGATTTTATTTCATGACTACTTCATATCTCTTAGAAGGGTGAAGCGCATTGTGTATCCTGTTGATGCTGAGTTTGAAGATAATTGGTCTTCCAAGGAATTGGAAGGGGCCAGAGCTGTGGTCCTATGAAACGCTGAAGTTGGAGATGAAAAGTTTACTCCACATCTTCTCTTAGTCTGAGATTTATGCGGCAGTTATATTCCAGATGGCCAACAGTCATTCTCTTCTCGATTCGAACACTGTTATATTCTGAGCGTCTTTTTGACATTAAATATACTCGAACTAAATTAGTTGGCCAGGCATATCGAACGTACGTACGCTCCTAAGGAAGAAACTGACTCTTATGTACTTACCTATACTACGGAAGAATTTTGAAATAAACCTATTCCATTTAAACCGGACTTTCGTAGCGGCAGTGGATTCGGATCAATACTGTTCGTGGCAAAAGAAACTTGTGAACCCTATCTTGAAAATTCCCGCCGCAGTTAAATTAAGCTATTAATCATGCCCATTGCATTGAAATCACAGGGAAATTCAATTCAGATCAGTTCAATTATACTTCCGCGCCATGTGTATAGTCATTAGTTGAAGTTAGGCCATTAGCCATATTTAATAGTTATGTAATTAAAAATAACAATAAGAAATTGTTTAAACAATAGATGGTCGGGTTAAGGAAAGCGGAGTAGAGATTTGGAAATTTTCAAACTCTTATATAATGTCAGATTCGTAAAAGAGGGAAACTCCTAGCCGCCAAAATTTGATGAGCCTTCTAGAAGGGGTAAGGATGGCTCTGTGAATACTATCTACCAGATTTTTCTTATAGTCAATGGATGAAGCTGAGCGCTGAGGAAAGCTGAATGTAGTATCAGTGGAGCAGAAAATGGCGGTGCGTTGACTTTTAATTATTAACAAGCATTATTATTTGGATTAATTGTAATATCTTACGAAATTCTCAACCGATTTTTAGAATTTGTGGGTTGTGCGCTGGGCTTTAGATCAGAATGGAACCAAAGCAATATTTTACCAAATCTACATAGTCAAAGAATCACTACTTACATTTTATTCAGTATATTTCAAATTATAAAATGAAAATAGCCAAAAAAATTTATAGTTCATCAATATAAGGGACCCCAGGCGCTCTACCAATTGTACAAGTACCTACATATTTTTCACAGAAATTAAAGCAAAAAACTATTATCAACATGCGGTCTATAGAATAAGGTATCACCAAAATTTCATGCCTCATAATTCAAAGGGCATTGTCAAGAGTAGTGCTATAAAAACCTATTATACGAGGGTCATCCGGAAAGTAGTACCCGTTCGTGAAATAAAGACACAAAAGTAAATATTAACAAACATAAAAAATTTTATTTGAAAGAGGATACTTTAAACTACTTCTCAACATAATCTCCAAGCAAATTAAGGCATTTGTCATAACGTGTGACAAGTTTCTGTATTCCTGCTGCATAGTCCTTCGCCGCCAGCTCATTGAGATACGCGAGGGACCCATCTTGCACAAATTTTTGCATAATGCAGATGGTGTTTAACAATTTCATGAACAATTGTTCGAGAAACATTGGGAAAATACTCACAGATGTCATCAATTGTGACGCGCCGATCGTTCCTCACGAATTCGTCAACTGAGCTCACCAGTTGGTCTGTAATGACAGACGGTCTCCCCGAACGCTCATCGTCGTGTGTGTTCCCTCTCCCCATGTTGAAGTTGCGACACCACCGCCGAACAGACGACTCGTCCATTACATTGTCTCCATACACCTCCTTTAATTGGCGATGAATATCACATGGGCGAACGTTTCTTGCATTGAGGAATTTAATCACTGCCCTCACTTCACAACTGGCGGCGTTCTCAATTTTTTTAAACATTGTAAACAATCACAGAAACAACACAGGCAATGCTAGCGTCACGCAACTTGGCTCAGAGAAGGCAGACAAGCCACTGAAGCTATCTGACCTCGTCCAGCGGCTACTCGCGTCGTCAGCACTTCATGCGGCACGAACGGGTACTACTTTCCGGATGACCCTCGTAAATATATATTACAGTGTGCCCTAGGATTATCTATTTTTTATCCATAAACATAAAAATATCAGTACTTATGTTGATTTGTGAAAAACGGGATTTCCCTTGAATAAATCGTATTTATATTCAAATCCGTGTCTACGAATAAAAAAAGAAATATTGAATATGCGTAACAAAATGTTTATGACAATGTACCGTCGGCCACGCGTCAAGGTGCGTCAGGCGCCAAATCTATAGACTGGCAGGTGAAGCTTCAAAACGCGTACTAAACGAACACCCATGACCCTGGAGCTTCTTTTGACCTCTCGTGAATTCCTCGAAAAATATTTTGACGGCAATCCTCCCAAACCGGTTGGCTGGCGGGCCATCGTCTTTTTTTCACCAACCACCTAAACTTTGTACACTACAGACAAATATAGTACAGCGAGCTTTTGGTGGTTTATTATGACACACATTATTTCCGCTGGAGAGAGGAAGTTTTTCTTGAAACTGGAGGAAATCAGAGAAAGGGGGGGTAGGAGGTATTGAGAGGAAGCGGGATGATGAAGGCCACGGTAGAAGGACGAACATAAAGTGGGAGAGAATAGGATGGAAGAGAATCAGCTTCCTGGTGAGCATGAAGGTACCCACAGCAACCAGTTTTGAACATGTACGCGTGGACATTTAAGGTGTAATAGATGCATAAATGATAATGTCTGTTGGGAATATTTATCGATCCTGAAAATATATTTTGTACAATTTACCCCTATAATTATACTCGGAATAACAGGGTGACTACTATAACTATGACTTCGAACGCGTTTCGCATGGTTGGTGTCCCTTGTGGTGCTGCTCTTAATGAAGGCGAGAGACAAAAAAAAACGTCCTGAATGAAGGCAGGAGGCCCCGAAAGCCACCAGCATTAGCTATATCAATGAATTTAATTTCACCGTAGCTATGTTTTTTAAAGTCAATCATCCTTCAGGCCCAGACTTTAGGAAATCTTTTAAAACGTGAAATACTTGGAAATAATCGGCATATTTTGATTAGGCCATCTTTTGTGCTGTAAGGGAGGAAATGATACCATGTTGCTGGAGGTATTTATATCCTGCGTGTAAATGTCATGATCTTCTAATCACGAGTTATTGTGTTGTATTTGGTGTAGTGACGGCTGAAGTGTAACGCATCCTAACAGAATCTTACCGAAAAAAAGTATTTTTACATCAATTCTCCCCCCCTTCGAAATAGGTCTTTAAAAACAATGTATTGCCGGTTTGTCCCCAGTGGAGGAGTCAACGTCGTAATTTAAAGTATTATTAACTTTGCGATGTTATGTTAGTGTGTCTGACCGGCTTGCATAGTTATTGCTTAATTCTTGTAGGCATGAATGTGTCTACATATGTGCGCGAGTGTTTTCGTATATGAGGTGACACGCTATCATACATAATACCGCTCAAGTCGCCGCAAGGGTGTGTTGTGGGGGTATTAGGTTACCAGCCATACATTCACAATCCCAATCATTACACCTCCACATAAATATTCGTTTGATCATGCACTAGAACAAAGTAAATCAGGCGAGAGAAGCTACTTACAAGGAACAATATTGATTGGCAGAGTGAATACATTCAAATTCAGATCATGTAGTTGGACTGTTAAAAAGATGAGTATATTTAATAAAATAATAACATGCAGGATATCGACAAAATATATACATACACTGCCAATGCCTATTGTGTTCTACGCGAATGCTATCATATCTATTTTGATCTCTAATGTTACGAGGAAAAAACGACATTTTAAATCCATCCGTTCCATTATAAATGTATATCTCTCTGATTTTACGTACGATAGGTGATTGTTTCTACCATAGTATTCGGGGTATGTAATATGTCTTTAAAAATCGTTATTTTGCGAGATTGTGTGAGGCGTCGTGACCAAAAACAGTGAATAACCGGTAAATTGGATTGATAGCTCATCTAGTATTAAGCTCTACGTCAATTGAAACCCATAAATTAAGGTAGCGGTGTAAAGTTTCATTTTTATGCTGTTTTCCAGGCTGATCTGAAATCTGAAAAATCAGTTTGGCCAAGTAATCTTATCTGGATAAATCGGAAAGAATGCAGAGCTGCCCCTTGGAGTTGAACCCAGAACCACTGTGTCCGAGCGGTATAAGATGAAGGATGATCGCCGGATTATTGTGGTGTTAAGATGCGAATATTGGATAATGGAAAGCAATAAGTAGATAATATGGCTAAAAATGAAAGAATAAGTCCTGCTATACAACAATGAATAGGAGGGAACTTGGCTACTAAGCTTTATCACATTGTAATGCGTCGCCTATTGTTTGAAAAGCCCGCTGTTTTTCAGGGTAGCGATCAAGTCTGGCAACTGATGGCGGACTCAACTTAACTGGGAGGTAGAGTATTTTCTTTTTTTTATTAATAAATAAATGGTATCATAAAATGCATATGGGTGGTATTGGAGCACACGTTAGTAAAGATTATTTTTAAGTTATTAAAATCTGACGGAGTAGGTTTGGTTCACACTCAGCACAGTTTCCACCGTCCCAGTGAGTTGCGCAAAACGGCTCACGTACGTTTCCTAGGTCTGTGCAGTGGATCTTGTGGCAAACGCCGTCGGGAGTGTATCCATTACGTCATCCTTTCGTCCAAGGGGTGACATGACTCGACTCTGCCTATTTACCACTCGACGACGAGTGGCAAAGAGGCGGTCGCTGGTCCGCGAGGGAAGACACGAGGAGGGGAAGGGGGACCTGCCATGGATGTTGGTGGGTCCTCAAGGGAGGGAAAGGGTATGGAAGGTTGTCCGAAGGGGCGCCTCGTCCCCCTCGGGGAGAAGGGGGGATATAATACTTTTAAATACCCCTTCAAAAGCATAATACTATACTTTTATCTTCTTACTCTATTAACTCTCTCAATAAAGTGTAGCTGGTGAAGTAGGGATGTTTTGAATAACAATGAAAATTATTGAAAATAACCATATATTTCTGAATGATAAAAATGCAAACTTAGTTGCAAATATAAAAATATTTACATATTTACAAAGTCTGATAAATAAGATCATTATGCTCATTGAAAACCTCTTACATAATTCCATCACTCATGACTGGTCTTAAGCATTTTTAAAGTTAAATAAATAAATATTCGGTAAAATAGAATTCCACGGTATTTAAATATCGCCAGCAGTTATGCTTCTCCGCAATTTGAAATTTCCACCCCTGATTTCCTTCATTAATCTGTCAACAATACAGGTATCATCAACGGGCTCCACTATTCTGCCTCGCCCTCTGATCCTGATGATTTCACCATTGACTGAATATGGAGTTCCCCCTTCTTTCTCTCGTCTTTCTTCATGTTGCTTCCTCAGTGCTAGTTTAGTCTCTTGGATCTTCCTCTGCTCATTTTCCTACAGCATAGTTGGGTAAATACAAGGAGTGCATGAGAAATAGAGAAATACCTCCAAAATCCAAAAGAAATAATTTAAGTTACAATGAATTGCCTTCAAGTAACCTTAAACAATTCATATAATATTTTTTAACCAGTAAAGAGCATATTGTGGAGGGCATTTTACTTTAAAGTAAGTTGGTTTTGTTACCTTCCAACACTTCTCAACTGAGGTCAAAAAATCAGCAAAAATCTTGAAGCATTCTTCTGGTTTGAACTTTGCAACATCTTCACAAAAATGTTCTGCTAGCTTCCTGCAATCGCTTTTTACCTTTTCCAGTAATTTGACTAATTGTTTAACATCAGAAACAGCTTTCTTCACCCATCCTACAAAATAGCGAACATTTAAATGCGGCAATAATCAAATGAGTATTTTATTTCGAGACATAATTTCTCATCTTTACGTACTTGCAAGAGATTGGTTATTAGATATATTAATTAAATTTAAGTTGCTAAAATGTAATAATAGTGATTTTAAATGGTCTCATCTATTTTATAAATTATGTGTATAGAATAAGAAATATTTTTAAATATTCGAGGCTTGGCTGAAAACTAATGCACACATGCTTGTAGACCACAAACAAAATTATCTCCAGAATTACTCCTGGTGGCATGTGGAAGTTACATTCCCCCTCAACACGCATGCGCAGGTTTGAGGTCGTTTCATTCATCCAGCGGGAGTATGGAGACGTGTTCTAGTGCTATGTCAACGCAAGTTAAACAGCGTGCTGTTTTCGAATTTTTTACCTGCTAAATAAGTGAGTCCTACTGAGTTTCATCCTCGTTTAAAGGCTGTTTATGGTGACGATGCTGTTGATAGGTCTACTGTAAATTGATGGGTAAAAAAGTTTCATGGTTGCGAGCTTGGAAAAGCCATAATTGTTGATGAAATACGCAGCAGACGTCCGATTACTGCCACAGACACTAAACATCGCAAACTCCTCGAAGATTTGATTCAAAATGACCGTCGAATCACTCAAAAGCGTATCGTAAACCAAATTGGTCGAGTTTGTCGTGTTAAAGGCAGCCTGGCGCCAATAATCTTGCAACATGACAACGCTCGTCCACACACCTGGCGCGACCAACTGGAGAGGCTCCGCGAAACCTGAAATTGGAACCGATTCCACACCCTCCTTATTTCCCCGATCTTGCGCTTGCGATTTTTATTTTTTTCCTCAACTCAAGAGGCACCTCAGGGGTAATAATTACACCTCGGACGATGAGGTGGAGGCAGCTAACAGGTCTTGGATTCGAGAAAAGTCGGAAGAGTTTTTCGGTGACGGAATGAAAAAACTTGTTACACGTTGGGAGAAATGTGTTAGCCTTAACGGTGACTATGTTGAAAAATAAAAATATTATTTTTAAACTTTAGATTTGTACTTAAATGCACTTTTTGCCCGATCTTGCTCTTTGTTTTTGCTTGCGCTCTACAAGCATGTGCGCATTACTTTTCAGCCTACCCTCGTATATAATTATTGCTTCATATATAATCTAGATGTTTTTCGCCATTTCTGCTTACATAAAATTCAAAGAGCTCACACCATCAAACTTACCAGAATACTGACAGTGAACATCTTCAACTTTTGAATCATTAATTCTTTTTTTAATTGAATCCACTGATTTTTCTAGAGCAAGTATTTCAGCTTCAAGACCGTCAAGGATTATTCTGAAAATGAAAAAGCAAACATTTTACACTTTAATAGCATAAAATAATAACGGAAAAGAAAATAAATTGTTCTTCCATGTATATTTTATTATTCACAACCTAGGTTTCAACTTCCAAAGTCATCATCAAGTGAGGTACAGAGGACACACAGCTTTATATAGTAGACAGAGAAGAGGAGGGGGGAGGTGTTGGTGAACTTGGGAGGAAGGGAAAGAGAAGGGAAACTGGTGTGGTTGTAAGGGTGGGGGGAGGGCGGTTGGGTATGGTGTCAGGGTGGGAGGGCGTAAGCTTTGTAAGTCAAAACCTAGATCGTGAATAATAAAATATACTTGGAAGAACAAAGTATTTTCTTTTCCAATATGAATCGCTTCCACAAAGTGATGCCTCCAACCATTCTATTCATAAAATAATATAAAAATTACATATATATATATATATATATATATATATATATATATATATATATATATATATATAGAATCTTTTGTCATGCAAACAATGCATTTCATTGTACATAGGCGAATTCATTACCCCCTTATCCATTGGAATGAACAATCACTGGTACTCCTGCAATTCTGCCTCACTCTCTTCTCTTCCTATCCCTTCACACGCTAACTCCCACAACCTTTCATTCGACCCGTGTTTTGCTCTTACCATCCTAGAATCCCTACCCGATTCAGCCACCAATATAGAGGTGAGAACTCAAGAATCCGCCTATATATTAGCTTTCCGATCTTTTAAAATTCCCACCCTTAACTGCCATCTTTAATTTCCCTCCCAGCATTCCCTGCACCTCCCCTCCCCCCACCCAGACCCCTAACCGCTCTATGAAAAATTTTCAGTCTCACTTGAAGAAGGCCTCAGAGAACGTTGAAAGCTTAAACAACCTACAATGTGTGTCCTTTTAAGCGTTACGATTTTATTTGTGTTCTATTGTGCCGTCCAAATATTATGTATATTTATATAAAATTTAATGTATACATTATAAATGTAATACACAAACACATAATATGGAATTTATATTAGTGGTTCATCTCCTTCAAAAAATATAATCGTGCAATATTTTCAAGCAATTAGGTCATTTCACTCTTATGTGTGGTGATGATATACTATATAATAATAGGGAAGAGGTATTTGAGAATAGGTCTGAAGGTTTGTATTCCTGGGAAGTACGAACAAGTACGTTGTGCAAATGAAGAAGGTGTGCGAGTTAGTCTTGGGTAGGTTTGGGCAGGTGAAAGGATAAAAGGATTATTTTATCCAGAAGAGACTCAGAATGGAGGACAGAATCATGTAGATTGCAGAGGAATATTTCCAGGGAGTGTGTATTGTTACATATAAGGTGGCCACGGGTGGAGGGAGTGTGGAAGAGAGAATTCAGGGTGCGATGGGTGGCAACTGGTGTAATGGAGATATTGCCATTTGTTAGTGGGTTTGATGAGGAGAGAGGTGTGGAATTTTTTATTGATAACATCAAAGAAAGTGATTTATGAGGTAGAGTAAATGGAGATGAAAGAGAGAAAAGAGAAAGCATTTAGGAGGGAAATGAATGTTTGAAAGGAATCCATGCTCTGTGGCCAAAGAAGGAATGCAAATTGAATCTTTGAATAAAAATGGTCTCAGCTGTTAGTTGCCTTCTCAAATAATGACTACATAAATGAAATTGTTAGGGGAGGGGACTGAAGAAAAGAATTTTCCTTTAAGTGCTTAGACAATGGAAAATTCAATCATAGTGATAAGGCTAAACAAAAACATTTATAATTAATTTCATTTTACATCAGAAAAAAAATTAATCATTCCTCTTGTTAATAGAGCTTATAATTTGATAATACTTCTCATGCAATGCTCCTAGATACACTTTAATTTCATTGAATTGCCCAATTTATGATTCAAAATGAAACAACATAATAAATGATTATGTTTTAAGAATGTGAATTCAATAATTTTAGGTGGTTGAATAAGGGGAGTTTGTTTGTTTTAGGGTGGAGAGGTGAGTTTGGGGGTGGAGCACCTCTGTATAAATAATTTTATTGCACTGTATTTATTATTTTAGGGGGTTTAGAATTAAGAGTTGAACTTAATCTTTATCAAATAGACAAACATGGCACATACCATTAGGAAATGCCATCATTCAACAAAAAAAATAACTAAAAGCAATAATAACTGTTATACCATTATGAGGCAAAAAACACTGAAAAAAATATATTATCACTATCTGCTGCAATATACATGGTTAGTTAGTTGGAATAGCCTTTGTATGCATCAATATGGTCAATAATATGAAAATATTGTGAGTTATTACTGTATATAATCTATTTCCATCACCTATGTGTATGAATGCATAATAATGCCCTGATTCAATTAAAAACTCACGGAAAGCAATTCTTCCTTTAAATTTATGCGTGCATGTTGACCAGGAGTATCTTAAGGATAACCATCTTGGAATCATAAAGATATGCTTTCAATATGCCTACTTGTTCACAGATTTTCATATGTCTCTTAAAGGAAATTACTAACCTTGATACTTCATGAATATACTTGATCTCCTTGGTAAAATTAGGAGGGCCTTTTGTTCTGGCTTCGTTTTGCATATTATTTCCTTTTTCATTTCCATCATTGTCAATATTATCAGCTATTTCAACCAAATAATGCAGGAAGGTCATCCTAGGCTTATTAGCTCTTGTTTGCATGAGACTAGGAAGGGTTGCAAGGCGAAATCCACCAGCATTGCCAGCATAACTTCCCTGAAATATTTTGAAAAGAGGCAAAAATACACATATATATTACTCTCAAAGCACAGTCACTTCTAGATTCCTGTTTAAAAAAAACACTCGAATCAATGCATTTTGGTTGTTACATTCTAAATCAGTGCAAGAATTTATGATTTAATTTGTGGTCCATACAGAATTTTAGAAGTATGAGACATGTACAAACAAACTGAAGCTGATATTAAATAATACCTTTTAAATCTCTGTTACTTAAATCACTCTTCAACTATGCACTATGCACATGAATTACTTTCAAACAATATGAGGGGTCACCCAAAAATAATCAGAATGGTGCTGCGGTTCGCGGAGCTTAGTGTAGTATGCATTTCTTCCTCTAAGTGAGCGTAGAGCAAATTGTTCCAAGTTCTGCGCAGGCATTGTTGCCATATGGGAAGGCTGTGTTCAGTCACAGCAATTCATTTTGTAAAAGCAGTTTTGCTTGCTCCTCATTTTATATCATGGCAAATGTAAGTGAACAGTGCACTGCTGTGAAATTTTTGTTACGACTTGGAAAAACCCCACAGAAACTCCGTTTTTCTTTTTTCAGCATACACTGTAGTATGCATAAAATATTAGGGTGAGTGGAACTATCCACAAAATATCTTTTGATTTTATTTTTACCGAAGCAGAGACTTAAAGAGATAATTTTTCAACGTAGCCATACTGCTTATAAATACCCTAATGGAGTTATGTAGAAGCACAGAGTGAATACGTGTCATTAAGAAATTAGCCAAAAATGTGCTGTTTCTTTTGCTTCTTGATTCATGGCAAACTGATGGCCTCCCATGGCATCTCTGAGGTCAAGCTTACTATAGATCATAGCTCAAAACTATATGGAAGATTTTCCATTACATTGACTTTCAATATTTAGGAAATGGAGATTTCTAATAGTTTGGGTAATCACTTGCAAATGATATTTCTATTCAACTAAATATTCCTTTAGATAGGGGTCCTCAATGTTGGCATCAAATTACAAGCATGAGTATGTCATGTAGAAGGCGAAGAGTTCTTCAAGGCGAAAGGATGATAAATTATTTGAAACATTTAAGATGTGGGTACGGATAAGAGTGAAGAAAACAAGTTAGAGAAAGAGCTTTCTCTTATAAATACCCTTGAGGAGTGGTTTAATTTTTTAATTAATAATGTATTTAATTTTGTTTTTGCCTGTGTTCATTCCAAAGTGTGATATGTTCACACTAGTTGGTTAATGTTAGAACTCAAAAACCCATTAATTGCAATATTCAGTCAACTGGCATTGGAAGATGCTCACATGAATGTACTTTTCATTCTATAAGTTGATTTTTGACCCATTTGAAATTACATTGCGAAAAGTAAGCCTAGTTTGGATAAAATTAACAGAGCTACTACTTAATTGAAAATGATTAACTACATTATTCATGGCTACTCTTTTGTTTATCAGAATCTTGGTATGGTCTAGTTAAATACTCAGCAGTGAATTTATATGTGCACCCCATTCTTGCTTTATGCTTGAGAAGTGTGCAGTCATATATGAACTTTTCGAACAATATATAGAGATTTGGTTCAGCTTAAATGCTGTTACTATATTCTCCTGAATTATTTGAATTTCCTTGGATTATTAAACTGATGGAAGTTTAACTATTTACTTAAGATATTTAGACATTTTTCATGAAATTTCATACCCTTTTTCCAAAATAATAAGGTCTTTTTATGGCATAGAGAGTACTTACAGAATTAAGATAATTTCCCGATTGAAGAATTAATGCCAAAAACTTTTTTAGGGATTCATTAGTCATTAGGTCATTACATGTACATTGAATTTTATTCAACTGAGGTTGGATTTCAGCAATGGTTGGTTCAAATTCTTCCCTCTGTAAAAGAAAACATAATATCAACATAAGGTGAGAGGTGATAGTGAAAGACAGGCTGTAAATATGCATTCATTAGCCATATATCATCCAATAATTGGAGTATTATGGCAGGAAGAAGCATACCAGAGCCATAGCTTCAATCCTAAGGCCACACTCGGAAACACTAGAAAGCTGGAGATAGAAATTCTCAGCGGCTCCCAGTAACTGAGGATCACCTGCATATGTCTTCACAAGGGCAATCTGCAAATATAGCATATTTCCAGTATAGGTGACAACCATTCAGATAAGTTCATGACCTATTAGCAGCGCTATAATTCTGGAAAAAACTTATAAAAACAAACCTCATTTTGTTCTGGAAGAATTCTCTGGAATCTTCTGAGTCGATCAGCTCCACCAAGTTCACCAGCCTTCCCTAATTGGATTAATTCCACAATCTCACTTGGTTTCTTCTTGAACTGCCGGAGGAAAATATTGACCTGTAAACTGCGTTTTGAGTCCAGCAAGTTTATTTCAGATTTTGTGCTTTTGGGAGATTTCTCTTGGCTGCCTTCAGGAGTAGATTTTGATATTATACTTTGTGGGTCAGGTGCTCGGCTGAATAACTCTTCAAGCTTTGAGAAGTCAATTTTCACTCTCACTGAGCCCATTTCCTTCCAGACAGAGTTCCGTGTACCACCTGAGAAAATTGGAATGTGGAGAAAGATGATAAATTCTGCATCATTTCACCGGCCAAAAAATTCTGAACTGTGGGGAATCAAACTTTTATTAAGTTTTCAAAAGTTGCAAATGTAACTGCAACTTTTGAGAGCTTAATGTGGAGAACATATTGAGAAATATAATGAAGGAATGGATACTTATCTAATTCACCTTGATTTCATAAAAATATACAAGGATTCATATTCAGGCTGTGGTGTCATCCAACTGGACACCTGTGTGTGTATTCTTGTCAACAGCCTTGTACAGACAGTAAAAGTGTCACCACCATGCCGAATAGTGCTTGATGCACAAGGATGTGTAGCTGGGCCATATGGCCAAGTTTTGTGGTAAACGTGTAACTTTAATAAATGCTTCTGAAAGAGTGTAGGTGTTTTTCCCATGAAAGTGTAATCCAAGAAAATATCATTGGCAACAAATGATAACTTTATGTATATAATTAAAATATTCTTTCACATGTGTATTTATTCAGGTAAGATATCCAATCAACTGTGATGGCAACACCATTAGTGAAAAACCTTTATTGGGGGCATGGCCCGTTGATAATTTTGTCCCAAATTCAAAACATTTTGATCAGTTTTTCTTGTTGATAGGTATACCTGTATTGAAGAATAAAGTGAAAGTTCTGATTTTCATCAAATGGTGCACTGTATCAAGTTATTCTTTATTGAGAAGCATATAATTTCCAAAAAAATAACAAGAAATTTCATTTGAACAATAAACATCAGACATTAGGGCTTATTATGCACCACAAAGGTTGATGATATCATGATATAATTTTACTCCAGATCTCATTGGATGAGATAAAATGTAAAAGATGTTTTATTTGTCTCAAGGAAAATGGCAGGATTCTGAAATTTTTGGATTTTCTGAATGATGCCCTCAAAGATAGGCTTGTTTTCCTACCATTATAAAGCAGAGAATATTTTCTCAGGGTAAGCTCACATTTGAGTAGGAATGCACCATTCTACCAATTTGAGGATAGCAGAGAGATATTTGCCATTTGACTCTGCGAAACCACGATTTGGTACATATCTTGAAGTGGATGCTATACAGAGGGCTCTGACCCAAAGATACCAGAACATCAACGGAGAGATCAACCAGACAAGTTTATTTCCCTTCGAAGTGAGATCATTCCAGCTCAACTGGGACATGTCAATGGAACAGCTGGCCAAGCAATGCTTTCCAGAGGGGAGGTGGTTTCTGCCAACAGTGTAGAAGATATCACCAATAGGATTCAATAGAATGTTTTAGTTGATGTTGAAAGAGGCACCAATTCAAAATGTGCCCATGTGCAAATGCTTGTGAGATATACATGGAAGAGGGGGACAATCAATGGGACAACTTAGTCCATCCAAAAAATGCTCATCCTGGTGAAACAAGGTCGGATTTAAATAAAATTAATATGGATTCAGGGGAATTATCTCATGGGGATTTCTCAACAGGATCTTGTTGGAATCCATCCTGTGATGATATATTAAATAAATGGTGTCAAAAGTGAACAGTTATTAATGAAGCAGGAACATAGAGTGGTAATTTAACACTAAAACTGGTAAAAAATATGATACAGTCGCACTTATTCCAGTTCTTTTGAGAGGGAGGCCAATTTTCAGTTTTCATAACTTATCCACATTAGTAGTTCAATATAAGGTAGAATCTCACAAATCTGGCTTCCTCGGGATCAAAAACAAACAGGATTTTTGAAAAGTGTGGCATATTATGTACCGACCCAGGGAAAAATTACATAAATGTGCTTGGTGAGGTTAATGCAGTATGAAAATGTCCATAAAGTTACATAAAGATTAGCAGTATTCCATATATCTCAATATTTATATATTTAAAAATTGCCACAGTTCCAACTTAATTTCAAGATTAAAGATGGCTACATGGGCTACTGTTCACTTGGCATTCCATTCAGATAAATGTATTCAATAACATACTCTTAAACTTATAGAGAGTTTAACCCACTGCAGAAAAAGAAATATTTAATGCCCATGACCAGTATAGTATTTCAGTAAGTAGATAGTGGAAAATTACAAGTGTGTTTCTATCATCATGGCAAACCATTAATATGGTTTCAAGAGTGAATGCAATTGAGGAGAAAAGTTAGTTCTTCAGCAGTGGTAGTTGGGCCTGGGCACCATTATGGATTACAGAAAACTGTCTGAGATGCATGGATAGGATCCTTCGTCTCCCTTGTTACATTGTTGATCTCAGATTGAACTAATCAAACTAGTCATTGATCGAATATAGGTATGTAAAATAAACCTTGTATCAACTCTGTCATTCGCCTCATTTTTACCCAACCTGTTCCTCTTTTGGCGTTTCTAAAGCATTATTTCAGTTTAAAGTTAACAAAGTTATCACATCATTGCAAATCTATCTAATAAGTAGTTTCATTTGAATTTCCCCCTCAAAGTAACATACCAATAGTTTGTGCGGGGATCTTGGACCAATTTAGTGTCTTCATTTTCCTGGTTGGCCTTGGGAATGTATTGCTCCTGTTGCCTCCAAATAAAGAATGAGAGGCTTCGTGGACCGAGGGACCTTCTGCAAAGGACAATGCTGCTCGGGTCGGGGTTATTGGAAACTCCATCCCGGGTGGGGGTGGAGGAGGGGGACCACCAACTCCTGGTGGTGGTGGTGGTGGAGGGGGACCACCAACTCCTGGTGGTGGTGGTGGTGGTGGAGGAGGAGGAGGTCCACCACCACTGATAGGTGGAGGCGGTGGAGGAGGTGGTGGGAAACCTGCCCCAATTAATGGGGGAGGGGGAGGAGGAGGAGGTGGAGGAGGAGGAGTCTGTGTAGCTTCCCCCATTCCAAATGGGGGCAAAGGAGGAGGAGGTGGTGGTGGTGGAGGGGGTGGCAAGAGGGGTGATGACTGCAATACACCTGGGTGCACCAATTGGACCCCAGTTGAGACCGACGAAGATAAGATCTCACCCTCATCTGTTTGTGTCGAAGTTGATGACGTAGGAGGATCAACTTGTTGGTTCTTCACCACCGTCTGAGTTTCTTTTGAACTCTGGGCGACACCAGACACTGCAGGAGAACATATGGCATTCATTTTAATCACTGCTCAAGGAGAAAATTCACATTCAGTCAACAACAACAGATAATAAACTGATTTTATTATGGGATCCTGAAGTCTTCACGAATTAAAAGAAAATTAAATAAATAAGCACTTTTATCTTCTTCAGAAAATGAAAGTGCTTTGTAATAAAATAAATGAACTCTACATTTTAAAATAATTCCTCCAATGGTTGTACGTTAATGTACATATATTCCATTTCAAATCAAATCAGAGAATCAAAGAGTACAACTGAAAAAGTGTATTTTTTTATTATCTCTGCCAAATTTTCACACAATTAGCTAATGAAATTTCTTGATTTTTTCCACAGAAACCATATAACATTGTCTGCGGCCCATGAGAATGGAAGCCCCATGCGTCCTTGCCTTGATTTGTAAGTAATTTTAAGTAAGGTTTCCCACAACTGTCCATTGAAAGATATAATTTTAATGAACAATATGGCTATTTGTATTTGAAATATTTAAGTTTCTTATCCATTTTTTTAGAGATCTGAGCAAAGTTGCACAAAATTCTTGAGTAATTTATTTTAGCCAGAATTAATTTCTGCCAAGGAACAAATGAGACATGATACTATTTCAAAGTAAGACAGAGAAGATAATGTTTTTGAGGTTTATTTTGAAATAATTATAATTTAAAGCAATAATTTTCACATAAATTCATTGATCTAAAAATGATGACTATTGTTTATTAAAATGAGTCTTGATCTGTGCATAGCATTTTAAATGAATACCTTATTGGGTTTCTCTGCATGCATAGTCATTTTAAAATAGTATTTCCATAACTTACCACTCAATGCTGATACATTATTTCCCATGATTCGGGCTACCAGGGGAGAGAATTTTCCCTCAACAGCCTGGGCAGTCACCTCCTCGACTACCTCCCACATTCGATCCCCTATTTCAGTGGAGAAGTCCACTTTGCAGAGGTTTTCCAAGGACATGTGAAAGAGAAACCATTGATGGGAGTCTTTAACCTAAAAAACAAAGAAAAGATGGGTGAATAAAATTTTTTACAATATATTCATCTATAATGTAAAAATTAAGTAAAATAATATGCCAATTGGTTAGAAAGATATGACGTTAATTGTCATAATGCAAATGCAATTAACTGCCAATTATTATCATCCAACTTAACTCTGTAGGGAGCCATCAAATTCAAAAAAATCATTCTCAATATATTTCTCATTTATAAATATATTTATTTTTCCATCTCCTTCCAAATGATTAATCATGCATCAAAAAAATTATATATAAATATTGATACATTTTTACATGCTTTAAAAAATGTTTGCCCATAACATAGAGGAGAGTAATGAAGGAATAATTACCTTTTCAAATATCAACTGGAAGAGTTCATGTGGTGGACGTAGTTTGCTTTCATTGCCGACCACATCTCGAAATGCAGCAGCAGTGGGAAGAGACTCGGCATCTAAGTGCCAGCCATTGTCAAATGCCTCCAGTTGCACCATAATGTCAGATGAGGAGCTTTCACGCATTTTTGAAAGCGCATCTGGAAGTCCCACGGCTGCATGTTGGATCATAAATGAAAGTAAAATTAGGCAAAAATTCATAAAATTCAAACACGTGATTATTTACTGTAGTTTGGTATATTGATTCCAGGTGAAAATAGATCAAATGTTGATGATATACTTTTTATGTATTGGAGGGAGAAAAATTCATTTAGTGCATCATACTATAAGCTTACAAAGAATTTCATTTCTCAAAGCGACTCTTCTGTGAAGTGGTTCCGTAACTGCTAGTAAGCAGTTTATGAAGGCAAGAACGGTACATGCCATGGTTTCACTGCTATTACATGCTTCAACTATTACTCCAAACCGATTTCTGCTTTCTGATGAGGCCTATTTGATAGAGTAAAAAACACTGTTGAAAGTAATTTGATATCAAAATAAATAATTCATCTCTTGAAACTCAAAACAAGGATATGCAAAGTTGATCTTCATAATTAACAAATGTGTATCTGAGTTTACGTGTACATAGACAATATTTCAATAATGAGGAATATCTGTATCATATCTTGGAAGGAATATGTTATTCAATTTACTGATTTCCAGACAATTGTCAGTTTTCTACAGACATCATCTTCAAACCAATACTCTTATTAGAGTTCAAATTCAAAGTTTAACACACAAATGCCTACAACATGGCATACCAACCCTTAAATGACTCAGTGCATCAAGAACAATGGAAAGTCCTTTGGATGAATACATGCATACAGCACAGAGCAGCTCCAAAACATTCATTTTAACGGTGGTGTTGTTTGATGTCAGACCTTGGCAGAAAGATACAAATGACTTAATTAGTTTTAAAAACTTGGATCCCAAAACGTCTCATTTCCATCTCAAATCGCTCAATTAAATTATACCTCAACCACTGAACCACAAGCAATTCTGACTAATGCCCTACATGTAATCAAATTTTTCCCATTTATCTGTGGTGCATATTGTAGAAGTGTTAATGATCTAAAAGTATGGGGATTGACTCCTTTGATTTTGGGCCTTGTTAAGTGCTCTCTTACAGAAGTTTATCTTATCTCTAGAAGGGCATTTGCCAGATTTTTTTTCTTTCAACTATTATCATACACCATCTTATAAAACCAAGTAAATATTGTGAGTATTTAAGGCTTTATTAATCATTTATAGTAATCTTAAGTTGATATTTACTTGGTATGTGTTTTAATTTTACTCCAACTTTTGGGTAAATATTTGCCTTAATAATACTTTCTCAGTGCTAGTAATTATATACACTGATAAAACAGTGATAGATATTCAAAGTGAACATTCCCATTTGAAAAATAAAGCACATATATTTTCCCAATATGACTCACACTCCTTCGGTAACTTCACAGGCACCAAGACCCTTAAATATACTTTTTTGTCCCCAATACTCATTTGAATACAGTACCCCTATTACTCATCAGAAGATTCATTTTTTGAATTTGGTTGAAATTTTTTTGCATACAATGAAACTGCAGCTTCTTGTTTTACCTATTGCCAATTGCTGCACATGCTCTGGATGGTCAATAATGGTCCTCAGGCCTGCCCGAGAATTGATGATGTGTCGGAGGCAGGCCACGCACTTGACCTGTGAGAGTGCCTCAGCCATCCCATATCCTTTGGCATTGCCCTGGCTGTCTCCTTGACTGTCCTCCACTACCTCAACTCTCTTCCTGCCCCTCCTCCTCCCTCTCCTGCGACCACCTCTCCCATTTGCCGTATCCACCTCTACCTTTCCCGGCAACTCTTTTGAGAGCTTCTTCCTGGAAGAGAGCTCCTCCAGAGACTCCAGTAATGCCTCCAGACCCCCTCGTTCCAAGAACTCCTGGAGCCATTCACTGAAATGGATATGAATAATGAAATTGATTGATGGAGTGATCGATGAGGATATCTAGACAAGGTTACGTATTAAATGGTGAGCTTAATGTATAGCATGTGTTAGTGCATGCATAGGTGAAGTACATAATCACTAAGATTAACATTGCCTTGGTGATGTGCATGAAGATGAGAAATAAAAAGATATTGCACGCCCAAGTTTTGGCTGTTTTGTTGTATTTTATGTTAAATTCATATTAGCAAGTCCCATTTAAGGTATTCATATTCTTTGATTGCACATCACTTCATTAGACATATAATCATAAACTTTTCAAGTCTGATGGCTGATATGTGATGCATACTTATGATACAAATCACAAACCAATCCCCAAGTACATGCACTCATTGCTTCCAGACATCTTCTTCAGAGACATGAATTTCACATGTCCAGGATTTTTCTAAAGATTATTGAAAAAGGTTTCTTACCAAAAAACTTTATAAAAGCATTTCATGCATGATGAAGGGGAATCAGGATTGTAGGACTCCATGAAATTTCTCATTTCCTTGCATGGTCAAAAGATAAATGGCATGAAAAAGTCCCCCCCCCCTTTTTACCATACTCACCTCGCACCCCAGCCCTTGGAATCACAAGGATTAAAGATTAGCCACCCCCTGAGGGAGCAAAGATTGAAGGAAGAACAAGTGGAATCGGTGTTTCTCTTTCACTGAATAAGTGGGATGTGTATGAACTTTTGTCACAGTTTCAGTGCATTGGTGACATCATCAGTTATACAACGTCACCTCTGCGTTGAGACCGGTGGTAGTGTAGTGGCGTTTTTGTGAGGTTGTGCAAGGTTTCAGTGATCATGAATTGTAACAATGTAGAACCTGAAACCATCATATGCAGTGCTTCCCTTTCCCCCACACACCCCCACTTGGCCCCTATCAACCACCTTTTTAGCTCTTTCAACTAGCCAATAGGTCTCCACTTCCTGCCCACTAAAACCCCTTACCCCTCAAGCCCCCCTCCTTCCCCTCTTCAACAAGAGTATATATTTGCCATCGTGTATGTAATTTTCACCTGAAGGTGGCACAAAGTGTTGAAAACACGGGTCGTGTGAATAAAAATAGTATGGTAGAAATCGCGATTATTAATTATCATTTCTCTCCAATATAAGTTAACCATTTAGGTAGGATAGCATATTAGGGCAGGTGGAACAGTTCACATATTTGGGCAGCAGGTACCATGGAGGAAAATGAAAGTAGGAGAAGGGGCATTAAGAAAAGAACTGCAATGGCAAAGGAAGCATTTACTTTTTAGTTGAGGGTACTGACAACAGACAAAGTAAAGACATACAGAAAATACTAACAGGAAAGATCAGTGAAACCTTATATGTGCAGCTCAATGGGGTGTATCTCAGAAACCTGGTATTTAAAGGTAGAAGAAAAACTATATTTTTTTAGCTTTTGTCATGTCTGTATGAGAAAAATTAAGAAATCTTTCGATTTGCGAGACAAATGGGGAAGATGCTTGGTGAAATCCAAAAATGGCCGAAAAGGTGGATGAAGGTGATATTTAGAGGTGAGGTAGGTAGTAGGATGCTAAATACCCATGATGAAAGGGAGACTGTCAAATAAACAGAATAGAAGAAGGAAAAGAACACTTTGCTTTTTGGAAGGCATGAAAGGCAGTAATGAAGGTATAAAGAAGGAAAAAAATGTAGGGAAAAGTTTAGGCTGGCAGGTAGTGCTTGAAAGTTCATGAAAGTACATAAAAATGGATGGGAACCATCCAGACCTATCTGCAATCCACAATTTATTACCTATAAATGGCAATGTGTACATTTTCTATCTCATTCTTCTTAAATAGTTTCGTTAAGCAGGCGATACAGTCGTTAAATTTACACATTTCACCCCTCTGAAAATTGGAAAAATTCAAAATCTGTCTTTAGAACATGCTATGATCCTCATAAGTTTTGCAGGCACCAATTTGGTTGACCTAGCCCAGGCTGTGTAGCAATGGACTGACAGAGCAGTTTCTTCTTAATACAGTTTTTCTCAACCAAGTTGACTTTAAGTAACTTTCTTAGGCAATTATGAATCTTCCCAATTGATCCGAGGGAAAATAGCAGCTGCTTTAATTATTTTAAAATTGAATATTGGTGTGACAGGTGGATGAGGTCGAAGAGACTCCATAGGTGAGGCAATTTAGAATCTTAAGGAATAGAAGACCAAGTTTGACAGCCTATGTATGTGAATGAGGTGAAATGAAAATGGAAGGGCAGGGTAATATGGAAGATATCAGTGAAAGGGAGTAAGTTTCCCAGTAAAGGCTTAAATTGTGATTTTATTGCAAGGGTATGCACACATACATGCATGGGGTTGCTATAATTCCAGGGTAGGTGAATCCGATTATAAAAAAAGAGCATTAAAATAGGGTCCTTGTCTTCAGTATCAGCTCAAAACAACATGCAAACATCCAAGAGGATGTACGCCCGAAGCACCTGAAACGTTTTCATCGACATGAAAAAAAGATGCAAGGATAGGGCAGTGTTGAAGAAATTAGTAAAATGGAGTCAGCCATCATAGCCTATCTAGAGGAGTCACTGTCATGGCCTAATCTCATGCTTAATTTAACTGAAGCTTCATCGAAAGGGCCACGGGTTGAAGAGTAAGCATTACAATTTAGCGAGGAATGGGACGGAGAAACTCGACGACGTGAATTTGAGGACACACTGCAAAGATAAGGAAAAAATTTATATTTCCTTATGTTTACAATTATTCTTGACTTTTATTTTGGGATCCATTATTGAAATAGAAAGAAAGACTCGTACTTTTCCACAGATTTTATTATACGGCACGACGCGTTTCACCGACTTGCGGCATCATCAGGTACAAATTTGCAAAACAGACAGAGCAAGCATAGTATACCCTCAGGACAGAGTGGGGGCGGATGATGCCGCAAGTCGGTGAAACGCGTCGTGCCGTATAATAAAATCTGTGGAAAAGTACGAGTCTTTCTTTCTATTTCAATAATGGATATCAATTACTTCCACGAAGTGAAGCCTGAAACAATAGAATTTATTTCGGGAGTTTAAAACAGTTTAAACCGGTAGTTTTGAATTTAGGGAGCGGTAGGCGAGAGCCCAATCAAGCTTTTTAATTAATCACTGCCTTCCCATTTCTTCTCCTAGTCTTCCATCAGGCATGTTAGTTTTAGAGAACGTTTATTGGTAGGTTTAAAGAGCTGCGTTGACAGCATAAATCATCAAAATGTCTGATTTTAAGGTTCCCTTGGAAATATTCGTTGTCACATCTCCCGTCTCACCGAAGAGCCGTTATTAGCAGGGTGCTCGCCTCTTCAACCACCAGAACCCGTTTTCAAATTACTTTTCTCGTCATGTGACCTACATTATTTGCCCCACCCCGATGTCCACACACGAACCTATGCGCAAACGCAGAATACTTGCGTGAAACAAAAAAACGAAAAATCCAGCATCAGATGTTTGCACAGAGAGTTCCACCGATTCCAAACAGTTTCTTCGGTAATCTGTCGAGTTTATGTTCAAAATGTTCTAATTGGTTTGGCCCACTTATTGTAATTATAAAATCAGATGATTAATTCTATTTTGTAGGCATATATTGATAAAGATATTCACGTAGCCTACGCAGCTGGCGGTAGATATAAAGGTACATGTGAAGAGTGACTTTTTCAGCAATTGCTTGAACTTGCTATACATGTACACGAATCGTATATTTGGTGCTGAAGAGAATTTAACTCCTCTGTGAAACGAATTTCTTACACTGCTTGCCCAAACCGATAAAAATCATTGCGACTTATACGATAGTGTGCGCGACACAATGAATCTTACCGCGGGGAAGAAACATCATGCAAGAAGCACTCAAGAAAAATTCTTTGTCGTGAAATGTAATGACATACACTAGAATGGATTCAAGTGTAATCCATCAATTAAGAGAACGTAAACAAATCAGTGCCATAGATGCATTAACCAATTATATTACCTACATACCGTGCCCATGCTCATTTTCAATTCTGTTTCCTTGTAAATCAGGCGCGTGGCAACTTCACATTTTGGAATAAGAAAAAATAGTTTATTAACACTTCACTTGTGACGTGTAAGTTTTCTAATGATTGAATTGGCTGAGAGTCTCAATGTAAAATTGTTTGCACGCGCACGAATTGTGGACCAGAGGAGGAGAAAATGAGGAGAAACACGCCACAATTTAAATATTCAATTGTTCCCGGCTCAACTTTGTGGAAATTCATGTTAATTAAATGAAGAATACAATGTATCTTTCCACTGTCCTTTATTCACGTACAAATAGTTTCAACGCTCAAGCGTCATCATCAGGTACAACTAGTTGTACGTGAATAAGGGACAGTGGAAAGATACATTGTATTCTTCATTTAATTAACGCCACAATTGGTCTGTAAGTGCGAATGTCCCGATGATTTTCCAAGCAAAACAATACTGTCTTCAAAACCTCTTTCCGCGCATTTATTGCCTGGAGACTTAGAGGGTAGGGAATTGGAAGATGGAGAGGTACATAAGGTGCAGTGTGGAGGGACCATTTTGAATAGTCCCCAAGATCCTGAATTGATTTCATGCAAAGGAACATCCTTAGAACTCCTGTTGCAGTGGGATACTGAAAGTGAATTATCTCATTTATTTCCAATGGAGAATAACTTTTAGGCATCGCGGGGAAAAAAAGAAATTTTATTCTGATTCCATCTGCACGAATCATCATAATCAATATCGAGCACATGGCCGCCCACGACGGAGTCCGTTAAACTCACAATCGTGTTTAACGAACGAAAATCATCGGGTGCGCCGGACTGGAACTTAACGCCCCCAAATCACTTCACGCGCCCGGGGATTCTTCCCAAGGATACACCGATGAGAAAAGGAATGTTAATCGGGATGCATGAACTTATTGTCGAATTTTTATTCCTCCCTCCGTCGTGACTGTCATACCTGGATGCAGTCTTCAGAAGAGTCAACAGAGCGGAGTAGTTCTGAACCGCCGGGATTCTTATCATCTGGATGCACAGGTCCGGCTCCCACCGACTGAGGTCGCGGCCTTTGCGGGCATCCTCCAACAGCAGCCGGCCGGAGGCGCGCCTCAGCAATGGTGGACCTGCAAGTAACCCACACCGTTCATCAAGGTCAAGGCGAAAATACAGACGTCATGAGATCCCCCATGGCTAGTCACGGAGTGGATTAGTATTACTGGGGGGAAAATAACTGTGGAACACCGATATCTTCTTGTGGAAACTTCAGTGAATTGTCGATGAATCACATAGTTGATAATGCCCTAAGGGGATTATTTCCACATCACTTCACCGGTTGACATCGGTTTCAAATTATGCGTGGATGGAAGCCTATTTCAAGGTAACAGTCGGCTTTTCAAAGGCGTATCACCTCCTCTGGATCCGGATTAGATATCAATGCACGGCACCGGCATCCCACGCGAAAACACTTTGGATATCTCAGACTAAATTCTAAGGTCTCCTTTCAGCGGTCATCCTCGGGCGACTATCTATAACCCCATTCCGAGTCGTTATGGTTACCAATTGCGCCTTTTGCGCGGTGATAATCAAAGAAGGATTTTGTTCCGATAGCTCCTATTTAACCTGTCTTTAACCACTATCTTCGATTCGCATCCATTTCACGCAGTCTTTCTTTCACATGAAGTGAGCATCGGGCAAATTATGATTTCGTGTCGGGCGAATAAAAGTGAGGAATCAATACATGCATGAAATATTTTCTCAGGCATATGCATGAATATACCATAGTATGTTTGCATAACAGCAGAAAGGTAAAATACAACAAGTAACACAGTACATAAAACAAGTAACTCCTTCACTTTCTCATTTTTGGAAATGAAATAGTCACATTACTGTAATGGCTAGCGATGAGTATTGGGTAGACAGTGTTGCAAACCAAATTAGTTAGCGACGCCGTCCATTGATTAATCGGCAAAGACTCCAAGCGACAAATCATGCCAATTGGAGAATAGCATTAAAATAGTACTTCTATCAATCGCAAACAAAAGCTGATACCAAACTCTATTCTCCATTCAATCCACCTAAGATTACTATGGCATGGAAAAATATCAGAAAAGAATTATTATCGTTACCAATATTCTACCGGATATGTATGTGTAAGGACCCTCGCACTACACACTACGAAGTGAACTCCGAAATCCTGACTACCATGGCATAAGATATTGTTAAACCACAAACTAAATTTCACAAAAACTCTTTATTTAGCACTACATACTTTCCAATTCCCATAATTCCATCTGAAATACCCTCTTCTTCTCCCCCCTCTACCTGGCCTCCCTAGCATTCTCTCCCCTATCACTGTTTTCAGCATCTACTGCCTTCTTCGAATTTATCCCGATAACCTTATATTTTGCCCTACCATGCCTAGAACTTCATAGGAGAGAATAAAGTAACTCTAGTAGACTTTAAAATGTCTCTTGCGTTTAACGCCGTTTCTTATCATGAGCTGAGTTCAATAATAACTGCTACAAACCCGTAACACCATCCTTGTCTAATGGGGGTGACCTTAGTCCACGAGCTTTTGATTACCTGTTGTGCGCTTATTTTTCGAACTATTCACAAAAATTACAGGGTCGGCTTCCTAATTTGAAGGATATTAGGTGGATGCTGGTACTAATTCCTCGGAAAACAAAATGAAAAAGTAAAAAATATAGTAAGCAAATGGACAGCAAATTGTAACTTGATTAGCCCACCAGCCGGGCTGAGAAAAATCAATGTGAACTTTTCAAATTTTTCGGACATGAAATGCCATCCATTTAATTCGACCATCCATGGCAAATGTAACCACGTGGCCCAGTGAGTTAATTATTACAAGGATGGAGGTTGAGTCATCCACCTTTTTGGTTCAAGTGACAAATTGTTGAAAAAAAAGAGTGCATATTTGGCGGTGCGGCGATTAAATTAATTCTTCCCTTTTTGATTAACTCCTGAGGGTATTGCATCGAGCGGATAAAATTTACGTTGCCCAACAGGTCAGACCGCCTTCTTCGTCAATTAAGGGGCAAGCGGTTGACGACACCGGAAAAAATGTTCATCAGTCTAAAAATATCATTCCTAGACCTTATGCAACTATGAGGGTGAAAAAGAAACTTTACACTTCCACAATAAAGATTTAATATTTATTGTGGAAGGGTCAAGTTCCTTTTTTACCCTCATTATGAAGGAATTCCACGAAGTTAAACCTGAAACTGTTATGCTTATGCAACTACCCAGTGTCCGAAAGCTAACTTTCAATGAAGCAATTCATGCACCCAGCAATGGTTATAAAACTAACAGGGTGGACTGAAAATAATAACCTCGCAAAATATTTTTGTAAAATGTATCATGTTTGTTATAGGTTCCGTGAATGGAGTACTCTCCGCTCAAGTACTTCGCGAATTAAATAAATTGTTAACGAATATGAATTAACTAAAATTGCCAATTTCGAATAAAAAATAATCGATCTCAATGACTATTCTCGAGTGATGATAACTCTATTCTGAAACAATAAATGTTATCAGCATGTCACCTTTGATTTTAATGAAATTTCTAACGACATAAAATAATCTGTTTTACGATGAAATACGCCAAATAGAGCAGCTAAAATAACCCCAGCGGTCATTTATTTTTGGCGGCGGTGGATTTCACAGCAAATGCCATTGAATGCAACTCAAGTTAAATTTACGGTTCGTCGGATGAGACGCTGAACTTTTTGAGAATTTGGCACCTTCCGTTTAAGAGTAGACTGCCTATCTCAAATATCTTTCCATTGAATTACCCCTGTTTTCCTTTTTACCTTAATGATAACTCAAGGATGTGCCAGTATACTACCTTGATCAAAACTTTCCCGGAATTTATTCAGAAAATTAAAAATACAAGTTTATTCATCTAAATCTATATTGTTCCCTTCAAAGTAATCCCCATCGACTGCAACACACTTATGCCAGCGCTTGATCCAATCCTCGAAACATTTTTATATTCGGTTTTCGGTATGTCCATCAGTGCTTCCTGCGATTTTTCCATTACTTCCTCTCGGCTGCTAAAACGCGTTCCCCGTAATGGTTTTTTAACTCGATTGAACAGAAAGAAGTCACAGGGAGCCAAATCAGGTGAATTCGGTGGCTGTTGGATGGTATTTGTTGCATTTTTCGTCAAAAAATTACGAATAATGATAGCACTGTGCGACGGTGCGTTATCATGGTGCAAAATCCACGAGTTTTCTGCCCACATTTCTGGTCTCTTTCGGCGAATTGCTTCACGCAAACGTCTCATAACGCCCAAATAATACTCTTTGTTTACTGTCTGGCCTTCTGGCAAAAATTCATGATGCACTACACCGTTGTAATCCATGAAAACCGTCAGCATTGCCTTCTTTTTTGACTGAAAACGACGTGGTTTTTTTGGTCTCGGCTCATTTGGTGAACGCCATTCACTTGCCTGATGTCTGGATTGCGTGTCGTACTCATAAACCCACGTCTCGTCTCCAGTAATGATCCTTTTGATGAATGTGGGATCGGATTCAGCCTCGCAAATCATGTCTTTTGCGACGTCAACACGGTCTCTTTTTTGCATGAAATTGAGGTCTTTTGGAACCAACTTTGCTGCTACACGACGGAAACCCAAATCATTAACCACAATGTCTTGGGCGGATCCATAGGCAATGTTCAAGTCCTCCGCTATTTCTCTGATGGTTAATTTGCGGTTATTGACCAACATTTCTTTTACTTTATCAATTTTTTCACCGACTTTCGATGTCGATGGTCTGCCACTGCGTTCATCATCTTCGATTGACTCACGACAACTTCTGAACCGCTCGTGCCACTGGTAAACGACCGTTTTTTTAGAGAATCGTTGCCGAAACACTTTTCCAACATTTCCAACGTCCGTGCGCCACTAAATCCGTTTTTTACGCAAAATTTAATACAAGTTCGTTGTTGCAAATTTAAATCCATTTCTGCAATTGTAAAAAATCGCCAACACGCACAGAGATAGATGTACTCTTGGCTACGTAACTTTTGCAAATGTCAAGTTATGACACTAAGATTTAAAGGGAATATCAACAACAGATGTACCAATTTAACAAAAAAAACAGAACTCAAATCGGAACGATGGGAGCGCCACACGGTGGTTATTCCGGGAACTTTTTGATCAAGGTAGTATATCACATCACGGTCCGCGAGACTTCAGCCGCCTAAGATCTTCATTGCGACTCAAGAAAATCAGCCGTGAAACTGTTTCGGTAGGATTGTATTTTAATTACATTAAGGCTCGTGTAATATTTAAAATGAGAAGGATGATGGAAAAAAAGATAGCTCGATGCGAAAACTAGGTTATTTTTTATGATTCATTGCGTGGTGAACTCACGAAAAGTATTTAATAGTTTGATATTTTAGTACCCTGCAAAGCCACCGCTAGGGTGTGTGGCAGAGGCTGAATACACACCTGACTAATTTTGACCCGAATATAACCCTACCGCGGTCAGATTCTGCGGTAGGGTCGTATGCAATGCTATTCTGATCCTTTATTGTTCATGGAAAAAATGACAACTTAAATATATCTGTTCTACACTTAATCTCTCTAATTTTATGGGCATGATCTCTCCTACCGAAGTACGATAGGGGTAATAATACATTTTCAACATCACTGCTAAAGAGACTCCCTTCCAATTCATGCAAGAGCTTCAATCTGTAATTTAACCTTCGCTCCGAGAGTGATTCCCAGCCTAGCTCCTGTAATATTTTGGATACGCTACTAAGTGTATCGTAACAACGTTTTAAAAATCTGGCTCCTGTACGCTGAATGCCATCCAATTCGGTAATCAATCCAACTTCGTGAGGATCCCATATACTAGCAGTATAATATAAATGAGGTCAAACCAACGACAGATAACATTTCTCTTTGATATTTTCATCACATTTACCTAGTGCTCTTTTAATTAATCCAAATTTGTTGTTAGCTTTTCCACAAATTCCCCATATGTGTTTCACCCAGGAGAGGTCATGAGTGAGGGTAACGCCGAAGTATTTAACCGACTCTACGCATTCAATTTCGGTGTCCCCGATGCAGTAGGCGTTCGGGAGGGAATTGCTCTTTTTCCAAAAATTCATCACTACGCACTTTTTAAAGTTCCATTCTGATTTCCAAGTGTAACACCAGCGTTGTATAGCAATTAGGTCATCTGATAAAGCTGCTGTGTACTCAGGGTTACGGATATCATCCTAAATCACTGCATCGTCGACAAATAAACGTATCTTACTAGTGACTAGTCATTGTCGTTAACGTTAAGTTGGAATAAAAGAAGTCCGAGACCACTTCGCTGGGGAACACCTGAAGTAACTTCAACTGCATTTAAGTTAACTCCATCTATAAAAAAAATCCACGTCACTTGACTTTGGACGGTGCCTGTGCACATTCCTCTTCTTAGTTCAAGTGCCCTATTTGATTTTCTCCCCGTTGATGGTCACCTGTGTGACCGAAATACCGGTATAGGAGTTCTTCGTAATTATTTTTATTGGCCTTAGGATCTTCTTCCTTGAGATTAACTCCATCTATGATTACCCTTTGTATCCGACTATTCAAAAAATCTTTAATTCAAGTAAATCTAAGTAAAGGAAATTTTTTAGTGAAAGGTACACTAAATCCTCGATCCGAATCACCGATACATCTGGAATCAGTTACTTGGTCCGATAGGAAAGAATTAGTGCACTATTTAGCAGCCTGAAACCTGACAGGAAACATGCTGAAAAAATTAACTTGAAGAAGTTTGGGAGTCTCATAGTTTGGATTTATGATTAACGAGGTCGGAGAAAAAAAGATTCCTTGTGATCACAAAGTATTACCGTGTTATTTTTTATATTGCCGAAAATGGATGGACACAATGTAAAGCTCCAGATACCAAGATGTGAAAAATATTGTTAAAACTAATTTTTACGAAAACTTTGGCTGTTCGCCATTTTTTTCACAACTAAAGTAAATATGAAAATATTTCCTGCCCAGTTTTCCGCAAGCGAACTATGAGTAAGATGCATTTAATTTCGGCAGTGGAGTTGAAATTTTTCAGGGCTATTTTTTTAATCTTCTCATTAGGTCGCCGAAGCATTAGCAGTCACAAAGATTCCGGCCTCTCTCCCCTCCGCTCTCCGCTTTCGAGCGCCACTATTCTTCGAACCGAAATAAAACACGAGAAGTGATAAGCGAAGTACCATCCAGTCATAAATCGAAGCAATAAAAACACGAGACCTCACATACGACAGCTGCTTTTAAAATGTTCGCACCCTGACCTTTATGACATCATAAAGAGAACGGTTGTGTTCATCACTTATCGTTCTTGCCACTTCAGGTTTGATCTCCAAGACGCCCTACTTCCATTAGTGGACCCTTCAGGTTTCAATCGCTAAGTGTTGTAAACCGGCAGCTAGATGTGGGTGATGTGAAGCCCGGCAGTAACGTTTTTTTAGCCTGTTTATTCCTTCTAGTCTTTCTCCCTCTCTTATATAGGTTTTTGAATCCCATAGCATAGCCCAACGAATGTTACCCATTCGATACCGGGATGTGAAATGGAGGAGTTCTGTCTATTGCTATTTTTGTTCGTTTCTTTGCTTGTTTATTTTTTTATAATCACTGCTCCAGTTGCCAAGTAGCACCCTTCAGGATATTTCTGTGGGGTTTTTGACGTGTTTCTCCCGCAATTTAGGAGTACACCGAATCAAGTATTCCCTCATAAATTCAACGTTATTATTCAGCCAAGGAATAAACTACAAGGTCTGTCCCAAAAGTGGTAGGTCTGAGTTGATTGAAATGAATTATTTCCAGAATTGATACATTCACGGCAAAGTCTTCGAACTAGCGCTCTTGTGCGTCTACACACCGCTGCCAGCGGGTTTTTCACTCCTTGTACCACTTTTTGGAAGGTGGCGCCCGGAATGCTGTTAACCTTCCTCTTCACAGCCTGTTGTAACGCTTCCAAAGAGATGTGGTGACGTCCTTTCAGCAAGGATTTGAGGCGAGGAAAGAGAAGAAGTCTAGTGGGGCATTGTCCAAAAATTTTGATCCTCACATGGCCGAGAAGCTCTTGGCAGATCCGCGTGCGAGTTTCCTTTTGTTTGTTTGAGAGCCCTCGCGCCACCTACTTCGGACACTGCTTTCTCATGCCCATGTCTTCGGACACGAGTCGATGCACATCACTTTTATACCTACCATTTTCATACAACACCATGCGAAAACTTAATCTGCGATTCCTATTCTGCAAATCATTAACTCTTGCAAGGTGAGGGTGAAAGAAAGAGAAAAAACTTTGCACTTCCACACACTTTTAATATAACACGACCATGGTTTCGTTGCTGCGCATCATCTTCAGGTGTGCACCTGATGTGTTATATTAAAAGTGTGTGGAAGTGCAAAGTTTTTTCTCTTTCTTTCACCCTCACCATGAAAGAATTCCACAAAGTTAAGCCTGAAACTGTTAGCTTTAACTCTTGCAAGATTTCCGTCACTTTTTTAGGTCGAAGGGCGTCCTGAACGTTCGGCGTCTTTAATATCTTCTCTATCCTACCGAAACAACTTGTGCCACTCAAAAAACCCAATCTATCCATGGCATTATCTGGGTATATGTTTTCATCTGGGTATGATATAGCAAATACCTGCGACTAATTTGGTGTAGATGCACAAGTGGTGTTCACGAAATATATAAGGCATTGAAGGGTTGAAACATCACGAACTTCGTTGCTAGGGGGGTTTACAAGTGCACTCTAAACAGTCAAACAGGGAACGTTATGGAGCAGCTATATTTAAGGGAATATGTACGTTAGAAGGATGCAAAATAATTCAAGAAAGACATTGTAAATGCATTGCAATGCATAATTCACTGCTTAAGTTTGAGGCGGGTTACTTATATGAGGATGTCAAAAGCATATAACAGGTACCGACTTACGAAGGCAGATCATATCACGTGGGTAAAATCAGGAAGATGCATGCATAGCAGAATAGATAGACGGAAACGTCTTTTTTACCTCGTAATATTAGAGATCGAAATGGATGACAGCAATCGTGAAGGAGATAATCAGCATTGGCAGTGTATATATTTTGTTGATACCCTGCATGTTTTTACATTAAATAAACCCATCTCTTTAACAGATATCCCGCATAATTTCAATATCCTGCTATTTTAATTTATTATTAAGTAATCTACCGGTTAAGGTAGGTTTTAGATGGACACAACTACCAAATAAATATTTTGCGACTCCTAACAAAACACAATCCAGCAAAACCTACTCTACATAAAATTCTTCTTCAATCTCTGAGTACTTCCTCCCTACATCCCGTCCAACATCCCTATCCTGCTCCTGCCTTTTCCTCGTTTGCCTAACATTCTCCCCTCTATTACCGTCTTCAACATCCCACTACCGACCAATACGCCCTTCATCCATTTTTTTCTGCCTCTATAGGATTTCTCCCAACAAAGCCCTCTCCTCGGCCACCATACCAAGTACTTCCTCGTTTGTTTTCTTCTCGGTCAATTTCACCTTCCCCATTCTTCTCCACACCCACATTCCAAAATCCTCCAATCTACGTCTATCCTCCTGTTTCAATGACCACGTTTCCGCGCCGTTCATAACTACGCTCCATATCAAGGTTTTTGCGAGTCTTTTCTTAATATCCTTACTCAACGTCCCTCTCATCAACTCACTCCTTGTGAAAGCCTCTTTGCCTAGCGCAATTCTCCTTACGTCCCTATTACATTGACCATGTTGGTCCAAGACACTTCCGATATACGCTAACTGCTCTACCTACTCTAATTTTAGCCCTCCTACTTTAATGTTTAGTTCAGCCTTTTTCTTTCTGGAAAATAGCATAGCCTTTGTTTTATTAATGATTCTCATCCCATATCTATCGCACTGAATTTCCAATTCACTCAGTAATGCTTGCAACCCCTTGGCTGAGAGACAAACTAAAGCTTGGTCATCAGCAAACCTAACTGATTCTACGAATTCCTCGCCCACTTTCATTCCTACCTCCAGTTCTTCCCATGCCTCTTTAATCATTTCCTCTGCATACAGTTTGAACAGCAACGGTGATAATGGGCAACCCTGCCTTACACCTCTTCCTAATACCGCCCATCCGGACTCTTATTTTCAATATCTTGTTGTATTCAAGTACCCTGTTATTGAATATTGCTGCATGTACGTTTGATTAACTTTGTTCCAGTGTATGACCAAACTAATATTTGTGTAGAAGTGTCTAATGCGACTTACGAAGATCGGTGTGCTACAAAAACCTGAATGGGAGAGTGCGTGTGTGAATACTCTCTTGAATGTGTGCCCTCAACCCCCTTTTTCACATCCGTGAGTCCTTTTCATTCCAAAAATTAACTCCCAAGAAAATCATCCGAATCATTGATTTCACGGCCGTAATATACAATTACACTACGGCCGTACTACAATTTCCATTAAATCTTAAATTGTGTATCTTTTGACAGTAGCTACGCTGAAAGTGAACGGTGTAAAGGGTATCTTTGGGCGCATGAGGTTTTTGTGATTCCTGGGTGGATGATTCCGATTCGGAATAATAATAATACGAGATTAAAAGAGGGTTCTGCTCTACGACTGCAGCTCAAAGCAATGTGTAAACATCCATCGCCATCAATTGGCAAATCCAGATGGCAACGCGAAAGCGAGGAGGTGATCGCCGTGCACTCCTCAAAAGGCGGAGGATGTTCATGAGTTTCGCAACTCAAGCGACCGAGGCAAACGTCGTCGTCTGACTGGGAGGGACTCGGCAACGCAAACGCGCTCGTGGGATCTCTCCCTCTTGTCACTTCGGAGGGAGTGGCGGCGACTGGTGAAGTCACGAATGAGGCGCTCGCCAACGAGGATCACCACAGTGTCTGGGGACCTCTCCCGACGCGAAGCGGCGCGCGGGAAAAGAGTGAGTGCGACACAGGAGAGCGGAGAGAGGAAATGGTTCATGAATGAGCATACTCCCGCCGGGGATAAGAAAACGCGAAACGGAACGAGCTCGCAAATATGCGCTCGTTCGGATAAACGAGCGTTTTGGGTTTCAAGATAAGGGCGCGGGAAAGCCCTGAGTTGCATCGAGACGGAAGCAGCGACGAGTCATACGGCGGAAGCGGGAACGTGACCCAGACCCAATGCTCTTTAAATTCGCGACATTTCACAGTCGGAAATCAAAAAGGCATGTGGGGTGTCGCGAAGTTATAGGCTCAAAAAAACAGTGTGAAGGGTCGTCGCTAGCGTTATAAGTGAAAATTCTCCTAGGAAGCGCGTAGGAAAACAAATGAGTGGCGCATCGACATGGTGCGATGACTAATGTAATTCCTTATGACCCGAGGGCCCAGGTTCGAATCCTGGAAGTACCACAATTTTTCAGTGGTATCCCGGTTCCTATTTGGGGTGATTTGTGGAGAGTATTTAAGATGTAGTACGTTGCTTGTCGGATAGGACGTTATGCTGGGGACTTCTTGACGCCTTTCGCTAAGACTAGAATAATTCCGACGCCGATTCTCTTTCCCCCTTACTCTTTTCCCTGAATCTTACCCCTAGCGAATCACTCACCTATTCCTAAAGGCGCAAATGAATTAAGCTGTCGGACATTCCTAATAACTACTACTACTACTACCACTAGGGTTTCCAAATGCCCCACATTTTCTATCCTTCGAGAATCGAGAACGGGAAACCGTATTTCGCGAGAATTCTCGAGAATTTCTGAAATAATATTTTTTATTTACTTTTCGTTTATCATCTGTAATAATGACTGTAACAGTAAATACTAATAAACTGAAAAGCCGTAGATAAGGTGGGGCAACCGGGTTCCTGGCTCGGCGCAGTCTTTTAGAGGTTTGTAAACACTCCTATATGTAATAGGTCAACGGAAAACAAGAGTAAATCAATTTTCGAAAATGGACGTCGATCGAAATTCCATGACAAGGGCATCTTTTGCCCTGAGCGCTAAATAGGGGCCACTATGGTATCATTTTGGCTATGTTTCTCAAAATGTAACCATGTAATTAATACAAACTTTATTCAATCAAACCTATAGTATGCAGTGAGTTTTTACATATATCACCGAAAGTACTAACATTCCCAATCTTATTGAATATTTTATTTAGTAACTTAAGCATTATTGGGAAACAAATACAAATATTATTCGTTTTAAAATTTAAAAAAATACTTCAGATAGTATTTATTTATCGTTTTAAAAATAAGACTCCAAGAGACATAGAGCATTAATAGCCCGATCAGATAATCGTGATCTTTGCTTTGCAACAAATAAACTTGATGTGGAAAAAGTCCTTCATTTTCTGTAAACCCTAACTAGTGGTTAGGATAGACTAGGGGTTGTCGGATAGATGGTAGTTGGAATGAATAATTTAAAGAAATTAAAATTGACATAAACCTTGTTGAAATCCATACACAAAAACCTATGAAAACAATTGACAGCATATGAGACAAATACGAGTACAAGAACTAATAAAGATAGATTACATTTCATACTACGAGTATATGCATGATCTAGTAGTCAAAACAACGACGTAAATAAAGAGAAAAATTACCATTTAAATAAAATGTAAAACGTTTAGATAAATAATTTTTGCAAAAGATTTACGTTAATGTGTAACTATTACACGTTCTGTGTAGGTTTTCGGTATAATTTGATCAAAGGATTGTAATCAAACCGTAATTTACTCATCATTGTTTTGATTTCTCGTTCATTTTTCATTTCACTGCGATTTTTATAAGGCAAATTCGCACTCTCCTTCACGAGAAAGTTTCACCTCAAAAACTATGAAAAAACTGTTGAACTCCTTTGGAACGATTTTTATTTTCAATTCAGCAGGTGGTCACGTCGCTTTCTTCCACTTTGCGCATTGCCCCTGTTCTCTCAGTTCTACTGTAGGAGTCCCGATACGTATTTCGCACGTTCTCCTGGCGTCACCAGTGCATATATTTGGGAAACGAGGAGAAAAACGAAGAGAGAAAAATGCTAATTACGGTTTCACCATTACGTCACTTGTGTGCTTTGCAGCTGCCAGAGCGACGAGAAACGAGGGCTGGGGCGGAGTTCTGAATTTCGTCGCGGACATTTATTCCTATCACACCGAGAATTTTGAAGGAGAATATTGCATCGCGCTGAATTCTCGCTAGGCGTGCTATGTTTTTCTTTTATGCTCAGTAAATCATGACATGTTTTTCGGTATTTTTCCTCGAAATGACGACGATGGAAACAATAGGTTTGTACACAATAACAAATTGTATTTTGAATGATCTACGCTGGGATTAGCAGAATCGGTAATGGTCACCTTACCTCAAATTACTACGCGGTCGATCTCTTCTTAATGAAATAATGCATTAATTATTATGTTGATTTGACCGAATCGATCACTTCGGAGTACAAGCACTAAGCAGCACTAGTTGTTATTCTTATCTCTCTCTCTATATCACATCATGGTTAACGTGTTCAATATTACTTTCAAAACATTAGCGAATGGATTGGAAAAGGTTCCGAGATAATTCCCCTGATATGTTAAAAATTGTAACGAGAAGAGAGTACGCGTGACGGGTAAGCTAGACGTAATAATATGCGGGCCTCCTGATTCACGAAGAGATCAGGTAAGACAAATTGCAGAAAGATACAGGACACCTGAGGTTTTTGAGAGACAAAGAGAATTATTATGGTACCTAATTATATAGGTAGATCGACCAGCGTGATAAAAAAAAACCGAAATAAACACCGGTCACAGACAGATTCAAGGACTCGTTCTTCCCTCCCACGATACGCATTCATAACAAAATCGAATCGAAGTTTCCGAATAAATTAACATAAAGACAAACATTTAATTATTTATTCAAATACACCAATTATTGTATGATGCATTTCGGCGTTTTTGTGCGGACTCTCTCGGGTGTTTTTGCATATTAGCTAATGTATATTCAAAGTCATATGTGAACAAATATTTCTGTAGGTGTAGCTAGTGCCTCAACATCCACCACACGCCCTCGCGGCGAATTGCGGGGTATTGTGTAGATGTAGATGAATATTGTTCCAGAGATATTTCATTTTTTACGCCACTTTACCGTGACTTGGTATTGAGATTTTTTTAATTCAGTAAACTATGGTGGAGAAAGACCAGAATTGTTATTGGTCAAAATAAATAATATTACCGGTTACAACGCCATTCTCGCGTTCAAGTAATTTCTCGAGACCGACCTGTCACCCCTCTCATTGGATTACCAAGTCCCACGAGTGAGAAAACAGTTGGCCACCTCTGGCGATTCGTAGGAACGAAAATAGTCAGAGATGGCCAGAATAGTCAGAATCGCTTTTGGAGAACACGTGCAAACATGAGTGCTGAGGTAGTCACGGTACACGAATGAGTTGATAGGTTCATTCCTCCAGCGGACAATGGAACATTACGAGAGCATAAGATAGTATCCGACTCGAGGAAATTGTTCCGTAAATTTGACTCGAATGAATTTTTTTATCTCTTTCGAGCGTGCAACACGTTGTTCTCCTCGACAAACCCAATACCGCTTGCTCACCCCATCCACCCCGGGTGACATCACACCAACTGAGCTCATATGTTTTCGTTTAACCTAAGTCGATGAGCCCATAGTTTGCTTTATTTTTCTTATCGCCTTCTACGTATGGATTTACGTGTTTGTATTGTGACCCATGGGTTCATGGGTTCACTACACCTGACTCACAACGTTATGACTCTTCATGTTTCCTCAAGATCCCTCGCGGAACGACATTCGAGGTGGTGGTTCTCTTCCCGTTCCAACTGGATGAATCTCTAATGAATGCCTGGCGTAAACCTTCCTCAGGATACTTAAATAATACTGGGGACTCCCTATGTGCACTTATTTTCACTAACGTCGTATACATGGCGGGAATCTGAGCTGAATACAGATTATTCAGACCGGAAGTTCTAAAAATTACATTCATACAGTAACGTGACAACCCGCCCATCCATGTCAAATGATACATTTACTCGAAAAGGGTGCGGCAACATCTTTTTTTCAAACGCAAAACTCCTTCAAAAAAGGAAAGTATGTTGCTGCATCCTGTATATGCTTCCCTAATGGTCCAACTTATCAAGTTTCACTTAAATGATGTTTCGAAAATAGTAAACAATTTAGCAACAAAACGTGCTAACTCTTCAATAATAAAAGTCATATGCTGAAAATTCCTAAAAACATCTTTGGCTTTCCCGTAAGTCCTGAGTTAACGCGGATATGGGTAAGGGAATAATAGTAAGCACATAAAGTTTGGTCATCAAAATTTAAAGGCGGAAAACTAAGTCATTTTCCAAACAAAATTAAGTAAACGTTTACCTAGGCATGCAAAGCATGTTCAATGAACGGCAATGAACACATTAAAGAACGTTCTACAAAATATATTTTATTGCATTAATATCCGGTGGCTAAATTGGAGGATATAGGGCATAGGTTCTGATAGTTGAGTGAATCGACTGTGTTTACAGACAGTAGGCATATAGGTACTCACCGGCTGTGTTACCTTGCCCAACTCCGTTGACGGCGGCAACATCGTCGAAGGATCCATCCTCAGTGTGTTTTTTCACCTTAGACCATAGCTGGCTGCCTCTCGCACTCCTCGCCGTCATCTTAAGTATTTCCTCTTCCCTGCTTGAAAAAAGAGATGACAACATTTTAAACGTCTGCTCTGAGAATTGAATCCACATAATCTCATCCATAGCCCGCATTTGAGTACACCGGCATGGGTGAGACAGGTCAACATCCAGTCCGATAGGAATTCCCAACGATTGAGTCCGTGGTATTTGCACAAGTATTGCGTAACCGTGCGGCAATGATTCGACCTCCCTCACTTGTATGCTCATGCTTTCCATTTTATCACATTACTCAGATGCCAGCCATTACTGTGTACGAGCTGAGACTTCACTCATGAAGCCGTTCGAGCATGCAAGCAACACTAGTTAAATTTTCGATTGTTGAATTTCGAAAAAATTACAATTTAGAGGAATGAAAAATGTTACCATAAAAATAATTTGAATATACGAGGGTCATCCGGAAAGTAGTACCCGTTCGTGCCGCATGAAGTGCTGACGACGCGAGTAGCCGCTGGACGAGGTCAGATAGCTTCAGTGGCTTGTCTGCCTTCTCTGAGCCAAGTTGCGTGACGCTAGCATTGCCTGTGTTGTTTCTGTGATTGTTTACAATGTTTAAAAAAATTGAGAACGCCGCCAGTTGTGAAGTGAGGGCAGTGATTAAATTCCTCAATGCAAGAAACGTTCGCCCATGTGATATTCATCGCCAATTAAAGGAGGTGTATGGAGACAATGTAATGGACGAGTCGTCTGTTCGGCGGTGGTGTCGCAACTTCAACATGGGGAGGGGGAACACACACGACGATGAGCGTTCGGAGAGACCGTCTGTCATTACAGACCAACTGGTGAGCTCAGTTGACGAATTCGTGAGGAACGATCGGCGCGTCACAATTGATGACATCTGTGAGCATTTTCCCAATGTTTCTCGAACAATTGTTCATGAAATTGTTAAACACCATCTGCATTATGCAAAAATTTGTGCAAGATGGGTCCCTCGCGTATCTCAATGAGCTGGCGGCGAAGGACTATGCAGCAGGAATACAGAAACTTGTCACACGTTATGACAAATGCCTTAATTTGCTTGGAGATTATGTTGAGAAGTAGTTTAAAGTATCCTCTTTCAAATAAAATTTTTTATGTTTGTTAATATTTACTTTTGTGTCTTTATTTCACGAACGGGTACTACTTTCCGGATGACCCTCGTAATCGAACAAATTTTATATTTTTTTACACTATGATCCATAATAAGGATTATAGTTTAGTTGAGCAATGGTGGAAACCTACATGGGATAAACATGTCGGGAGAGTTTGCGGGTCAGCCTTGAAGAAATTAGATTTCATTATACGAGTTGTATGCAAATGCAACGAAAGGGTAAAAGGGAGGGGTTACCTAGCTTTAGTTAGATGGCATTTTGAATACGCAGTAAGTATTTGGCATCCATTGGAGAAAAAATTAATTAATTTTGAAAAAAAGAAGAGAAATAGGCACCACAATCGACAGATTCTCGTACTCGTTCTACCCTCGTACGATACACAATCGTACAAAAATCGAATTCAAGCACTCGAATATTTTAATTTGAGGGTCCAAATTTAAGGATCTAGTCGAACAAACCCATTTTTTCATGATGTTTGAGATATGTATGTGTGCACGATATGTTTACGTGTGTTTTTGTGTATGTCTAAATGTATATTCATACGTATGCATGAGCTGACGTTTGTGCATGCATGGCTGATGCCCCATGGCTGGGCCTCCGCCACAAGCACTTCCGGCGGCTTGCGGGGTACTTTTTAGAGGCAGAGGTAGGTGCTGTGGTATCTCATTATAATATTTTCGACAATCCTCCTTATGAATGATTTGGGGAAATAACATCCTCCGGTACAGGTTATTTAGACAGACCATTTGTTGCTGCGTTACACAATGGGACTCGACGTATCTTCTCGACGTCGGAATAATTTCCCCTTCAACACTTCATCCGTATAGTAAACATTCTGCCGGCAGGTTGTATGGCGTAAAATCTTCCTGCATTCAAGGGTTTCTAACTCGGTTTTTACTTAAATTCCCTTTCTTTGCTATTATGGAAACATTTCTTTTGCATTTGATTAATTCACGAATTAACGGCGTCGAACATTCGCCATCCGCTCCCAAGTTCTCGTTTCCCTGACTTAGCCATAATTTAGGCTGTTTCAAAAATGTGATGCAACTCTTTACTTGTAAGTTCTTCCAGCCAAACCATTTTACCTCTTACAGAAGCGATAACTTCTTCATAATAGGACTTCTTCATATGAGGACTTCTTCATCAGTGGACTGGAAGACTATGTCTCAGAATTTATGTAATAATTTCCCTGCAGCATTAAATTTTCTCTTCACGTCAAGCTATCTCGGCCACTAAAATGTTCTAAGTTAAGAAACGCCGAGAGCAATGATGCCTATCCAAGGTCCTGCAGAGGACCATGAGCCCTTCCTTATGGCCTCAGGAAGATTGTTGGGAAAGGTAGATATAGGATGTTATTGCTAGGGGTTCGCATCATATTTAAAGCCAAGGATATGAAATTGCACACCACTGGAAAGAGAAAATAGTCTAAAATGTAATATTCAATATCTTATATATTACTCTATGCTATAAGCTATACCATTATTAAAGATGTAACTCTTCCCTTGAGGACACAAAAAGCTCACTCCCAAACCCTTAGACTTTGAAATTGTGTTGCTCTCTCTGATCAGCCAGAAAAAGTATACAGAATCTGAAAGCTTCGTATTTGCACTGAAAACAAAGCACAAAATTATCATTTTCATATATATTTTAATTGGTTTTGAATAGAATAATCACACTAAGGTGACACAAAACAAGGTAAACCCGTTAATTTAACTTTCTGCGACCACAAATGATAAAGATTATGCTACTGCTGCAATTGCTAATTGTATCACAGTACTCCCTAACTTCTGTTTCTCCTCCACTAGTCGTTTTGACGTATTCACTTAAAATGCTATTCACACGTTAATACTAAAATAAAGCATGAAAGCTCGTCCAAATACTTCGCTTGGTATGCGAGCACATTCGGACACAAAGAGGGCGGGGCTTTTATTATAAGAGTGAAGGCACTAATAGAACGTCGGCTATCATAGCACGTAGCTCTCCGGGCCGTCGAAATTCGGTCATCTTCCACTCAGCCCCACCCACGCGATCGTGCTCCTGCCTACTAACATCCCGCCACTTTTACTGACATCGCCGGTTTCATTCAGGAAACGCAAAAAATGCACCATTGGCATGTTTCGTTTTGGGTTCGATTTTTCCAGCACATGAAATAAGAAAATATACCCTGGTGCTCCCCACAGAATTTCCCATCTCCGACCGCGTGATCCCCGCGACAGTGCCTGAATTGACCTTCCCAACCTCTCGCTCCAAATTGAATAACGCGATTAATGGACACTTTCCTGTGACAAGCGGACGCACATCGTGGAGATTTTGCATGGATTGAGAAGGTCACAACAATTAGCTTGCTATTTCTATGAATACGACCTTCCCTTTTTCCTCTCCTCGAGGGATCATCTCCCAGTATAGGTGGGGTACTTATCCCACAGAAGGAAAGGAACTGGTCCCCCCACGTTGAATTCGGCATGAAGCATGGCGGGAGATTTCATTGGCTACGTGCTCAGACCTTGCTCGAACGCCTACTTCATCGGGAACACCGAGATGGAATGTGTAGACTCAATTAAACACTTATTAGTTACCCTCACTCACGACCTCTTCTGGGTGAAACACACGCGGGGAATTTGTGGGCAAGCTAACAAAAAATTAGGATTCATTAGAAGAGCACTGGGTAAATGTGATAATTAGATTAAAGAGAAATGTTATCTTTTGCTGGTTAGGCCTCATTTAGAATATTCTGCAAGTTTATGGGATCCTCACGAAGTTGGATTAATTGCCGAATCGGATCGCGTGCAGTTTAGAGGAGCTAGATTTGTAAAACGTTGTTATGATACACTTAGTAGCATATCCAAAATATTACGGGAGCTAGGTAGGGAATCACTCACGGAGCGAAGGTTAAATTAGTTCAAAACTCTGGGATAAATTGGAAGTACCTCTCTTTAGCAGTGGTGTTGAAATGTATTATTACCCCCATTGTACTAAGGTAGACCAGATCATGCCGATAAAAGTAGAGAGATTAAGTGTTTAAAAGGTAAATTTAAAATGCCATTTTTTCACGAACGAATAGGGATCAGAATAACATTGTCCGACCGCGGTAGGGGTCAAAATATTCAGGTCAAAATTATTATGGTGTGCATTGACCCCCTACCACGCACCCTAGTGGTACCTTGCAGAGTACTAAAATATCTAAGTACGACAAGGAGGGAAATATTTCGATATCAAGAGTTATTGATATCAATAGTTTATATTGGCATCAAGAGTTGTAATGCTACAATAAAACATTCCTTTCTTTTTTTCCGAATTTATTGAGTGTTATAATTTTAATCAACAATTTTCACATGTATTAGCACTAAGGGGAAACATATAGGATTAAAGACACAGATAAAACATAAATCAGGGTAAAAAAATGTAGGTAACCAACCGTTACTCAAACTTTTAAAGAACCACCTAAGATCTTTAGGCAATTGTATTCTATAAAGGAAGTGAAAAACAAAAAAAATGTAGATTTTAAATGAGAGGGAGTAAGAGGCTAAATAATATTTGTTTGAAATAATGTGTAATTTTATAATTAGTAAAATCTTGTGATTTTTTTCTTGTTCATGTGGCACCTGCTTTCTAACCAACAGATGATTGACTTTGTTGGGTTAGAAGGAGATCATCTTAATTTGGCATTTTTTTCCTATTTGTATTTCTTCATTCATTATAATAATTTTAATTGTGGGCATCGAGTTTATACCAGATTACAACTAACTTAACTCCTGCCACACCCACTATATCTTCAATTTCTCCAGCTTTAGGGCAATGTATCGTTGAAGTGAACTCTCCGACCTTATTACTTAGAACGACGATACCTATATCATGTTTTTTAAGATTTCCATCATATTGGTATAAGAAGCATAAAAAATATTTTTCTGCGTCTGAATCCTGACTTATAAGCCAGCTTTTCAACAAAGAGAAGTTTTTCTAAACTTAACTACACTTCATCATTGACTGAAAGAAAACTCTTCAAGTATATTTCGGTACCGAGCATAATTCACGCCACAATTGTTGTGGATATATTACGAGTATATGCGTAAAAAAAGTTATATCTTTTACTTCCCCCATTCGTTTCACGGCTTACTGTTGGTACCCTTCGTTCGCCTCTCTCAACCAACCGCACGGCACACTGGAACGCCGCGGCGTACCCCGGGGATGGGAGCCGGTTGAAGTCAGAGTAAAATCGACGTAGTGAGCCGGTAAGGCGACAGATCTGCTACTGTTTTGTACATTGATCTCCCCTTCGCTACGAAAAGTGATCTCTTCCACCCCCTCGTGTTCTACGTTCTTTGATCCTCTCCGCTCTAAACTGCTTACATAGTTCGCGATCGAAACTGGCTCAAAAAAATCTGGAACGGTCTATTTCCGGTTCGATAGCCTGTCTATAGAAGGCTAGGAAGTGGGACTAGAAACGTCTAAGCTTTGAAATTTTTCTTTCCGTAAATACCCGCTTACCCGCTGACACACAAATGACCTGTCGCTTGTATACGCAGTGCATCCATAAATCACTATTTTGAGGGAGGCTGGCAATGGAGCAGTAAACTATTTGACCAATTTTGGTTAGTTTCCTTTGAGGAACTGTCCCAATGGCAAAATGTAGATCCGTTTCTCACCGGAAAGTGCTTAAAAAATGGCGTCCACAGACGGAGGGACTGATTGGTACATTTCGTATATTATGCGAAAATGGTGATTGGTATTTCGGGTGTGTGGCAATATCAGAACCTTTGATAATAGAATTGTCACTCATCTTAGGGTGCAGGCATCTAACTCTCCGTTCGACAAACCAGATCCCCAGCCTTTTTCTAATCTCTACCGATCACTCCGGATATTACGTCGTTTGTGTAACCTAGGTTTTGTTTGGCATTTCCCTTCGCGCATGGCCGTTTTCAATGGGTTTTCTCCTGCTGACATCACGTATTATAATAAGTGTTCCCCGCCCTTGATGAACAGGCATCTTTGGTAGGTTATCTTGAAAGTTTTAAGAGAACAATAAAGAGGCCTAACGAATTACAATATCCCCGAAATTCCAAAGTAACGATGACGAAGGACCAATTGGTACGATGAACTTTTCAAAAAGACAGCATTCGAGTTAGTTCGGTCGCTAATGTTTCTCATCCTGGGCTGACATAACAACAATTTAAATTCAAATAAGTTTCCTTTTTCCGTTGTCGACTAAAAATTTCCTATTCTCTGTTCACCACCTAAAAATAGTCCGGGAAGTCGTGATAATTTAGAGCGCTTGGTGCGTGTGGTAGATAAGTGTGAGAAGCGCTAACCCAGCGTCGCAATTCGAGAAATAATTTTGGAGGACGCTGGCTAGTGTCAGAACGTGAGGCGACGTTATTTCATGAAGTCAGAGTGGAAAGAATCCTTGGCGAGAAGACCTGTCCCATTATTTTTCGAGAGGGGAAAGTGCTCCACTGGTGAGATCGAAAATTGAAGGAACCACGAAAACAGCTTGGCGAGTCCGTTCGTTCGCAAACTTGTTTGCCGATTGCTCATTTCCTCAAAATGTTAATGCCAACGCCTAATGGCCGTTGATCTAAAATATGGATTCCAAGTGGAAATTTAATATCTCTCGTCCTTAAAAAATGACGCCGTATTCATACGGACGAATAGTGGACGTCCAGCAAACATTGATAAAACCAGGTCAAATATATATTCTCTATACAGAAGAAATACGATGAAAAAATAAATCGAGGGAGCCTAAACTATGTGAATAAATTTACTAGAAGACTAGAGAAATTCCTCATTCTTGGTTTATTTCATTTGAGCGAAAGAAGTGAAAACCATGTCCGCTTCGTCTATTTCCATTTCACTTTCCTCATGGAGTTTTTAATGCTGAGATCACGCATTATAACAAAACCGCCCGTGATTAATGAAAATCTTAGATGGGTCATCTGGCTACACGCGATCACCGATTCGACCGAGTCGATCACATATTTTTACTATTCTATGTTTTTTAAAGAAAGAAATGACATTTCACATTATTTCTGTAAATTGAAAGGTTTTATTTTAATTTGCAGGTAATGATGTTCCCATTTGTTTCTTTAATTAATTTCATTAGCCACTAAAAAGTATTTTAATATTACTTTTAAATATCTAATCATATTTTGACAATGAGTTTCGTATGTGCCAACAGCAAGCATTCCTGAATCAATAAAATCCACGAAGAAGCTCAATGGAAGTCAAAATTTCCTGTTGCTTTTCAATTATAAGGCCAATCTAAAACCTAATCTTACCCAGTGGACTACTAGTAATTAATTAAAAACAATATCTATATCTTCAACTAGCTACAAGAATATCCACTGGGTAGTTGGCACAATTTTAAGGAATAATATTTAATCATGGATTCTCCTTATTTCATTAAGGTATCCCAGAAAGAAATGGACAATCATCTCGAAAACATTCCACCAACCATCATTTCATTTGTGCAACTAGTGAACTATTTTTGAAACTGCAAACGTTTAAAATGAAACTTTGAAATTTTACACACGTATAAGCATATAAAATACAAAGAGTAAGATTGCATACTATAAATATTTTTCAACCATACTATATATGCAACCTGACCCGGTGGGAAACCCGAGAGAACTTCTTGAATATAAATATTTTGTTTTTAAATACCAAGGATACAAAAAGTGCTGTATTCCCCATAACGTATAGGGGCGCTTTAATACTCGGCATATGTGCTAACTGCTTGAACTCAATTTCGTTCCGCGACAGCAAATCAAAGTAAATATCTGAATAACTGATTCACTAATTATATTATCCCATTTTTTCATAGGAAAATGAAATTTTTCCATACTTTTCGTAGTTTTAATATGGCAGTAAATTCCCAGTATAACGTAAGATACCTCCTTGCTAAATTATTACTATTTCAACAGTCGGTACATTTTATTGTCATTTTTATTTGTAAATTTTACATAAATATAAGCTTTGAACATAACCTGCGGCGCAAGTAAAGAGTATTCGGAAGAAAGTTGATGCGTGTTACACCAATGTATTTCAGACGCTCGCGGTTTTGCTATTCCTCCATGAAAGTTTTACAGAATCGCTTAAGTAATATAGTTTCAGTTGAGTAATTGAATTTTGCGAGATGTTTGCTTGGTATAATCGACTGAATGATAGATTTAATTACTTTTTTCGACCGCGTAAAAACCTCATTGAGGCGGAAATCTCTTTTGCGCGTTATGAATGCAAGAAATTCTCGAAATTTTGCGTCAAACTCAGGACACTTATTTCCAGATCCCCTTTGTCTTAACCCCTTATGATACCTGAAAGTTTCGTCCCCATACCAGTGGTGGTTTCTTCAGTGGAATCACATTGAAATCGTCCCCAATGCGATAAATTAAGAGAAAAAAGTTACTTCAGACATTTTACACTCGGATTCGCAACACTTACGCTCAGATTAAAATAAGTATAGAACAGCGGGCATTGACAGTGTTACTCCGATCAAATTTGTCTTACAGCAGATACTACACAACTTCTGAAACCTTCATGTAAGCGCTAAACGAGTGGTAGATATTAATAAATGTAACTTTTAATTCAATGGCTTTTTACGAAATAAAACCACGCAGCGAGGCCGAAAAACAAGGCGAAATGTACATTTGCTACACTTTCGGCGACCAAGCATGACGAATTTGTGATTTTGAGCTCATGTTACGTGAACAAAGGTAGCCATAAGAATACTGTCAGGTCTTGAATTATGAATAAATAATAATTAATTCAAGGGACATCGATCCGTTTGAAAAATCTGTATCACAGCCTTCATCATTAATTTTTGTGCTGAAACTTAACATACTCGTATTTGAACATTTGAAAATATAATGGTAGAGAACATTTCCCAAAAGTGTTTAAAAAGTTGTTTTGAAAATTTCTTAATATACCACATTAGATGGCCTTCCAAAGAGGCTGTGAACATTGGATAACCTAATTGCGGCTGCTGGAATGCTCAAAGATTGATACCATGAATAAGCGGTTCGAATTGTTGGGACGGTCGCGATAAAATACGCAAATATGTGCACGAGTGCGCATAAAAAACCTACCCTAGGGAGGAGTCTATTACGGGTATACATACCCTAGTCAAGAATAGCAAACTAGGAATTAATTTGAGAGAGGATTTAACTTGTTCGAAGAGCATGGACTCTGGAGATCGACGCCATAATTGAAAAATGATGACGCAGGCCCAGACTGAGACATGACGCAAACCGTCTTGGGAGAGAGGATGTGCATACTGGTTCGCAATATGGTAATTATCAATCATAGGTGGCCGTGGAGGGAGGGCTAATAGCACGACACTCGACGCCAGGCGACGAAAAGAAAGACGGAATAAATAACGCGCGAAGAGGTCTTCTGTTGCGATCTCCACGCGTAACGCCAACATTCCAGCAGAGCGATCCAGCTCCAGCTGACCCGGTCCGCGTCCTCCCGAGACCCACTCGCTGGAGAATGAATCGGAACCTTGTAGAGTTTTGCCCTTCAGATTCCAATGTCAGTCCTCCAATTTATCACCGGAGAGATGTTCATTGTAATTTCCTTTCGCTGACTTCAGCCGTGGCGAAAATAAACCGATCCTCAAACGGTGAGGTTAGAAAAAACGATGATCTATTTCACTCATACGTAAGCGTAGGTACAAATAGTTGACCAGAGAGAATTGATCGGGCTCAGTCGTAATCAATTCACTGAGTTTGTAACACAACGATAGTGTACAGGTATACATGCACACACACACTCATTTACATTCAAACATGAAAAACCGCCAAATGGCGGACATATACTCTTACTCATTCACATTAATATATAGAGAAGCATTAATTAGGATGAAATTTGGCCGGATGATTTCGTCGAATCACTGTTAGTTCCTATTCCAAATAGCGAAAGGTAGCCTCACCATATGTGAGGTCTACAGAAGATTGTTTGATTTCGCGCGCAGCTAGAGTGATTCTTAAGATCATAAATAAAGAGGATGAAGAGTGGGGCAAATGATTATTTAGCGGATGATCAGTTTTGTTTCAGTAAAGGTAAAAGCACACATTATGTCATAGCAGTAACGAGGGCACTAATAGATAGGAACGTAGAATACACTCCGGTTGTATTTGCCTGTTTCGAAGATTTCGAAAAGGCGTTTGATAGCACTCATTGGGTAGAATTAATGAATATTACCTAAGATGGGAGTAAGTTGAGAAATGGGGTACCTATCCGCAGCGTGGACAGTTAAAATAGGCAGTGTCGGAAAAAATAAGGCAGAGCTGTCTAATATCACCCGTGCTTTCCAACTTGCACGAGGAGGAAATGGCATGGGAATAGATGGAGATATGAATCGTATTTCACGGGGTATTGATAAAATCAGTTAGTATTGCGGATTATCAACCATTAGTTAACCAGTCAGCCGCGCGTGGGTGCAAGCATTGTTGAGCGCATTAGAAAATGAACGTGATGTGTTTGGAAAGAGAATCGACGTGTAAAAAAAAAGGAAATACGAGGAGGATGTAAGCTAAATTAAACGTAAAAATAGAAATACCAAAAACTAGAGTAGTTGCTACAGTTTATTAAGATGGTCAAAGTACAATTTAATTTAACGACTTTATTTGGGCGAGATTGAGACTTCATAGTCCCTAGGCTGGAAACAAACCCGCGACCAGGCGAGGACAATACCCCGCCGCCATCAGTGCCGGTAAAATAGGACATACTAGGGAATACTAGGGACATTAGAAGAAGAACTGCGTTGAGCAAAGAAGTTTCCACTAAGAGGTGGGAGTTGATGAGAGAGACGTTGATGAAAAATGTTAGAAAAATATAAGCGAAAACTTTTATGTGGAGCGTCGTTTTATTATGTGTAGACATTGAAGCTTCATGATATGCGTAGATTGAAGGCTTTTGATTAAGGTATTGGTGTGAAGAATGTTGGAAAAGCTGAAATGAATGAAAAGAAAAAGCAACGAAGATGTACTTGGTATGGTTGGGGAGGAGAGAGGATTGTTCCGGGAAACCAAAAGAAGGCAGGAAAGGTGGATGCAGAGCATTTCGATTGCGGATGGAATGTTGAACACACTGTCCACTGTCATAGAGGAGAGAACGTTAAGCAGGCGACGCAAGGTGAGCAAAAGGGTAGACATGCTGGATAGAATGGAGGTAAAAAGCATGCGCTATTGGAGAAGAGTTTAAGATATTGCTTTGGGTGCCTGTCTTTTGTTATATGAAACTAAGAAGTTTAGGGATGTTTAGTCTGTGTTTATCCATGACTTACGTTTAACGGTAGATACCACTTGATGTATAAAGAAAAAAAAGGAACGAAAAATGTGTAGCAGACCGAATGCTCTTCACCTAAATTAAAGGCATTTAGGTATATTTATTGATTGCGTCATACAAAGTATACTTGTATAGTAATTACAAAGTATACAGGTCAGGTAAGTAATTTATTGGAATATAAAATGGTTTTCTCGTCACTAGGGATTTCAACGCCCATGCGAAACGATTAAATACCTTTTGTTATTTCCTTTGTCCTCTTTCATGTTTGCTTTATTTTTCACTGTAAAATGGCGCTACTGCTGTATGTGAATAATGTTTTAAAATAAATAAATACCTCTCAGTATATTAACTACTTTCACTTAGCTCAAACAGATCTCCCAAGCACTCTGTTAGAAGTGTTGTCATAACTTGCAGCGCTCGGTACATAAAGTTAGTTTTATTTAGATAATTTAGACAGTCCTTCAGACAGTGAAGAAATGATCCCTACAAAACTCCCGGTTGTCTGGACAAAATTAATGATTTCTCCACACATTTTGTGTAACAATATTTCACCCTGCGACATTAATTTCTTGGTGGGCCCATAATTACGTAAGGCTTGGCTTCACGGAAGCGACCTCCATTCCCAAAAACGCTGTTCTGCCTAAAACGAACAGAGGGTGACTGGAATAAATATTTATGGGTGCGGAGGAAAGGAGTTGTTGAATATTGATGAGATGCCCTTAATCCGCTTCAAGAAACATTAGCATGTACTATTAATAACTGCCATGTCTTGGTCGATCTCTGATTTAAATTTCATTTGGTTTGGTGTGGAAATAGACGTCACCATTCTTAAATCAATCGTGTGACTCTAGGGTATTGTTTTCAAAATGAAATGGAAAGGCGAAGTATTTTAAATTTAATTTCAATATTTCAGTATTGTTTTCAGTTTAACTCTACGGTATAACAATAATAAATGAATAAATAAATGAATAACAGCTTACCTGCATTTATTATTTATAATAGCGGAAGAAGAATCTGGCCGTTGCTTGGTATAGGATACTTAAAGTGTGTATATCCTATCATTTGTGAGTGCCTATGCCTTTGAATATCGTCATAGGAATGACGCGGTGGCTAAGGTACTAGCTTCCCACCGAGAGGGCCCGGGTTCATATCCTGGAGACGGCAGATATTTTTCAGTGGTATCCCAATCCCTACTTGAGATAATATGTGGAGAGCACTTTGATTGAGTACGCCGTCCTTTGGATGGGACGTTTAACTGCGGTCCATTTCGTTAAGAGCAGGCTAATACTGACGCCGGGTTTCTCTCCACCTTCATCTTTTTCCATCCATCCTTAATGGCGCAAATGACCTTAACTGTCGGTCGCCTTTCTTAGAACAAAAACCGACATCGCCTGAAATGCGTGAAAATAACTAGTGCTGAATGAAGTGCGCCATAAGATTTGGGTTCAATGGTTCCTTGAGGATTGTAATACGACCTTCTAGAACATTATCACCGAATTAAAGTTTCGAAGAATAATGGAAGATATACCAAGTGTGCCGACAAATGGGTCCTTATCGCATAATTAGCTCGTAAATTCTACAACCTTCAGCTCTTGACGACAAAGCATCTAGACCCGAGACATGATTACAAACGGCTGAATGCGGGTTCGCGGCAAGAAAATGCGATCGTACAAATAATGAGCTCTATGGTGATTTCATGGTTCGCAAATAAAACTGAATAACCCAAAAATTATCGATATGAAATTCTGGGGTCAATTGATGAAGAACTGAGGTGATCCAATCCTATAAGTTGTGGTTAAATTTAAAAATTATCTTTCAAGCAGTTATTCGCCATTGATTTACATATTTGAATGAGCGGCAAACGGAATTATCTGATTTCTTTGCCTGGCTATGATTTTCCGGTAAAATCGTTGAAAAAATGTATGATTTATATCACAACAAGCGTAAACCAAAAGCTGGCATTTGTCAAACGAACAGTCGGAAGGTGTAGCGACGAAAAAGTGAAGGAAACGTGCTATTTTTCTTCAGTAAGACCTCACATTGAGTATGCGGCGACCGTTTGGGATCCATTTCAAAAAAAATTTAGTACATATTTGAATAGAATACAGAGAAAGGAAAGCCGCTAGGACCGTGAAAAACTCTTGTCCCAGGTGGGGTGTAGGCGGATGTATATAAAGTCAGTTGTATTTATGAATTTTCCGTCCGAAATGTGTAAAATACTAACCGGTTTAAAGTGTCTGGATTACATGTATACCTGCGCTCTTTTAATGTATTTTCTTGTCCTCTTTATGTAGGCTTAGGAATAGGTGCTAGCCATGTAATACTCGTAATACATTTAGGCATGTTGCATGATTGGTGTTCGGTCGTCCCCTTTCCGCGCGGTTTTTGGTGGATCGCGGGGTGCCAGGTGTATGAGGAAATAGAGTGAATATATGTAGAATGGCTGGTGACCTACCACCCCCTGCCACACGTCCTTGCGACTGCTTGCAGGGTATTATATAGATGTGGATTAAACCAGCCATCAGCATTGCAGTAGATTTATTGGGGTCAACAGGCTCTGTATCTATCGATCAAGGAGGATTTTCAATTACTTGTAGCTGTAACTTTCCAGTATTGTTCCAGGTTTTTTCGGGGGGCTTGACGAGCGATTGATTTCCATCAGGCTGAGTAAGTAATCACCAGTGGAGAAAAAATGTTGATAGAAGAACCAGTGCCGAAAGAGAGCGAGCCAAAAAAACTAGCTCCTCAACCTAAAATTAAAAAATGCGTATGTATATTAATACAGCTTCTGTAGAATATCAATTACGTAGCCGATGGAAAACTCGTATGTTTAAAAACTTATAGGGAGTTCAGAGGCAGGTGAAGTAATCAACGCCAGAAGCTGGGTCATGAATGGTGAATAAATACTCAGGTGGAGGAAAGCCATGAGGAAATGGAGGAAGGGTTGAGAGAGAAATGGGGAGACAGCTTTGGCACGCCTTGATCTCTCAATAAGGGTCCTAGGGGTCAACAGCTCGATGAACTGAGACCTACGCTCAAATTACAGAGAAAATCCGACTCACACGCTTGATGATGCGACTAGATATACACAATTACACAAAGGAACGCCATTGAAAAACGCCAGGCCGGCATTTGAGGCTGGCGTGAAAATTGAAATGGCCCATACGAGTGACGGCGAGAGCGAAATATACACATTTTATTATTTTCTTTCACAATACAAGCGGAATACTAAAGGAATGTTTCCAAAAATACGTAAAATCGAGAATAAGAACCCGCAAATGGCCAAAAATAACTTCGCTATCGCCCTACAGGCACACATCCTGCATTGAAAAATGAATACTTTCACAGAATACTAATGAATTTACCGTTTCGAAAACTGAGAATTAAATGTCAGAAACCAATATGAAAATAAAATAAACGCATGTTACCAGAATTTTATTCAGTGCTTCATATTGTCCCTCCAAGAAGTTTTACTTTGACAAAGTTGCTACATTTACGTGTACAAATCACGTGGTGGCAGCCAAGTGACACAGTGAGGACTTCTTAAAGGTGTGAGTTCATTAAGCCGTAGCGAGTTCTTTAAACTGAATAAAAGTAAAAATTAAAAGTAAAGTAAAAATTTTGAATACCTATGCTGTGAAATATATTATGTGCTTTAATATCGAATGCAATTAATTTTAGGTTTCGATCTACATTTACCTGGTCAGAGTTGATAAATCCATAATTGAATTGTATCGGTAAGGTGTGGTAGCTAACGTACAGGCTTCCCACCGAGAAGGCCCAGGTTCAAATTCTGGACACAATAAATATTTTTCAGTGGTATCCCGATTCCCCTACTTGAATTGCTTTGTGGAGAGCACTATGAGTATGAAGTCCGTCGGTTAAACTGCGGACCCCTTGGCGCCTTTCGACAAGAATAGGCTCACGCCGGATTTCTCTTCACACTTCCTTTCTCAACCATCCCTAACGACGCTGATGTCCTTAGCTGCGGTCACCTCCCATAAAAACTGCTAATACTTGACTTTTATTTTCAAATTTTATTTTCGTAAATCGTACTTCATTTACCGTAAATCGAAGTAAAATTTAACTATTTTCAAACTGAAGTATTTTTATTAAGTGGCCAGTGACCCAGCAACATTTTTACGATATCTGGTAGATGAAAAAATTGCTTCTCAATAATTTATTTAAAATTCGGTATAGGTAACTGGGCTAGCTTAAGGGGAAGTTTATTCCATCAATGAGAATCTGGTTGTTCAAAAAGTATACATCCCAAAAGCCAATACAATCACCCCGAAAACTGCTTTTATGGATGAGGGTGGTGCTCGCTTCAAGGTAACCCTACGGCGTCATGATTGAACCTTACAAATTTACAGATTGTGGAGGCTTTCCTTGCCTATGGTTTCCCAGGAAGATTTGGTACCTAAGAAGTCATGAACCCTCGAATTAACCGGAGATGATGATTCGAGAGTTAACAAAACTGGAGACTCATAGAGACTTAATTCGGACCGGAACCCGGCACCCTCCGCTTAGTTTCTGAAATCTCTATGTACTGCGATACCACACCTAATATGTTACGTAGTTTTATACAGATTATGATGAAAGAGCATGTCGAAATGGCTTAAGCTTGTGGCAAGGCCATCAACTCCGCCCGCTCTCGTCGGTCACGGTCGCTCAGGCTTCTAACTTTTCCAAACTCATCCCCCTAAACAGACACGCTTTCTTATTAAACTCTCTTGCTGAAATGGACCTCGAATCAGTAAATTGCCCACAAAAACTGCAACAATAAAATACCAAAAATAACTTCTCTCATTCCGCTTGACATCCACCAGTTAACTCTACACTCGATAGCAACTTTAACAGGTTCATAATATTGAATACTACCACACTTCACGTTGATTCACTACTCCGTGATTTCGTCAATTTCCATTTGCGACAAACAGTAAAAACAAGGACAACAGAAACTACCATAACTGGTACCATACGCATAGCTCGACGATCCGCCAAGCACAGACGGCTCATTGGGTCTCAGGCAACTAGCGCCGCTAGTGGGCGGGGCTATAGTCCGCGTCATGGCCGCCAGATTGTAACAGTTTGCACATTTCTTGCAAAGATCTTATGTATATTTTTAACTGATTTACCCGCATAAAAATTTAATGAAATAAGAATGTTTCTCCTTTCAGCAATAGTTAGGATCAGATAGGCACACTCAGGTAACCGGACCATTAGTTTCGGAGAGTTCTATTCGAGACGAGAACCAATATACCACCATCGAAAGAAAAGAGGGACAACTGAAAAAACGTCGAAGGCTGGAACCCCACAACAATTGTTGTCTGCCCATGTTTCCAACAATGTCTGTTTATACTAGCCGATGGAATAAACAACGAAAACGTAAACCCGTGAACGAAAGATCTCCGCCCATGCCCTTATTGGGAGCACGACAAATCGACTCCTCCCCACCGACGCTTCAATGGCCTCAGTGGCAGTTAGGTCCGAGGACGACTGGCGGGATACGAGCGGGCATCGGCCCCCAGAGAGAGCACCGCAGTAGAAGGCGAAGGAGGGTCCGGACGGTATGAGGAAGGGTCACCCTGATTCCGGCATCCTTGCCGTGACCTCGCCAAACCACGTCCGGCAGATAGTAAAGGGGGCAGGAGGAGGAATTAGGGGAATCCCACGCCCTGCCTCCGCTCCACGATCCGACCACCGCATGCATTAGTCTGCGGAAAAGGCAGTTAAAGATTCACTGCGTGGGAAGGCCACTCTTCCCGTGCCGGCGTCCGACCCGTCATCGCCGAGAAAATGAGGGCGCTCCCACACAAACCCCAAGCGACAGCAGTATAAAAATCGCCAGGTCCGTCGCACGGTTCGCTTAGGTTCCTGGGCCCTGTTCCACCAGCAAAACTCAGGTGCTTTATCGCGAATCATTTCCTAATTTGGCCGTCAACAATAATGAAAATAAACCGTACCCAACAAGCAGCTAAGTTGTAATTTAATGATTATTACGATGTACGTCAAGCCAACAACAAATGAATAACGGTTAAAATTATAGTTATTATACTCGTCAAAATGTGATTGCATGTGTGTTCTCTATAGCCTTCTATACCGTTCAACGTATCCGCACCAAATTTGGCAGGAGAATTCTTCGACATCCTAGAAAACCTACTCTGACAGTTCTCACCCCCTCCCACTAACTACCCCCGGAGCCTGCCCTATTGAAGATACAAAAACCTCCATCGATCAAAACCTAATTTATATTGAGTGACTTTTTAAACAGTGAAAATATGAATGAATGCTTTTGTGAGTTGGATTCCACATTGTAAATCCCATCGTCGAAATTACCATGAATATTCTACGACACCTTAAACAAAATACTGTGGCGATTTCCCTTAAACCCACCCTATCCGAATCAATGATAAGTTGTTGATAAACGATAAACAAAATGGTAGAGGAACTGAGCCTACGTGATATAGTCCATAGATAGACACCGTAATGCTTGGAATTTGGCATAATGTAAGGATTCATTGCGAGACTTTTCTCTCTCCTAGTTTCAATCGAAAATTTGGTTTTATCGTCCAATTTTCGACTAAGAACTTTGATTCGAGGGGTAAATAAAAGTGTTTTCGATGGTAATACGTAACACGACAGTGGACGCCATTTTACTGGATACCCATACAGACTGAAATGTTTTGTAATACATAGATTCTCCAAGGCCGGTTTCTCACAAATCAAATTAAAGAAGTCTCGGAAACATTTCGTGGGCTTAACTTGAGTTTTCTTAATGCAACAATTTCAGAGTGTAAAAATCATTCGCCTTGACTGGGATTCGAACCCAGATCCCTCAATATCCGGTCGAGTGCTTTAGCCACTTAAGCTACCGAGGCGTCCTCTTAAACTCTGAAATTTTGGGGCTTTTAAAGGAACTAGATGTTGTGACGAAATACCGTACATACAATGTCACATGCATTCGTAGTCGTGCGCGAGGCGCCACTGTCCACGAGGTTAAAGCCAACTTTAAACACTTATGGTGTTAATACTTTGACAAATTCCAAAGAAACTGCGGGAGATGCCGCAACAGTAACTTTTAACGGAGTCATCCGCTAATGTGCATTTCAATGCAACAATTTCAGAGTGTAAACATCATTCGCCTTGACTGGGACTCGAACCCAGTAAGAGTCTTACTTGAAGAAGGCCGAAAGCTCAAACAGTCTACAATGTGAGTGTCCTCTATGTTTTATGTGTTACCTGTTTTATTTTTTGTTCTATTGCGCCGTGTTATATATATTTATATAAATAAATAAATAAATATATATATATATTTATATATTTATATATTTATACATATATATATTTATATATATATTTATATTTATATATATATATTTATATATATAGACATATACATATATAACCCTCACGGTGTCTTTTCAAATCGACTGCACAGACGCAGGATTTTCCACCACCTCCTCCATTAGGACGTAATCAGAACACGCATACTATAGGTCACTATCGACAAACAATGAAAAAGATCTATGCTTCCGAGGACCCCTCAAAACGCCATTACTCAAATTTTAAACCACACTAGCACACATAGCACGACGTCTTTTGGTAGTCTACTCCTTACCCCAAAACTGGTCAATATGTTTGGGTCGTGACGTAATTCAGGAACCACTCGCCACGGATTTTGCACGCTCCTGTCTAAACAGAATATTCATCAGCAACAATTAATAATTTTGCATTTGTACGAGAAATCCTTTGTGCAAGCCGGCGTTAATCGGGACAAATAAGACCGGCAGAGATAAGCGGACTTTTTATTTAGGTCATGGCGGCCGCCACCGCGACTGCAAACGGAAGGCACGGATTCGTGATTTTTTTCTCCTTTCTATGCCAACACCCGAGAAAATATCGTCCATGCGTGAGGACATAAAACACGCCGTACTGAATACTGCATCCTTGAAATGGAAGATCGAAATAAATCCTCCGTAGGAAGATTGCGAAAGAAAAGAAGAGGTGTTCTAGATTTAAAAAAAGACGCTTTACAATGATGAGAGCAGGCTTGTGATTGTAATTACTTTATCAACGGCCCCGAATTGTTTGTCGCGTACTGTGATTGATTTAATTTCTAGTATCGATAATGTTCTCGCCTACAGAAAGTATATATCATCAGTATCGTCGAATATATTCAGTTTCGTGAATGGGGGCAGCTAATTTAAGATTCAATACTAAATTAAATACTTAGCTTGTACTGTATTTCCTAACCCGGTCATTAGATAATAATTGATGATGAGGAAATATTGGTTTTACTCATAGAACTAATTGGAAACATTACGTGAAAAAATGAAAAATATATTTCTACTTTTCAAATGAAATCATAATAGTATTTCTGAAAATGTGTATTCATACATGTATGTTGGCCCAGAGCGGGAAGGGTAAACTGCACATGCGTTTCGTTAAAATTTAATGAACCGATAAAATTAATACACAAGGCCAATGCATATTTTTTTAATCACAGACGTTTCCACAAAGAAAACATTTTAAAAGTTGGAGAGTAATCTTTTAGATGCCAATCCTCATTCAGCAATTTTCTTGCTGTCTAATGAATGAGCAGCAAGTGTGTTTGTATTCTCCGTCGGCATTGGATATAAAATCACATTTCCAATGTCTAAATAATTTAGTCTTTCGCCCGACTGTTGTGAATGCTGGCTCTTTTTATTATTATTAGCTGCGGCTACCTCAACTTCCATCATTTAGCACCAACCATCAACCTCGACTGGCATTGTTCACTGCGAGAAGAGAAAGCGATAAATGGTACGATTAAAAACTCATTACCGAGCGTTCGTGAATTCCCAACACCAGCGCGGACACGTGATGAATTCATGTGCAAATGAAGCGAACAGATGGCGAGCAAAAAAACAAGTGAGTCATGACCAAAAATATAATTCAGGTGCGCTCATATTTCCGTAATGAATTGCTTTAATTTGCGGCACTGATGCAGAATCCAAATCATAGAACAAAATTCAAAATCTCATTTCTGAAATCTCCTTTCTGAAATCAACTCGTAATGGATTTTGAAAACGGCATGACGACAGACGACAAAGAGAGATTGCAAAATTTCACCCCATCAATATGTACGAAAAAGAATCATAAAACTGAGTGAAACTAAACCACAAAAATTGGTGAAATTGATGCTTTCTTGTGATAGGTGCTGTATGGTTTTTTTATTCAGAAAGCTTGTGAAGTAGGTGATGCTCAAGAGCTTTCTTCCGTTGCTGCGTTCGGTGGTCCTCTAAAAAGGTTTCGTCTCGCGCCTCCCTTTCGGAAGGGAACAAATTTGTCATACCCTATGAGAGCACATTTTTGTTTTATGAGGAGAGTGTAAAGGATCCCATGACGCACCCCTGGAATTTAAAATAAATACGCACTTCACTGTTAGGGGACCACCAACATCGCAAGGGGAATGATTGCCGTAGGACGACGCTAAATGAAAACGTTTTAAGTTTCTCAAACGTTTCAGACTCAGCAGGCTGCTGATGCTGAATGACTTATAATGAGGAGAAAACTTTAAAAATATCTCATAAATGACTTATTTCAGGATTAATCTATGTCAGGAAACCGATAGGACCTGGAATGAATAGTTTGATTCATGTTCACAAAGTTATTTTTAACCATCGTTCATTTTTTACTTCATGCAAAAAATACTCCTTCATAAAGAGTAATTTTCCGGCACCATGGATGAAAATATAAAACAATTCACAGCAGTTTCGGATTGTCAGATATACCAGCGAGAAATCTTGAAAAGTGATGAATAGAAAAAATTAAAGATCTCGTACCGTGTTAACTCTGAAGGCCTGTGAAAATGATGCATTCTGGGAGTAGGGACAGCTCTCTTCGTGTCTTACCCTCATGAGATCCTTAAAGAATTTCGTGACCAAAAAAACTTACTGTTGCACATTAATTCAACGCTCTCTATTGAACCGGGGACGCTTCCAGCAGGGGAGGCAACCTAGTGATTCAGTGATCCGCCGAAGCGACCACGCCCTTTGCCTTAAACCACGCATGCAGTATTGAATTGCTATGAACATCATGGTCATTGAACTTCGGAATGAATTTGTTCATTATTATTATTATTATGAGTTTTTTACCGATTAAGGTAGGTTTGTCCCAAATCTTAAGCTCTGCTACATTGATAAGTCCCAAATTACACATAGCCAATAAATACTCTTAATACCTGCATGAAATAAGCCATTCTTCAAATCCACATACTTCCTGCCTCCCTTTATTTCCTTCAACATTCCCAATCTTCTCCTGCCTCTATTTCATCTACCCAATATTCTAGCCTCAACAGACCATTTTCACTCAACATGCCATGCATCAATTTTCCTGCCGTCTTTTAGTTTCTCCAGATAACCTTCTCTTCTCCCTCGCCATGTCTAGAACTTCTTCCTTTATTTTTCTTAGCATCCCTTTCGTCTTTTCTCATCCTCTTCTACGCCCACATCTCATAAGCCTCGGATCTCCACTTATCCCCTGGCCTGAAAAACTAAGTATCCGCACCGTACAATACTACCCTCAATATTAAGGTGTTCACTGGTGTTTTCTTTAAATCTTTACTCATGGTCCCTGTATCAACTCCAATCATTATAGATTAACTCAAGGAATAAGCAATATACGTGATGGAAATCATTACCCCAAGAGCTGGGTGATGAGTTTGTTTAGCTTCATGGCTGCAAGGACCGCCGCACGAGGGAAACGTCACTCGCCAAGGGAGAGATTAGTGAAGAAAGGAATGTGTTGTTAAAGAACTTCCTGTGCGGGAGACGCCATGGAGGAGCGTAGGAGGCAAATGGATAAGAGGGGCTCTTTTAATTTTGGTCCTAATTCTTCCCCATAAGGATAGTGCCTTCGGTGTCACTTGGCGAAAATACTTAATTTCCAATGGACAAAAAGGATAGTGCAAGTCAATGTTCACCGTTAATTTAATTCAACAACCATGGTTTCAGCACGGTGTCATTTTATAATGACACTGTGTTCAAACTGTCCCTATATCAAGCTTGAAAATGACTTGGGTTATCCCTTCATTAAACCATAAAAAATGTATTATAGCTTGATAGTTTGTAGGATTGCAGCCTCGAGGATTGCCAAATTATCCTATATGACCAAGTGATATCAAAATTGACATTTATTTTATACCGCCATGCACGTCTAGAGATCAGCATTGCTCTAAAGTGGTCTGCTCACAGCAGACGTACAAAATATTACTACAGTAACTCGAAACAAAAATTTAACTATGTAAGATTATTTCTTTTTTAAACAGGGACAATGGTGAACCGGAGCATAATATGGTCTTCGGAAAAGAAGAGAATTCATGATGAGAAAAAGAGCGTTATTCTGTCAGAAACTAAATTGTGGCAAAATAGACAAACAGTGAATAGTGAAGACGTTTTTTTTTCTAAAAAATACTTCCAAAAATGTTCAAGTGCCAATTTTTGTATTCAATAAGCTGGTAAATAAGCACTTCCTTCATTATTTTTAAGTGAGTATAGTTAGTATTTCTTCGTTTTACTATTCAGGCTATCCCGAAAATAGCATTAATAATATAAAATCATCATGAAGACGATAGAAGAACTGATCAGTGTTCATGATTAAAAATTCCGTCATCCTTTCAAAACCATTTTGCGGCTTTTCAGTGTTTCATGTAAAGCTATAGTGAGTAACATGGGACATCTGTGTAAGCCTGACTTCGTGACTGAAGTGAGAGTTCATTTGTATGCTACTCGCGAAGATTCGAACGCTCGCCAAGCATTGACGTGAGCAATACTCTGCCAATTCGATTTCTCCGATACAAAGGGGATGCCTTAAGTCACACCACTGCTCGTTTGCATGTTTTCCTGCCGTCTAATCAGGTAGCAACACTGGAATCTGAGGGATCCACTGAGATACACGTATAATCATCAACGACCTATTAATCTTTGCGCGCGATAGCTGAAGGCCAAGGTGTAGAGGTTTGATGGTCACTAAAAAAATTTAGCCCAACCTTCCTCCTTTCATAACTTACGTCTGAGGCATCTTCTGAAAGTTTTTTACCCGAGTAGAAGGAATTGACATAATGGAACCCCCACGCAAGGTCAATTCTGCAGTCCTTGCGTGTTTATTTCATTCATCAATGATAACCGACCATTAGAATTGTATCGATTAGTGATAGGGTAAATTCTATCCCAAACTAAGCCTCAAGGCATGTAAAATAACTAGATTCGTGGAAGGTGGTGCAGTGTCTTTCCCTGTGCCAACATTCAGTTTTCAAATTGAATGCAAGGAAACAGAAATCGCACTGGGTTTGGAAAAAAAAATTCGCGTGATCTCCTTAAATAGTTATTGAGAAGAGTTGCAACATTTTCACTTGGAGGCTAGCGGGTGATGTCACCGGATTTCCGAGGAATACCTCTACAGGTAGGTCCTCTTTTCCTGCTTGCGAGAAGGGAATATGCCACTGAAAGAAAAAGTTCGCTGTTATCATGACCCAACGCTTACTTAGGAGAACGTGAAGGTTCAGAAGTTGTATATTCACAGAAAAAATATCCTGAATGTATATGGCAGAAAGTATTTGCAACTATCGGTTCTTTCGAGACCACTCCTAAAAGACTGGCTTTGGGGCATTCCATATTACGATATTTTCCCAGCGAACTGCACTAGTATATAGCATAAAATGCCTCTCGAATTGAAACCAAAATAGGGAATATTTACGCGATACTTACACTTAACAGATGGGTATGGAATAACTGTTCACAGAAAATAGTCATCCTATCCAAAGGTGCTATTTCCTTAAAATATATGCAGCGATCTATATTGGGAGACTGATATCAGGCTTCGGTTACCCTTCGTCAGTCAACGTACAAGAATATTCAACTTTCGCCGGTGCAGCAATACTTCCCGCTGAAATCACTCAGGAGAGGAGAGGTATTTGGACCATTAACGAGAGGCAGCTAATTGGGGCAGACGGGCTGAACGAAGAAGAATTCTGTACAACCCGTATGTCACACTTGCATAAAACCTTCAAGGGGTGCTCTTTCATGGGATGTACACATCAGAAGGATAGGAAGATCGGCCTAAGTGAAATCAAATTTCATTTGACGGGTTTTAGTAAATAGTTTCAAGGATATAAAAATAGGTGTTATTTCACTTTGATTAGGCCACATTTGGAATACGCGGTAAATATTTGGGATTCTTGAGAGAAACTCTAATTAAGGAATTGTTAAAGTATCAGGGAAAATCCGATAGATTTGTTAATAATCGCTAAAAGATGAGGGTGACGAAGGCTCTTGAGGAATTAGGAGAGTAACGTCCTGACTCATGAAGAGAGCAGGCTAAGACTAAAACTTTTACAAGAGCACAGAACGCCTGATTTTGTTTGTGATACTGAAGGAATTAATAAAGCCTCAAATTTTATTGGTTCCGTGGACTACTGGAATAAAATAAAGAGAGGTAAATACCGTCACTGGTGAATTCAAGGATTTATTCTGCGCTCGACGATACACATTCATTTCAAAATTGAACCCAAGCACCCCAATTTTTTCATCAAAAAAGTAAAATCAAACTTCCAGTCAAACATGCCAATTACTGCATGATATAGAAGGCATATACGTGTACTTTTGTGCCTGTCTTTGTGTACATAAGCAATTTATATACATACGTGGGTATTATCTCGTATGTGTGTATGTATGGCTGATGCATCGATACCCTTCGCCCCAAATACGGAGGTTTGCGGGTTATTGTGTGGGTGTACTGCTTTCCAGACGGTTGGATAACTGTTAATAAAATAAGTAACCTTCGCTATAGAAAAATCTGCATTCTCACTATCACGTCTAGCCCTGTCAGTCACAAGGTATCGAATCCTTCAGCCTAGGAAGGGAGAACATCATCGTTCTAAATATATTGACTATTTGTGAGATCGAATTTAAATTTCTGCAATACCACCTCATCTAATTACGTTGTTAGACCACTGTGGCTAATGCAAGTGGTATGTCATTGCTCTTTGATGGACAGCCAAGGGTTCGATTCCCATTTGGAATTTAGTTTAGTGATGTCATGGTATTTCTTTTCATGAAATAATGTGACTAAGAAAAATATATGGAACGACATCATCACGCACACCACTTATGGAATTCTCGATTAACTGCACAATTTATGTTTTTGAGGAAAATGTCGATCCTCTTCCTCGAAACCCGTTCCCGGTTTCACACACGGTTTCTGCTTTTGGTAGTTTACTATGTTTTGTAGCACTCTTAAATGATAATTTTCATCGTGAGTTTCTCATTCTAAAGCCGGTCCAAAAAGGAACTAAGTATCGCGAGTCTGAACCCTCCTCATCCAACGCGACTCTAAAAAAAACCATCCAAACCCTACCACCTCCCCCGATATAACTGCACTCGAACTCCATGCTAAACCATTAATCTCAGTAAAATGTTCACATACAAGCCAGGGTTGATAGGAAAAAAATATATTCAGTGAATTTATGATCATGAATTACTACCTGCCAATATTTTCCATAGTCATCCCACTAATGGTGTACGGAAGTAGTAATCGAGGAAATCAAGGGAATCATGTACGGGATCTTTCTAATCTCGTATTTGGAGGCAGTAAATTACTAGAAATTCCAGAAAAAATTAGTTATTTACCAAAGAATACCAATCGTATTCTCCAATTCCTTTTTTTCCATAGGGACGCGGTTGGAAGCAGTGATGAAGAGGTGGATGAAAGGAAGGCGTCCCCCGTTTGTGCATTATATATCTACTTTGGGTGTATAGATTAAAAAAAAGGATCAAACCTCACACCACACTAATAGGTACACTTTCCTTAGAGAATCATCGGGTTATTCTTCGTGCACAAATTACGAAAACATGTCTTTGAATTAAAACCATAATATACAGTTATGCATGCCAATTACTAGCAAACAATCATTTCAGTCACTCTGTAAATTCATGGATATCAAATACCCTTGAGCCCGTGAACGTTTTCGATATTTTTTTCAGAAAAAGTGAGTGGGTGATACACCGTTGTCTTATTACGATAAACAGATACAATTTTTCATCTGGTCATTGACAAGAAATCATTTCGATTCCATTAATCTCTCTATGGTTTTCGGCTTGCTCACGCGTTGATCCATCTCAGTTGTTGATGAATTCCTGTAGCGTCTACAGGCTAAAAGACTCGACCGTGAACCTATAGTATATATAGAACACTAATAAACCACCTAACATGTCGACAAACAAGATGGGCAACTACGGGTGCAATGCAAAATCCATGGAGTCATCGTCGCTTCGCCGCAGAAGACGTAGCATTTTTTTCACTGCTATTACGTTATTGTCAAGGAAACTTACAGTATCTTGAAAAATCATAGTTTGGCATTAAAAACTGTTTTTGAAACTAAGTTGAATTCCACTTACCTTACACCCACCCAAGGAGAGATATGCTGACCTATGTGTCAATGTCGACCCTCGATTGGAACAGGAGACGAAACTGTTTTCACCTGTGAGAGGAGAAGGTGCCAAAAAACACTGAGATCCGTAAGGGTTCACAAGAAACTAATCACCACTTTCCACACAAAATACGAGGATGCGATCACACCGAAGGTTAAGATAATCACTTCAACCAAAACAAGCCGATCGAATGCAATCATAACAAAACGACACTATTGCAACACTCTTCACAGTTTAGCACGGGAGTATATTATCCGAGTGAAACGAATGGAGCTCCGCACTGCTTCCAACCTATCGAGCCGAAGCGTGAAAGACAGGCAAAGCAATTTAACTGCCACGAACTCGAGGAAACAACTTTTCACGGTACGTCCTCGAAGGTGCCTACTGATGGCCTGGGTCCGGTCAAGCAACGCTCGCCAGCATGACGTTCCGCCGAGAGGCAAGTCATCCAGGCGAATGAGCTTACGAAGGAATCCGGCGAAGGCCGCGGTCGACCACGAACGGATCTCGTAATAAGAGCGGAAGGATCCGGATCATCGACCCTCTCAAAGATTCGTTCCTTTCTCACCTGTGTGCGCGTTAAGATTTCTCCACTCTAAGACTGTTCCGGGACAATGGGGAAAGATAAGAAAAATCGAAGCTTCTGCCATAGAACTGTCTGTTCAACTGTTTCATCCTACCCCAAACAAATTTATTCTTCCATTGATTACGGAAATTGGAAGGGGAGATATTATAAATTGCAGTATGAAATTGAGTATTTTGTCCCATGCGGCTGATACACTTGTTGACACATAATGGCAGAGAAGAATATAAAATCGCATGCATAGAAACATAAACACGAATAAAGAATTTACATTTAAAACAACATGAAGCCACAGCTAGGGTGTGTACCGAGGGGTTATTAGACTTTGGTCCTTTCCACATTACATATTACTGCATGGTAAGGAAATAGCTGAGAATTAAACTCATTCAAACTATGGAAATGACTATTACAAACACATTTGCATATATTACATAACCCAAGTTTCGAAACTATCTCCCGTTTGCGATGTAAGCCGGTATTAGTGGTTATAATATACAGAATAAAGGCTGCAATCTTGGTAACTTAGTCTAAACAATTATCCTAACATCAATGACAACTATTCGGGCCCTTTATCGTTTTCTGAAAAATATACCTGCTAAATTCATTTTGTCTATAGTTTATTTATCTAATATCACGTTAATTACCTCTCTTACGAGTAGGATAGGTGTATTTATACATTTTTAACATAATTAAATTTACGTAGTGTTTATCCTTCTATCAGCGAGTGGTTACCAAATTGATTTTTCGAACAATCCAGCCACACTATTAAGTTCATCATTGCCTCGTTTTTAAAATCCAACTCTTTTTCGCTACATTCGGAAATCAAGATGACCTTGTAAGGGCCCGACATTCCGGCAATATATTCTGAGTTAGGCCTAGCTAGTGAAAGATAAGCATTTCTCTTACCTTAACGTCCGAATTCTCCTCTATTCTTCGATTTAAGGGTGTCTACCCTCATAGAAATCTGCTTGGGCATTCATAATTTAATCTATCTGCTCTCCAAAGAAATCTAAAAAAAATCCTGTCTCAGATTTTCAATGAAAAATGCGACAATTTTATATGGCCCTCCATGAAAAGTCTATTAGAGAAACTTTATGATCTAATATCGAATCCAATCATTTATTGTGAAATTCGCTTATTTTTTAAGTTTACTCAAAATCTTTACAGAGCTACAGAGTCGCTGATATTTCACCTGGCCTTCTAGTTGAACGCCAAGGATTATTACGTAATGCCTACTACGCTAAAAAGGTAGCATGTTCGGAAGAAATATTAGACTTAGTTAAACCTAAAGATGTATCCAGAACAGTACATAAACGTGTTGCTAAAGGTGAGGTTGCTTGCCGGCAATTGACATTGCACGCATCGGGGTCAACACGACGGCATCAAGGTCAGAGAAAAAGTCCGTTACAAGCGATTTATTGCTAGAAAATCCTCGCATAAGATTCGGAAAACTTGGATGACGTATGTCTTGCCACATTCGGTGCCACTAAGAGAAACGCCGGGCGTGGGTGGGCAAAATAAAATCATGAGATATTTTCAGAAAGGCCGTCAGCCGAAGCATAGCCGGGATTGCATTTCATCGACAACCCCGATGCATTCAACAGTGGTCGTGGTCTCATTGATTCTCACAGGCAGAAATTAAATGTCTTATACATTTATTTGGAAGTGTACTGAAATTATCACTGCGATTGGCACTCAAAGATATTCTAACAAGTTCATGAGTGATAAGTATCCAGCATTCTTATGAAAAAAATATTCCGCCCTAATTCCAAAACAGTCAAGCAAGGTGAGTACTTAATTCATTAACTAAATAAATTTACACGCGAACCAATTGAAAAAACAAGCATAATTGTACAATCGGCAATTTAAGGTCATATTACACTCTTAACTTAAAGAAGTAAACAATGCTTTCAAGAAAGATGGTAATATGTTTTTAAAGATGTTAACAAATGCTTTCAAGCTGATCTTCCGAACCATATAAGTCTCCCAAAAAACACATGTGCTTATATGTATATCATTCGTGATGTAGGTCAGCCGTGGGTAGCATGGGGATTGATACGTACGAGGCGATGAGATCACTTGGCAATATTTCCCATCCGAGAAATTAACCTAATTCGGCTTCCTTACTCTAGCAGATACTAAACTGCAACCTGGGTTGGGAATTTTCTCGACGATGGCTCTTCTGTTCTGCCACAGACCTCTCTCCCTGAGAGGTTTGAGCAAACTCGCGATCCCCTTAGTCGGCTTGGGGTTGCTCCAAGGCGATTTGAAATCGTCTCGAGAAGCTCGATGTTCTTCGTCATTGCTTTGCTCAAAGTTCTAACTTCCTTCCAAGAACAGCGTTTCGACAGTACCTGAGGGAGGAGGTAAGAAATGAGCTCTAGAGGTAAAAATAAGTTTACTAATGCAGTGTTATTGACTAATTGTAAGAGCTTGTAACTGTACCAATATGAGCAAATTGTGCGTCGAAAAGATGCTCGACGGCATAGTTTACATATCAATATATGGAGGTGTATGTTCGCCATGCTAATTGCGAATGTGAAAATATTAATAGACACAAATTATTCCCAATACCTGGAACAGGATATGTAAGTAATTGGATGACACCCATTACTCAAAAAATTCATTTCACTAACCTTGAAATATTTCAGCGGAAACCATTTTGCTCATATTTAAGACCAAAGGAGCATTGTACTTGGTTGTGGAGGTATCGAGACAAGTAATAGTGTTCATCCTTAAATCCACTCCCCCGCAATGGCTGAACTCCCGCTGATCGCGTGCACCCTTCCAGTGATAGGGACCTGTTCCTGAATTCACACTTCTTCTTATGCACCTCAAGACGTACTACATGTACGTATCACTGGACATTCTTCGTAGTAGTAGTAGTTTTGAGGGGAGGCGACCGACAGCTAAGGTCATTTGCGCCATAGGGGAAGGACAGGAAAGGATGAAGGGTGGAGATAAACCCGGCGTCGGCATTAGCCTACTCTTTACGAAAGGCGCCAAGGGGTCCGCGGCTTAACGTCCCATCCGACGGACGGCGTACTCACTCAAAGTGCCCTCCACAAAGCACCTCAAGTAGGGATCGAGATACCTCTGAAAAATATTCAACACCGCCGGGATTTGAACCCGCGCCCTCAGGGTGGGAAGCCAGTACGTTAGCCCCCGCACCATCTCGATCCCCACATTCTTCGTGTGACAAAAGTTTACCGTAACATCCTCTCAGGTAAAATGTTTCATTTAATAGCCCGTTATATTTCATACCATATGCCAAAAATATCCTAATAACAATGTAGTTATTCAGATTCAACCAATCAAATTTAAGTAATTAAGATGTATTCCTTCCATTTTCTACACAACTTTAATATTTTTCAACGGATGATGTTCGAGATATTTAAATTTCATCACCATACAGGCAAGATAAACCTTTAAATTAAGCCCTCAGTGTTCATCTACTGGTATTACTTCTTTTATTTTTTATTTAATAATATGAACTAGGCTTTCACAAGGAGGAGGGAGTTGATGACGGGGACGTTGAGTAAGGATGTTAAGAAAAGACTCGTAAAAACTTTGATATGGAGCGTAGCTATGTACGGTGCGGAAACGTGGTCATTGAAGCAGGAGGATAGACGTAGATTGGAAGCTTTTGAAATGTGGGTGTGGAGAAGAATGGAGAAGGTGAAATGGACAGAGAAAAAAACAAATGAGGAAGTACTTGGTATGGTGGGCGAAGAGAGGGGTTTGTTGGAAGCAATCCTATGGAGGCAGGAAAAGTGGATGAAGGGGGTGTTGACCGGCAGTGGGATGTTGAAGACTGTGATAGAGGGTAGAATGTTGGGCAAACGAGGAAAGGGAAGGAACAGGATATGGATGTTGGACGGGATGAAGGGAGGAAGAAAGTACTCAGAGCTGAAGAGGGACCTGATGTAGAGTAGGATGTTGTGTTTTGCTAGGGGTCACAAATTATTTAATTAGTAATTATGTCCATCCAAAAACCTGCCTTAACCGGTAGATTACCTAATAATAATAAATAATATGAACTAATACAACAAGAAAACTAAAGGAGTGTGAAGTATATCAGCAAAATTCTGAATTACGCAGATTTGTAAAATTGCATTTCGATATTTTCAGAAATCACGAAATAACGGGTAAACGAAATCATATCTTCTATTGGCTAAAATTGGCCAGGTTTTCCGTACATTCTCTTTAAGTGGAAATCCTTTTTTATTTACTTTAAAAATCATACTGATGACCCTTACCTATTTTGGAACTACGTATTTATTGATTTCTCTATCCACCAATTAATTCTTCTTGACTAAAACATTACATATTCCGTATGACCTATATAATTAGAACATGATACTGATCGAATAGCTACATTTATAGCGTAAATCGGTTCAGATATTATAGCGTAATACTCTCTCGTGGTCTCAGTTATTTGGATAGAAATATATCTTTCAATTGGGCGCGCTGCATGGGAGTGGATGGGCTATAAAGATTTTTATATACCAGTCTACCTTGGACCAGTCTACATGCCAGCCTTCCAATCCTGTCGTTTGAAAATAGATTAATTCAAACTGCTTTTTACCGGAGATGTTTAGGTAAGAATTGGCTTTCCTTTTTCGTATTTTTTTCTCTAAAACAGCTCACAAAATTCATACTATATCACTAGGAAGGCGAATATTAAGAAAAAATGTAAATCAATATTGATAGATGAGCGATTTATTTAAGTATTGAACCATGAAACTCCTACCATGACATTTCATTATCTTGATTGATTATAGGTAATGTTCATAGGGTAGGTATTAAGAGTAGTTATTTTCACGATTGCCGGATGTGAGTTCATACTAATCGATTGTATGGTTAGGACGGATTTCCGAAATTTTTCGGAGCATAACTTTGCCTTCGCAGTAGACCCACAGGTACAGTTGCCAAATTAGAAGAAGCGAATGTGCAACATTATCGTCCTCTAATAAGTGATGATATGATAGATGCCATGTACTGAAAGGATATATTACCACCGGACACAGAAAGAGATGTGAACTGATATCCTTGCTCAAGAAGGCTTCAGTAAATAAAAGTGAACAATACCGCACCATAAGTCCAATTCTTCATGCTTAAATAAATGTAAATTGCATGATTCTCCATGTTATAGAATATAAGATAAAGGAACAACTCACAGACGATCAATTTCGATCTTGGACTCGACTAGGCATAAGTAGATGCAAAGATATTGGCATTTGGACTCACCTCAGCAAAAGGACTACAAAAAGGTTGAGACACATTGATATCTTATTTTGATGTTGAACAAGATTTGGACAAGGCGGGAGAGAACCAACTATTAAGAATATTGTATCAGATACGAGCAGATACAGACGAAAAGGAAGAACGAATAATCAGGAGGATGCAAAAAGAAGAGAAAGCTGTGACAATATGCCGAGAATGCATGGCAGAATATTCAGTTGGAAAAGGAGTGAGGCAAAGTTGCTATTTTTCACCTCATATATTTAATTTATTTATTCGAAAAGTACTAAATGAGGTGATAAAATACTGGGAAGACCAGCTAGATGGAGATTCAGGGAATGCAAGTGGATTGTTGCTCTTAGCGAAATAATATTGCAGTGGTTGCAAAACAGTGAAGATAAGCTTACACACTATTTATTGAAATACTGTGCGGACCGTATGGCATTAAATTCAAAAAGAAGACAAAGATAAGAGTGGGGGAGTAACATAACAGTAAAACAAGAGCCGACATTCGTGACAAGCAACTGGAAAATGTCCAAGAATGTACATATCTTAGCAGTTAAGTCACTCCTGACTGGAGGAGTAAGTGAGGAATAGATAATAGGGTAAATATGGCAAAAGTAGCATTAAATGAGAGGTAATTAATGTCAAAAAATATTAGTCTAACCTTCAGAAAAAGAACACTCAAAGCTAACGTCTGGAGTGTTTTATATTTATTGCTCCGAAACTTCAATTGTTGGAAAAGCAGCGAGGAATATATAACAGTATGAGCCATGGTGTTATAGTAGGTTATTGAAAATTCGTCGGAGAGATAAGATCTCCAACAATCAGTCCTCCAGAAAATTTAGGAGCAGTCTACACTTAGGAAAAACTTGAAACGAAAAAAGAGATGAAAGGATTGAACACATTTTACGGCACGTAGACTGGCTAAAAAGTGGGTAATATTCCAAGATAGAATTGTAGAGGTCGATCAATATCGAAAAACTCAAAGAAAATAATAGGATATGTCGGCTGCATTTTCTATAATCCGAAGAAATGACTTGTAGATGATAAATTTCAAAGGAGGAATGCGAAAGCTGTCAACCAGTTTAACGACTTAAAACCAAAGAATGAAGAAATGTGTAGCATACATGCACTGTCAATTTCTCTTTGAGAACTCATCTTTCTCTGCACCTTTGCATGAATTTATTTATTCTAGTGCGCTGCAAGCCACTGCTACGGTTTGTGGCAGGGGGTGAATACGCAACGGACTAATTTTGACCCAAATATGACCCTACCGCGGTCGGGCAATGTTATTCTGATCCCTCATCGCTCGTGGAAAAAATGACATCTTAAACCTATCTATTCTACATTTAATATCTCTAATTGACATGGTTTCTCCTAATGTAGTACTATAGGGGTAATTAATAATACATTTTCAATATCACTGCTAAAAAGACATCCTTGACTAAACTAGACCCAGCTCTTGACAGGTTAATGAATACACAGAAGTAATACTATAGGTCTTCTGAATAAAATCTTCATGACGAGGCATCTTCAAGAAAAATCAATTTTATTTTTGTTATTATTATAATCATCACCTTATTTCTGCCTACTTTAGAAATTATTCGAACAAGAAAAGTTCTTGAAAGTGTGTGGCTGTAATGAAATGGTATAACATCCCTCTCTCGGTGTTGTTGATCCATCAACAAAAACGCACATTATGACCAAAAAATATTTAAAAGGTTTTTAAAGATCTTAGATTTGGACAATAATGACCCAAAATTTAAAAAAACAATGAAAAATGGAATGAAAAAGAACATATTCTGTTCTTTCCTTGTATTTGACCCGGGATCCCGGTCAAGGCGAATGATTTTTACACTCTGAAATTGTTGCATTTTATAACATATTTTGTGCGAATAATCAGCAAGGTGGGCGGAAGTACGATACCCCATTTTACGGTACGGCGGTCGGGGTCGGAACCTTCACTCAACTTTAGATCAGCTTCCGCTGCGGCCGGGACGGTGAATAAAGCAGCCTAACAGTCCTACATAATTCTGTGCTGAGCGCTGCTCTGACTAGGGACCACGCCCGTAACTCGTCGTCACAGACGAACCTTGGTCACTTCGACCTGACCTTTCGTTGATTGAAATGAATGGGGCAACCTTCGACCGAAAACATATAACGTGAACGAAACCAAAACCAATTAACTAACCCATATTTTATTCTTTTTCTTGTTACTAACAGCTCGTCTCGCATGAGTAGGGAAGTATCTTTCACGAAGATACCGTAGTTCATGTAGCTGTCGATATTTTATTTTCGGTATTTGATATCCATACTAAAAAGAAAGACTTGAACTTTTCCACAGATTTTATTATATGGTACAACGCGTTTCACCGACTCGCGGCATCATCTTTCTTTTTAGTATGGATATTAAATACTTCCGTGAAGTTAAGCCTGAAACAATAGAATATATTCGGTATTTCACATTTTATTCGGTGACTAGCAATTAAGGAACTCTTAACTTTGATGTTGCATACCTGGTGTGGAATTACTCCCTGACACATACCCTGGCAGCGGTTTGCTGATTACTATGAACGAGTGGATGAAAAACCTTCAAACCGAGACTGTCGGGGGACAGGGGAGGGGGGCAATGTAAAAGGCTCTACGGGTGACCTCGTGGCGTCACTCGCCTCCCAATTAAAATTTCCACTGGCACTGAGAATACTATATAGACTAATTTCAAAATATAAAAATGTTATAATTGTTTATCTTTTCACTTTTTAAACCTTTCGGTTTAGACTGCAGTTAGACTATATCATATAGTTTTATTACCTGTAAGTCCCAGGTTTGCTCTGTAAATAGGGCTGAGTTTTAATTTCATTGTTAATTAAAAATTGTGTTATACTAATTCCAAAGAGAGTAATGATGAATCGAAACAATCTAGATTGCTAAATTATTGTAATTAATTAAATACGAACCTTATAGAAATTAATTTTCCATGTCGAAAAAAAGATGAATGACCAGTTTTATTTTGCTGATGTTTTTCGCTGATTAAGCATCATTGACGCATCATCTCATTATCAAATTTTATTTTAGTTAATTTGTGATTGAAATTCGTTGCGACAGTTAGCAAGGAAAAGAGTCACTAATCCTAAATATTTAGCTTTCTAACACTCGAAATGCTAACCAGTGCATTAACTCAAAATGAAATTATTCTCCTTTTATTATAAAAACAAAAATAAACTATCATTTCAGTGAAATATAGCTACATCTAATCTAAATAAAAAATTCTTGCGCCCGAAAACGATATATTTAATCAATTTTACCAAAATCCTAGGGCCCATTTTCAAGTTAAGATTTACAAGAATTATTTGATTTATACAAGTATTGTAGGATAATAATACATTAATAATATTTACAAGAGAGGAAATATGGCATGAGGCAACCCTTGGTGACAAAGGATTTCAGTCAAAACGGAGGACATGACAGGTAATGTTATTCGGTGGTATCTCTATTTGATTCTGAAAGGGTGCTGCATTATTAAAGTTTTTCTTTAGTTCGTTCCACTAGGACACATACGTCATAATATAGGTCAATATCATGAAAAGGACCTGGCGAGAATTTCCGATTCAATATTCGAAATCTCGATTGGTGTATCCTCCCATTAATTAACTTGTTACCTCGGATGTGGACATGAGAGTAGCCAAAAGGGTAGCAAAACGAGTTCCTATTTGGGAGAGCAGGTTCCATCGGCAGACTGAGGCCAACTCCCAAGCACTATATTTCATTGACCCCAACCTCCCCTCTCGCCAAAGAGCGAGACACGCGTGGGTGGCAACGGGTGGGGAATTATTCTCTCTTCGCGATAGTTGAGTCACTCCCTTCCAATTGGTGACGCCACTCACGGCTGGGCCCTTTGAGCAAAATATTTTTCTTTAAACGCCCTTGGGAGACACTTACCGCACATCTCAAGGCGTGGACTTTGCTTTTTACAAAGATGTCAAACGTTTCAATATGGCACATTCCCACAGAATTGGCAACCACGGGGTTATAGATACTTCACTTGCTATTTTCATCTTACCTTTAAAATGGGTAAGGCAAAGGATATGTACATTGTCGTATCTGGTGACATTACTTCGTGAAATAATGAACCCAATATCCTTGATGAATCAAATTAAATTGAATTAAAATCAAACTTTTTAATTCCACATGCATGGAATTACTAAGTTTTATTTTGATATAATTTGTCACAATTGTCCACTTTGTGGAACAATCCCACAAAGTTAAACCTGAAACAATTAATTATACCTAAATATCCTTTGTCCAAAAATATACTATATAATCTGCCCCTCACTTCATTCTATTCAATCATTGTCGAAGTTCAAGTGTAAAGTAATGTACCTTAAAAATGGCGTGTATGCGAGGCCCTGGCACAGGAATAGATGGGAAAATAGAGTAAAATTGCTGCGTATTTCTTTGAAAATAAATTTTAAATACAATTAAAGATATTGAGAAAATGAAAAACTCCAATCGCCGTAAACGTTTACGGCTATTGGAGTTTTTCATTGTTTCAATACTACTAGCCGTAAGAGCTCATTTCTATCAATAAATTAAAGATAATTCACTTTTATGGGTCACGGGAGGAAGTACCTATAGCATATCGTTCACAAAATATGATGATCTGCAATAATGAAACTCTGGGAAAAGAAATCTTTACACCCTTTCGCCTACATACTCGGATGGATAGAAATGAGATTTTTGGATTGAGTGAAATACCTGGAATCACACTATCATCGGACCAAGCAGGGACAAAATACGTTCGTAATATCTACGAAACAGCATGAAGGGAACAAGGGTTCATAAAAGGAATTAAAATAAAATATCAAATGAAAAGGTTAGGGAGAGGTATTCATTCGTGTTGGCTATACGTGTAGTTCACCTTGACTACGCGAGTGTTTTGGGCCCTTCCCAGAAGGACTTAACTGTGGAAATGACCAGGATACAAAGAAAAGCAACCCGTTTCGTTTAGAATCTAAATGAACGAATAGAAAGAGTAAAATTGCTGTTTGAAAGTCTAGGCTGGGATGCATTGGAAAGAAAAAGATTACAGGTGCGCATTAAAATTTTATAGAAATACAAATCACTCGAATTTAATTCTTACACGGAAGGGATCCTAACACCTGTGCGAGCTCACAAAGATATGTGAAGGGAAATTGACTGCAGAACTGACTCTTACTAAGAATTACTTTTTCCCTTACACAACTCAAGCCCTCATATAAGTAGGAAACATAATTTACCAAACATCAATCAAAAAATACCCCAATGGCTGATGATTTCACCCCCTGCCTCGCGTCCCAATCACGGATAGCAGGGTAGTATGTATGGTAGATATATAAAATGAAATGTTACCCAGGTTTTAAATCTAAAAGTAGCACGTTTTTCTTGTTGCCCTTCTATTAACTAATTGCCGTAGTTTTGAATGGTTCAACGGTAGCAATTTTCATTGCACGTATGTCCCATTACTCAGCTCCGATCTATATATACTCCCGAAACACAGTCATACCTTCTGCCACGCCCTACCTTAGAGTTCACTAACCCACCCTGCAGTCCCCAGGCCAGCTGTTTCTTACATTGACCCATCCTTGGCCCCATCCCTGGCCTACCACAACCTTCGTTCCCAACTTCCGACCACAATTTCCGACCCAAGCTTTGAAAACAAGACCACGAACCAGGACCCGACCCACTTACTTATCTTAATGTCTATCACTCTACCCGTCCATACGCCATTGAATTTGATTGCCAAGGGGGTGTGTGCGAATGTATATTTATTTATTTGTTGATTTATTTATATGTATATTTATTCATTTATTTATTTATTTATACCCTGCAAGCCACCGCCAGGGTGTGTGGCAGAGGGTGAAGACACGCCAGAATAATCCTCACGGAGTAGGATTGATGTTGAAAATGTAATATTACCCCCATCAAACTACAGTAGGAGATATCATGCTAATAAAATTAGAGAGATTAAGCGTAGAACAGATAGATTTAAGATATCATTATTGCCACGAACGATAAGGGATTATAGTAACATTGTTCGACCGCGGTAGGTTCGTGTTCGGGTAAAATTATTCTGGTGAGTATTCACCCCCTGCCACGCACCCTGGCGGTAGCTTGCAGGTATATTTAAAATAAAAAACCAAATAAAATAATTTTACCCGAACATGACCCTATCGCGGTCGAACAATTCTATTATGATCCCCTGTCGTTCATGGAAAAAATGCCATCTTAAATATATCTGTTCTACACTTAATCTCTCTATTTTATGGGCATGATCTCTACTACCGTAGTACGATGGGGGTAATAATATATCTTCAACATCACTGCTAAATAGGCGTCCTTCCAATTTATGCAAGAGCTTCAATCTGTAATTTAACCTTCGTTTTGTGAGTGATTCCCTATCTGCTCTAATATTTTGGATACGCTACTTAGTCTGTCATAACAACGTTTTACAAATCTAGCTCCTCTACGCTGCACGCAATCCAATTTGGTAATCAATCCAACTTCGTGAAGATCCCATATACTTGAAACATATTTGTGATGAGGCCTAACCAACGACAGATAACATTCCTCTTTGACCTTTTCATCACATTTACCAAGTACTCTTCTAATAAATCCTAATTTTTTGTTAGCTTTTCAACATATTCCCCATATGTGTTTCACCCAGGAGAGACCGTGAGTGAGGATTTTAGTAATGACCATTGAGAATTAATAAAGATTAATGTTACAGCCCAACAATTTCAGAGTGTAAAAATCATGTCCGGCCGAGTGTTTTAGCCAGTTAAGCTACCGAGGCGTTCTCTTACACTCAGACATTTTGGGTGCTTTAAAGGAACAAGATGTTGTGACGAAAAACCGTAAATACAACGTCACAAGCATTCGTAGTCGTGCGCGTACACCGCAATCCACGAGGTTAAAGCCAACTTAAAACACCGTGGTGTTTTACCATTGAAAAATTCCAAAAAACTGCGGGAGCTGCGATAGTAACTAACCTCGAGGGATCCTGGTTCGAATCCCGGTCAAGGCGAATTAATTTTACCTACGAAATTTTTGCATTGCAATGCACACTTAGCGTATGACTCCATTTAAAGTTATTGTCGCAGCATCTCCCGCAGTTTCTTTGAGTTTGTTAAAGATAAATATTCATAAGAACATAAAATTTAATAATCCTCTTAATTTGTAAGTACTCGTAACAATTTTCAATTTTCTTTTCTTTGGTTTGTATATCAATAACACACGCTCATTGTTTCAATCGTTAAAGGATTGATATTTGAAAATTAAACCTTGAGCATTTTTTGGTGTGCACATGGCGACTAAAAAGGCAGAAGGGAGGACGGGAGTATTTTATGGGTTCTTGAGAACTCGGCTCGCTTTGAATCCTTTTCTCTGATTGAGCCACCTTTTGGCTTTGGTTAATCCTCAAAGGTGGCAGCCGATCGGTGGATTTTTCTTTATTTCGATAAGAGGCTTATAAGAGGGGCGTCATGGAGGGTGTCTGGTCATCTGATACGCTTGTTACAGCGGTAAGCGTCGACACGTTGAATGGCCTTGGAACCATTTTTATGGAATGACCAGAGCTTACTAAATCCGATACCCTCGGTAAAGGAAAAGGGAACATGAGAAGTAGGTATTATTCTGTATTATACCTTTACATGACACCTAGTGACAAGGGCACGGACCCAAGAATCAGCATTGAACAGTCACCGTTTTACTGAGTGGTGGGAAAAAAGAATGGTGGATCGTGTCTCAATACTCTGCATTTAGGTATCACATATTATTTTGTATTTGTTTAGTATCAGCCCGTCTCTTCGAGCTCAAACAGTTGTATGAAAGTATCCTCTACGTTCACACAATTTCCTGAAGGCCAGATGGGCGTGTGGTGGTTGCTGGTAGGTCCAACCTCTTGTCTGTTCACTTATGTGCACATACATACACGTAATAGTAGCAGTAGTTTCTATGGGAGGTAACCGACAGCTAAGGCTATTTTCGCCGTTAGGGATGGATTGGAAAGGAAGGGTGGAGAGAAACCCGGCGTCACGATTAGCCTACTCATAACGAAAGGCACCAAGGGATCCGTAGTTTTACGTCCCATCCGACGGACTGCACACTCACTCAAAGTGTTCTCCACCAAGTACCTCAAGGAGGGATTGGGATAACTCTAAAAAATATCTCCTGTCTCCTGGAGTTGAACCTGGGCCCTCTCGGTGGGCAGCCAGTACGTTAGCATCCCCATGCATACACATAAATGCAACGATGGATGTGCTCGAGTAAAGTTTAAAATTTTGCTTTTTCAATTTAGAAAATAGGCGTGGTTACTTCTGATTCTCTAATGATGATGTATCATGCAGGGCAGAATGAGTACTTGCAACCGTCAGTGCGTGTATCTATCTTTCTCAATGTGTCCTCCTTGTCCACTGTAACGCAATGGTGATCCGTAATTCTGAGGGTACAATTTTAAAAAGTGCGAAACGTCAATTGATAAAATATATCACTTCTGAGAAAAACAAAACACTGCGTCTACCTGACGAAACGATGCCCCGAAATTTATATTCAATGACCACAAATTGCACATAAACTCGAAAATATTCTAGTTGAGTGCATTATTTTCTAGTATTTTCTCACTCTAAGAAAATTGTTACTACCAATTACCATCTCCTTACCTTATTTAAGATAAAGAAGTAGATAAATAACTGACCACTAGTTAAATTAATTAGCCACCGTTCATCGACGACTCCACTACTGAGATGCAAGAAATAAAAGAGAATAAAAATATATGGCTTAATTGATCGCGATTTCAGTTGCGCGAAACCTGGCGAAAATCCAATAAAGGACAAAACATTAATTAAAAATAATCCAAGTTGCTTCGATTCAAAACAGATTTCTCGTGTTCTATATTGAAATTAAGGACCCTAAGTCAGACTGCCCCATTCGTAAAGGGGGCTGAGAATCTGGAAAGAACCATATTATTTCTCTCGAGCCTCATTTTCAGACTATTAAGATGTCAATTTACCTTGGCTCAATTGACCTCCTTCAGGCGAGCGGCCGTTTCTTTCGACCGTAGCGCGGAGGCACCAATTCTTGACAGTTCCCCTTGTCTTGTGCGGCAACATTATGGCAGCGACGCACCGTCAAGTAGCCAGGCTTGGGGATGCCCAATGGAAGGTTTAGTATATTATCAGTAAAGTTAAATTTAATTTATCTATTAGTTAATCTATAAGTTGAATTCCGATAAAATTAATTTCAGTTTTGTTGAATTAATTCAAGAAACATATTTTTACTCCCACGTAACTATTGAACAACAATTTGTCCATTTCTTATGGACCAAAAATAAACCATTATAGTCGCTGATGAACAGCAAAATTTCTGCAAATAAGGTAGATAAACTTTGAAGTTGAAATAGTGTACTCTCTCCTTTTGCTTCTCATAGGTAACAGCCTAAAGCTATTCTTAAGAGCATCCATTTTGGTCTGATGAATTAAATTTTATCATTTCAAGTTCAAACAAAATATACATCATCAGTATTTTAGCATTAGCAAAAATGAATGCATGAAGAATTTTCCAAAGGTTATCTTTTTTGCAGGTAAAAACTCTTCATCCTTTAGCTTTACATAGATTATTCCAAAGAATGTGGATTTTAATCAAGATGTATGAATTAATTATTATTATTTTCAATTGTGATTAAACAATGATTTTACTGTCAATATATCATGTAATTTACTTTCTTTTCTATCCCTGTATTTCACTTATTAGTTACATTCTGGAAAATATCAATGATCTTTAATTTAAACTTAAGTCTCTTTCTTAAATTATTAGAATTCAATGAAACTTATCTCATCTGTATGGAATCGGCAATCAAATATGTTTTCAGCATTCTCTTGATGAAAGGATTAGCATGCTTAGTGGCATGCATATAATCAATTTTCTTTGTCTCTGAAACCATCTCATCATGATTACACCACTGATGTAAATGGGGAATGAGCAATTACTCTTCAATCATGCATGACTAAAATGGTCTACTATCATCTCCAATAGGTAATTCCACCAAGGAAGGGCTCTTTCCTACACTATATTTAGCTACAAAGTAATCAAATATCATTTAACATGGAAAATGTGGTATAATTAGCCCATAACATATAAAATCACATTGATCATTTTATTTTTCTTCTTCATTGAGGCTAATCAAAGTATCATTAACAAAACAATTTGAATATTCTTGAACAACTTGATAATTCTCCCACATTACTAAGCAGCATAAGACAATGTTTATTCTTATTCTCAATCTGAAATGAACAAAAATGGTTTTTACTGTACATTCATGCCTATAAAAATAGCCAATCACATTATTTTTACTGATCTGAAAATTCATAAAAATGTGGTCAAACTAATTCTTAAACTATGAACAAACTTTACATCAAGTACAGGCCAAATTCAATCTATGCTGGTGAAAATTTTTTTAGATGAACATGCATATTTTAACAAAAAATCACAATGCCTTCAATTATTCTCCATTTAAATGCATAATTAGTGATTTTCATGTGCAAAAAGTTGTCAGTCACAAAGAAGAAAACCAATATCAGGTCTGAAATAAATGTTTATCCTCAACATAAACCCCTCATTCAATTGCCATATTTAATTTTGCTTTGACCAAATCAAATGCCATCCATTCCTCTGTGCCATCTGCCAGGCATTGAGACTATAATGTGGGCACATGCATTTGGTTGATAGGCATTGCTATAAAGGGTATAATGTATAAGCACATAATAATGGTAACATCTAAACACTGGACCAAAAACCTGTCATAGGATTTATGAAAAAAGATTTGGATGTAAATTTCGATTCTAGTATGACCCTCCTCAGAGGCAACCAAAAACTTTTTATGCTGAAAAAGAATGGTATAAATATTAACATATACGAGGGTCATCCGGAAAGTAGTACCCGTTCGTGAAATAAAAAGACAAAAGTAAATATTAACAAACATAAAAAATTTTATTTGAAAGAGGATACTTTAAACTACTTCTCAACATAATCTCCAAGCAAATTAAGGCATTTGTCATAACGTGTGACAAGTTTCTGTATTCCTGCTGCATAGTCCTTCGCCGCCAGCTCATTGAGATACGCGAGGGACCCATCTTGCACAAATTTTTGCATAATGCAGATGGTGTTTAACAATTTCATGAACAATTGTTCGAGAAACATTGGGAAAATGCTCACAGATGTCATCAATTGTGACGCGCCGATCGTTCCTCACGAATTCGTCAACTGAGCTCACCAGTTGGTCTGTAATGACAGACGGTCTCTCCGAACGCTCATCGTCGTGTGTGTTCCCCCTCCCCATGTTGAAGTTGCGACACCACCGCCGAACAGACGACTCGTCCATTACATTGTCTCCATACACCTCCTTTAATTGGCGATGAATATCACATGGGCGAACGTTTCTTGCATTGAGGAATTTAATCACTGCCCTCACTTCACAACTGGCGGCGTTCTCAATTTTTTTAAACATTGTAAACAATCACAGAAACAACACAGGCAATGCTAGCGTCACGCAACTTGGCTCAGAGAAGGCAGACAAGCCACTGAAGCTATCTGACCTCGTCCAGCGGCTACTCGCGTCGTCAGCACTTCATGCGGCACGAACGGGTACTACTTTCCGGATGACCCTCGTATAAATACTTGCATGAATTTAAATAGCCATTTTGAAGTTTGATCAAATTAGAATAACACTGTACTTAGTATCACATGATTACTGAGTATTACAGTCTTGTTGACTTAGTATTACATGGCTTGTTGATACTATAACATGTGGATACAGTATCAACAAGTGACATCTGCAACAGTGATAAAATGGCAAAGGTACAGTTGCTGATTCAGGAACTAACATTATTTTCAATTATTAATTCAAATTTGAGAATGATATTGGAGACATGAGTTTGGAACTTCAAATACATCTGAAAACTTTATGGATTCATGATAAAATACATAGAACTGCGTGTGATGTGCACAAAAGTAAATATGGAAGACTTTGTAGAGCAACAAGTGGTGCTTCCTTTGCTATAGCATGAGGTATATTATAAACTGTGAACAGGAGACAGGAGTAAGCAGTTGGTACTTTCATAAAAGAGTTAAGAGGAAAGAACAGATTTGGATTGAAGACTCCAGTTTTGCAAGTTTTTAAATATACATGGTGGGAGAGGATGAATAATTTGCAAGAAAGACAATGCAGTCTGATGAAACAAATTTTAAGTTAAATGGAACAATAAATGCATTCAATGGACACAAAAAATCCTCATGTGCATTCAGGCAAAAGTCAAATAAACGGGGTCAATATCTGGTATGAAGTGTCATCAAGAGCCCTTTCCCTGAAGGTACTGTAACTGATCAAGTGTGCCTAAACATTCTATGCAAATTCCATCTTACCTACCAAATATGAACTTTATGCAAGTGATCAATTTTTCTATCATAAGATCAAGAAGTTCAAGCTTCTCTAAATGAGAATTTGCAAGGATACTGGTTAGGACAAATAGTTGCAATTGAGTTTCACGCTCTTCCAATTTAATACCTGCATAATATCTATGGGGTTCCCTAAAGGATGTCATGTCAGAAAATTGACTACCCTGGTGTTCCTTAGGAATAAAATTGAAAATGCATGTGAAGCTATTCCCTTGGGCAGTTTGACTGATGTTCTTTAAGCAGTGGACCACCACACTAATGAATTTCTGGAAGCTATCAGTCAGCAATTTGCCTCTTGCAATTGTAGAGGTCATATGTAACTCATGATGTCAGAATAAATTTAGTATTAAAATACTGGTACAAATTGTTCTTTTCCTGAAGTGTTCATACATTTTTATGGACTCTATACATGGAGTCAAAATAAATTTAAATGATACTGTTTAACACATTGAGGACAGATTACCAGTTTACTCATGTTTCACAAGCCATCTCTTATGGACGAGTGATGAAGTAACTCGCGGTTTCTGCACGATGACTTCATATGCTACCAGCTTTGATATAATGTATCTATTTATGTATTTAAGTGTTTAGATTAGAAGTTATTGTACTGAACTCAAGTAACTGCATGTTTTTAGGCAATTTTACTGGTTTTGATAATGCAAATGGTTGCTTTTTGCGGCTTCAAGTTCCTAGTGCTTTTAGAAATGGCCTCTTTCAGAAAATGGAAGTAAATGAACAAAACTTAAATAATTTCCCAAGTTGTGGACAATAATTTATTATATGGTACAAGAGAGAACAAAGATGCAGATTACTATGTGAATGGAAGCTTTGATTGCTCTGAGGACCATTCTCGTGTCAGTGACATTATTAGACCTCTAAGGAAGCATTAGTTGGCAATGCTTGTAAGTGACACCAACAATAACAATGAAGGTGATTCAATCTTAGGGAATGATATTTCTTGTCATAATGATGAGACTCATTTGTCTTAAATTGACTTTCCATCACACTTACCAATTTTTTATGGTCATTCTAGAGTCTTTACATTTCCATCTTAATGTGACAATGTAGCCTCTGTGACCAGCCTGATGTTTAGTGAGTTCTGTTCATATCATGATTAAACCTTAATGAAATGTAAAACATCACCTAAGTTACTTAAATGGTCTCTTGTTGCACAAAAGCAATAAAAAAGGTGCTTAGAGGGCATTCAAACAATTTCTTTTTTGATTTTTCCTAGATTTCTTTGTGGATGTAGTTATTCAAAAATATATATTGTATTCAAATGTAATCCCATCTGTGCTTTTAGGGGTGGATGTCTGTATATTATTTTGCCTACAGATATAGGAGCATCATGTTTATTTCTTCACTAAAAGCTATCTCTTGAAACTGTCACTCCTATCCTTCCCAAAGAGAAGGCATGGGATGAGAAAGGAGTATAGAGCAGGAGATAAAGTTTGCCTTTGATCCTTGTCCTCCTGGACACTACTCAGGCGTTCATTTTGCAGCGGAGACCATGGAGCACAGGAGAGAGGATGCCATGGAAATACACTAGATTACAGTGAGAAGAGCTGGCATGGAAGCAAAAGCAAGTGACTTCAATTCTACCAGAGATTGCAAAGGCGACTTTTCTTCTGCAGTGGGTGAGAGAACCATTGGGTCAAATTTTGCTAGGGCAGAAATACAAATATGTAAAAAAGGTGAGTTATTAGAAAGCCATGTACTGAAATGATACAGGAACATACAACATGGCGACCGCTGGCATAGACGTTGAGTGTGTAGCCTGTAAAAAATCTCTTGTTGCCCACAAAAAAGCCCTTCATCGTGGCAACTATAAGTGCATTTTTCACTATAAATGCACTGGCTAAAAAAAACTTACATTAAAAGCTCCAGAGGATGCAGTTGGTGTGTTCTGGCGATGTTTTTCATACCAAACAACTGACCCTACTCGTTTTTCCAAAATGGTGGCTGACATCAAGCTACTGAAAGTGGAGATGAGTGATTTAAAAGCTCAATACAACTTCCCAAGTATCCTGATAAAAAAGTGACATTTGCAGAAAAGGTAACCCACTCTTTGCCTAAGGCTGACTAGGGTGCGATATAAATTGGAAGGACATAACACAAGCTAGTCTCATGGAAAAAAACAAAAACCACCCACAATGGAAAACCTCAGCTCACGAACCAAACCGACGTGCCCAATAAGCAAGAGTGTATAAAGAAAGCTGATGATGATTACTTCACCAGCGTGCAGTACAAGAATATGAGGATTTGTAAAATCTTCACAATTGGACGTGGTGAGCCAAAAGGTGAGAATGCAGACGGTCTCCATATGGCTAAGAGAACGACTTACATGTATGTCAGTTGTTTGGCTGAAGACACCACCAAAGAGGAAATGACTGAACATGTAAAAAGTAGGTTCAATGTCATGTGTGAATCCTCCAAAACAATTGCCGGAAAAAGTGCCCATGGTGCCTTCAAGATTGGCATCAATTATACCGATTCCAACAAACTTAGTAATCCTCTCCTGTAGCCAAGTGGGGTCATCATAAATAAATTTTTCAAACCCAGAAATGAACAAGAGATTATGTGACTATATTCTGTGGAAAGGAAAAGTGCCTTAAAGATTTTACGCTTTAACATACAGTGTAGGCAATAAATGTTCTTTAACTATTTTTAACCGATCACCAACCCAATATTTTTTGCATCTCAGAGCATTGGCTGAACCTAAACAAAATCAAGATTGACAGCTTTGGTGGTTTCTTTTTAGTTTCATACTTTTGTAGATCAATTCACAAAAATGGTAGTCTATTGATTTTTGTTAGAAATCACTTTAAGGTGCATAATATTAGTAGTGAAAACCCAAGCAGAAAGATTGTTTTTGAGTTTTGTGGCTTGCACTCATCATTAGGTGATAAAAGTGTGTATTATGTCTACATACAGATAACCTCGTGGTGACTTTTCTGATTTTATGTACCTATTTTGCCAGACCCTACTTGCCATTACTAAGAATTTGGATCATACCATTAGCTCTGGTGACTATAATGTTGACTTTGTTTCTTTTTCTGCCCAGAAGAATCATTTATTGGATGCACTAATGACTTTTGTCTTAATCTCTTCCATAAGCAAGCCCACAAGGGTTACCAGTTCCTCCTCTACAATTATAAATAACATCTTCTCAAATATTGTACCAAGTGAAAGTCTAAGTTTGGATACTCATTTCTCAGGCCATAAAGCCCTGTTTTTTAAGTTCCTTTTCAATGAAGACATCAGTACTATGCATAATAGGATTCAATACAAGTGGTTCCTCAGCTCAATCACATTTCCAATGCTTACTACAGGAGCAATCCTGGGAGTGTATGACGTCTTTGATACTAAATTCAACAGCTTCCATGACATATTCTTGCATTGTTTGAATGTATTTTTCCCTTTGGTGCCAAACACTGCAGTTCTCCATAAAACAACATGTAAATGGGTAACTGAAGAAATTAAGGCTACTTGTGCTATTCTAAAACAGGTTTTCCATAATCTGAAATGAAAATATATCAAAAAAAGGATATTGAAAGCCCCAAAAGAAACTATAGGAATTGTTAATAGGAAAAGGATGAAGAAACCATGGATCACAGATGAGATGATCACAAAGATAGGTTGAAGAAGGGAATGGAAGAATATACCCACAGAGTTTGGCAGAAGGAAGAATAAATGGAAGTACAAATAATAAATTAAGACAGGTAACAAATAGAGCAAAAGATGAATGGTGGAAGGTGCAGTATGAAGACATGGAGAGTTTACAGAGGTAGGGTAAAATTGGTGCCTTGTACAAGAAGGTTAAAACACTAGTGGGAAGTAGGATGGGAAGATCTGTATGAACAGTCAGAGATAAGTATGGTGAGATAATAGTTATCACAGAAAAGATCGAAAAGAGATGGGAGGAATATATAGAAGACATGCTTGGAAAAGAACTTAGGTTAACAAGGTTAGATATAGAAAAGGAACATGATGTAGAGAAAGATAGCTTAGGTCCAGGCATACTCGACAATGAGATGAGAAGAGAGAAAGGGCATTAAGGGAGATGAAATCATATAAGGCCATAAGAGTAGAAAACACTCCTGCAGAACTGCTAAAAGGAAAATGAGGTAAGAAGAGACTAAATTGACTGATTCATAGTACTTATGAGAAAGGAATCTGGCCGGAATACTTAGTGAGATCACTGTTAGTCCTTATTTCAAAAAAGCTGAAGGCTGCATTATCTAAAGACTACGTAAAAATAAGTTTCATTTCCCATGCAGCTTAAGTGGTTCTCAGGGACATCGACAAACAGATGGAGAGCAGGCCAAATGATCAATTAGGGGATTGTCAGTTTAGGTTTAGGGTGAAGTTGACCATTTTTATGAATTAAAATAATATAACCAAATGATGAAACAAATTTCAACAAATAATAAGGTATACAAATAGAACTTGTTCACTTAGGTTAAAATAAATTAGGTTATGAATTCCATGAGAAACAAAATTGATTGATTTTATCTCATCATAAAATTATATTTATTCTGGTTTTGGATTGGCACAGACTGAACGACTATCACATTTCTTAGTCTAGCCAAAGAAGGAACAACCAAATGCCTCACACAGCAATAAACTGTTTTGCTAATCCACATACATTCTACCAACCATCATTCTATCCAACTAGCCAATCCTTTTACTCCCCATACCTGGCTTAAACTAATGTTTTCCCCTCTATTGCAGTTTTCAGCATTCCATTCCCAATCAAAATACTCGGAATTCTTTTCACCTTCCTAGCCTCCTTTGGATTGCTACCAATAAATCTATATCCTCACCCAATATAACTAACTTTTGTTTGCTTGTTTTCTTTTTCATCCATTTTACCTTTTCCACCCATATCTTAAAAAAATAATGCCTATCATCTTGCTTCAACAACCATGTTTCTGTGCCATACAAACTCATGCACCATATCATGTTTTCACTAGTCTTTTCTAAATATCCTTACTCAGTATTCCAGCTATCATTTTCCTCCATCATGTAAAAACTTGTGTGCTTGATGTGATTCTTCATCTGATATCCCTACGATGTAGACCATCTTTTGCTAAACACTTACAAGACAGGTAAACTGTTTCGGTTGTTCTAGTTTTTAACTACTTTCCTTCCATGAAGCACTCAATCAAACAGAATCGCAGACAATATATCTCCTTTCTAGATTTCAGATATAATAAGGAATTAAATTTGTGCAAATTTCATTCAAGAAACACCACTGCTTTAAAGTCTTTCAAAGTTAGTTGCACCAAAAGCTACTTTCTTGATTATACTCAGCTGTGGAAGAGGCTAATAATAAATGTTAGTATTTATTATCAAATGCTTTCGAAAATCTACTGATAATATTAGCACATATATTCCATAAACTTTTCACAAATGGGTTGAGTCCTCATTTCATAGTAGATTTATTCAAAGTTATTTTTTAAAGTGATTATGCCATCTGATTTCAGGAATATAAGTTCATTAAATTAATCACCATCCTTCAGATGATGGAAGAAGATCTCTAAATCACAACTTATAGTAAAAAATACTTCAGTGATACCGTAATGAGTAACACAAGACCGACAGGAAGACGTTACTGTTCTTTAGCAAACAATTAAATCTATGTGTGGTGTCATAAATCAATCAAATTTATGGTTCTCTAGGATAATAACTAATATTCAGGATTTTGACAAATTTTAAAAACTCCTGTGGAGACAATAACTTTCTTCTTTAAAATTGGGAGTACACCAGTTTTCCAGGAGGTACCTATTGCAACCCTACTTTCACTTTACATATTTACTTTCATTTTCGTGTATCCTTTACTTTAGACAGCTCCTACACACACAATCGTCAGGCGGGTTGCATTTTAATAATTGTATATTAATTATATAATATATTATTATTATTATTGGTAATCTACCGGATAAGGTAGGTCTTGGATTGACATAACCAACATATTTTTTTCTCTCCAAACAAAAACAAAACCCGACATCTTACTTCACAACAAAGTCCCTCTTCATCTCTGTGTACTTTCTTCCTTCCTTCAACCAATCCAACATACCTAATCTATTCCTGCCCTTTACTCGTCTGCCTAACATTCTCACCTCTATTACAACCTTCAATACACCATTGCCCATCAATATGCTCTGCATCCATTTGTTCTGTTTCCTTTTTGAATTGCAAAAGACTCCAATCTATGCCTATCATTTTACTTCAATGACCATGTTTCCGATCAGTAAATAAATGTGCTCCATATCAAAGTTTTGACGAGCCTTTTCTGAACATCCACTCTCAATGTGCCTATCATCAATTCTCCCCTCATGAACGCTTCTTTACCTAACACGATTCTTCTCCTTATTTCCCTACTACTTTGACCGTTTTGTTCCAAAACGCTTCCGAGAAATGTATACTGTTTCACCAGCTATAGTTTGTGCCCTACTATTATAATGTTAAGCTTTGCTTTTCTCTTTCTGCAAAACTGCATAACCCAAATTTTATTATATTGATTCTCATCCCATATCTGGCACACTAAATTTCCAGTATGTATATACATATGAGATTTCCTTGCCGAGTTAGTGAAACCTTCTCCAGACTTCTCTGAAACATTATACCTACCTAGCATGATACATTTAGTTGATAATCCTGCCCAATTGACGGAACGAGTATACTTGGCAACTGGGACATTAATCTTTTATTAAAAAATTAAATTTTATTTCTTATTTCCCAACTTATTTATCTGAGAGTAGAAGATCTCATGCAATAATAAATGCATTAGATTAAAATGGCAGTCAAATAGTTATTTTTGTCATAGAATCAGAATTTTAATGTTACCATTACCAGAAATTTTCTTTTGCCTTTATCAACCAGATTTGAAATAATTTGGATTTTTTCTAATGAGCGATTCTCCCAAATTGGCCTTACGAGAGGGATATAAGTAGCTCAGCATAATTATTATCTGAAAAATTATTTCAACCTATCAAATGGAACACCATATGCTAACTACCATCAGTCATTAGGTAGGCAGCATAAATCAGGGTCTTCTCTCAGTAATTGTGTATTTAGCCACTTGATGAGAAGTCATTAATAAACACAAATATGCTAAATCTAAGAAACTGTTTGTTGCATAATTCAAATGAAACAGATTGATATTGATGTTAAAATATCAATAAAGTTCGGAAGAGTATAGTGGATAAAACCATCTCATATGACTATTAATTAATAAACTTGATACTGTTTTGATTGATATTGCTTGACTAATTATTGATCACACTAACCTTTAACTTATCACCTCACAGCATGACCAAATCAGATAAACAACACAATTTGGTATTAATATGGCTTGATATATGGTATGTAAAAATCTTACCATAAAAACCATTCTGTGGGTTGATAAAAGAATTGTAAGGAAATCAATGTTCAAGACATTTTTGGTGACATATTTAATTTTACCCCAAGTGTCATGCATGAATGTAGTTACTTCCAGTATACAAATGGCATTCTTAGTATGTGGATCTTTTTCTGAATCTTCTGAATACACACTATCTTAATATTTCCTTAACTATAGAAAGAGTCACACAGGAATAATTAACTTCCTGGGCATGCACACTCAAACTTCAGGCAACCAACACAAGTTTTTCATCTACCGCAAGCCATGATGCATTGATCATGTGATACTGTTGAATCCTTCCCACCATAATTCCTAAAAGTAAGCAGGCTTCAATTCTATCATTCATCGCCTGATCAGCATCCCCCTATACATCCCATCCAACAAAAAAGTCAGTAGAGAGCTGAAAGCATCATAAACAACACCTAATGAAATTACTGCAAAAGTGATCTGATAGTATACTCACAAAGAAGATTAAACAACCAGCCAAAAAACTCAATTGTCCCTCATCCCAGTTCTCTTAACAACATAAAAATGGTGCAAGATACCCTGAATTCCTAGTCTTTCATACCAAAAAAGTTACCCACCCATCTCAGAGTAGCCTATCACTCATTGATGAGCCTATATATGTGTTATTAGTAATGACAATGCTAAACAGGAATTACTCTCCTAATCAGAAGTTTACCAATTATAATGGCAAACAACCAATTAAGGTACATTATGCATAGGCCAAAGTGGCAAAGCATTAAAAACGAGGATGAATGAGCAATTAGGTGCTTCCGGAATTTCAACTCAAGTCCAACTTTTCCATGCATCTGTTTGAAAACGACCACAGATATAACTTTACTGTACCAAGGAAAGAAGGTTGTAAAAATTGATGCCCTTGAACTGAAGGAAATGGCCATCCATAGAGTCAAAAATAATGCACTATCTAATCGCCTGTTTTTGGAAATCTAACCCTCTTATTGCCCTCATGTGAGGACCAAACCTAAATTCCTGACCTCCCCCTACTTACAATTTACCTCCTTATTAGCCCCCCAGCTAAAAACGTTCTTTATGTCCAAACTCCACATCTCCCTTTTCAATGCCTACCATCTTGTTGTAATGAGTGAACCCTACTCACTCTCCACCCTTCTTTAATACCCCTCTCTCCCAGGAGCGTTTTAAATGGTTATTTCCATATACCATATTGCGCATGAATATACTACAGTACCGTGAAGTGCCTTTAGTCACATACCAGTAAGTGTGGAAAATAAAGTTATCGAATAATAGATATCCATAATATACGCCTGAGATTATAAAGCTAGATTAGAGTTACTGTAGTTTCCTTACTGCTTAATTCCATGTAGCGCCTAATTCCATAAGCATGGGATGTTACGCGCTTATAATTACAGATAAATCAAAATACATCCACAATGTATTTTGAAGCCATATCCTGTGACTTGTAAATACATTGCGGATGTTGGCGAGGTAAAATTGCTATTCTCTCAGGGTCATTAAAGAAGAATTGAAACTATTTTAATCATATTTTCATTCCCAGATATCCGCAAGAGGGTGGTGTGTCAAAACTCATATTACAACTTTTGACGATTATTTAAGTCCTTAGTCTAAGCGGTGTTTTCATAACTGAGTATTTGGCAATGCGTGAGCGTTGAGTTCTTTAGGCACAAATCCTCTTTCATAACTTATTTCTCAACTCTCTTCTGAAAAAGTTAAAACTATGTTCCTCTTCTTATCGAGGATTGATGACAACCGAACTGGCAACGTCTTCTGTATGCCTTAGCCACATTCTACAATTTACCCCAAGCAAATTACACAATTATGAAGACTTAGTTCAAGCTTGAGTAAACAAGTATTCGTACCACCAAGACTCAGTTTCAACTCTGATCTGCTTCTCTCGCTGTATGAAAGTAATATATACTACAATATATGATAAACAGGAAAAGTGCAATGCTGTGTAGTTTTAAAATTCACCTATAGACGACAGGGCTAACGGTCTCTCGATGTAGCCTTGTACTTGAGAATTAACTTTTTTTCCTTTTCCAGTGGTACCCGTCATTACTAAAAATAATTACAATCTAAAACGTTTAAAAAGAGTTTATCAACGAATATTTCAGTTATTAATATAATTTTGTTAAAGTTACATTTACTTCCGTCCCAGTCGCTACATTCGCATGGCGGCCATGATAGTCTCCGTTCTGCCCGGGAAGAGCCAGGTCGGTCAGAATCGCGAAGAGTATGGTTGAATTTGGAAACAATTTCGTCTATATGTTTATGTGATAGATAGTTCAGCGTGATAAATATAATTGGTAAGAACGGTAAAGGCTGGTGGTGCTCGTGAAAACGGACAATGGAGGATGTTTTGGACAGTGGCAGAAAAAGGAAGAACAGTGATGAGTCTGATCAAAACGTTTTTCCTTCTAAATCGAAAGCCCGAAGTTCACATTCTAGCAAAAGGTTGAAGACCATGAGTGAAGAAGAAGTTCGGTGAGTAACCTATCCAATAAAATGTATGCCTGTGATTTTTTTAAAGTATTTGTATGTCGGTTACAAATCACAGTTCCGTCTCAAGGTTTTTGCGTAATAGGCGGAGTGGTGGTTTGGCTTAGTAATATTGTTCTTGGTTTTTTAAAAGGATATAGCTCCTGGAATTTCAATGGAGATGGTTCTTTTCATTATCATTTGTTATGAATTCACATTCTACTTCCGTAATTTCGGGTTACGGTTGAGAAATTCGTTGTTTTGAAATGTTATTCTTTGGTTCCGTATGGTGGCTGTATAGTTTTCATGCATAAAATGTGTTACTTAGTTATAAACGAACAGAGATAGGTCTACTCACGCATTATAACATCACTAGTGTATGTAGGTATTTATAGATGAAAAATTTCACATTGCTGCACCACGTTTTTGTAATAATGATATTTATTTTTTTAAGGCTCGAAAAGCTCGTGTTTGGTGAATCGTCATTATTTAGCCGCCGAAATGATTTTAATCGGCAGTTTGATCCAAAAGATGTTGAAGACCTTGATTCTGGCCTGGATGAAGGATATGAATTGGGAATTGGAGAGTTTGAAGGTGCCATGGATGTAATGACAACATCAGAAGATAAAACTTGCCGATCGGTGAGCGACAGGAAAGCGTTACAACCGGCGTGGCACGATGATGATGACATACCAAACAGGTTTGCTTATTGTTGCAAGTTCATTATTTTTAGTCATGAAAAAGTTAATTCCAACTATAAGCGTAATTTGGCTACTTTCATATTACAGCATGGTATTAACATATTTGACGAATGTGCATGGTCTATTTATGTTGGCTTTTGATGAATGGATAATTTTTGGTTTTCCTAAACCTTAGATAGTAACCTGAACTTGGCCCACTACTCCCTCATAATCGGAATCTGTGTGTATATTTTTTCAATGATATCATAAGATGACTAAAAATACTAATAGAAACTTCTTAAGTCGTCATGTATTTGTGTTCCCTGACTGCTAGTGATAAAAAATACTAGTTGGCACTCATCACGAGATTAATGGCACTCATCAAGATTAATATTAATCAAAATGTGTAAAAGAGTCTGCAACTCCCATTAAGGTAAGATCTTTTTATTTCAATGAGTCGTCAATTTTGTAGAAGAAAGATGAAGTTAGTATCAGCCCACGAATCTGTATGCTACGGGTGAAAATGATGAAATATTTGGACTTGTGCATTTACGTGTCCAATGGATTACCTTGCAGATATGAGGTAGTGAGATTACAAAACCTAAAAATAAAAAGAAATCCTGTAAAACCTGGAATCCAAATTCATCTGCTTGCTGGCTATCTTATACTAGTTTTCATTAAATTGAATTCATTCTTGTATTGTGCCAGGCATTATAAGCGGAAGCATGTTCAGTTTGCCTACAGCAGTCATGCAGGTGATATGCTTGCTGTGTTGAAATTTTGCATCTGCTAAAAGAATTCATTTGCAAAGGCCTATGTTATTCTGCAGGAATTTATAGTTTATCTCTTCTTCCTCATGGAACAAGTAGAAGATGGTTTAAAATGTTGCAAGAGATCAAATTCAAAGGAAGGTGAACCCAATGCACAAGACACTGCTCTTATAATAGCGATTAGTAACACCTCTGCCACCAATCTTGGATAAGATCATGGAATAATGTCGAGATCGTTAGCAGAAATATTGACATTTTCATTTGCATCGCACACATTTGTTAACCAAGGAATTGCTCATAGGCCTGCTAGTGTGTGGTTGGTTCTGTGAATCCCTTTTTGCAATCTCAAATTCTCTCATAAAAATCAATTTGAATAGTTTTCATCATTCTCCCACTAGTCCTATCCTAACCCCATGTGACTGTTTCCTGATATGAAGAAACATCTTAATGCAAGGTATTTATCATCATCAGAAGCAGTTGTAGGAGAACTGAATATGTTTCAGCTTTTCATCTGACAAAATGCTGGTCCAATATGTGAAACTTTCACCACTTACATAATGTGCATTTACAATGTAACTAGTAATTTGCCTGTTTTATGGTATGTGAAAAATAATTATGGTGTACATTTTAATATATACCCCTCATTAATTTTAGATAAATTTTAAAAACAAACTCATCATGATATTGTTTTGAATTGATTTAAGTTCCTATTTGAGGATTGCAGTTAATTTGTGTCATGCTCTGTTCAGCAGGGGGAGTGTCGGGGTGTCTGGAAACAGCTTACTCTGGGCACGATTAAATCAAAGTTCGAGAGATCAACCCTCACGTTGTGTAGCTACATCAGATTCAGAAGACTCTGATGATGAGCAGTCTGCCAACTCCGATGATGATGGAGACTTATTGCGGGTAAAGTTTTAGCTGTGGCTCATATTTTACTGAAAGGCTGACATATTATGTTTTTGACTGTAAACCTTAGATCAGTATTTCTTTTTATTTGACCACCTCGCCAGCATCAATAACCTGATGCACATCTTGCCATTGGTCTATTGGTAACATTATTGAATTTCAGTCATATCAATTATGAGATAAATTCACCTTTCAATGGAAAGGCATTTTGATCGACCATAAAATGGGATAACAGTAGGGACTTGGTGTACCTGGGGCATTTTGGTTTCTGTTTGAAGCATACTGGAGTCCTAACAGTGACTAATGAATTTTGTCCCCATGTTGTACCAATTGCATTTACTAGAGCAATGTAATCATTTCCTCGGGCTTTCAATATAATCTGGTCACTGATGTGTTACATCTTCATAAAGATGCTGGTGCATTTAAAACAAAGTTTTCATACTTATGTGCATTGTCTGTGGGTAAGACATTCCTGTATACTTGTCTATTTGACTTTGCACCTTAAAGAATGATAATTAATGGTCTAGCTTGTTTCCTGATATCACTGCCAACCTTGCTGAAAGCAATCGTTGCCTCACCATTTCCTACTTTTCTTTAGCTGTCACAGCTATCCTAAGGTCCATCTAGGTCTCTTTTAAAATGGCAACATCCTCCTGAGCCACACCATTCTAAATACATTGATGTAGCAGAAAATGCAATTTAAGTCCCTTACAGTATCACATGTTAACTTCATTCAGTTTGATTGCATTGACTTCAGATGCAAAATTTGCCTAATCCAAAGTATTCCTCTCCCAACTAAAATCCATGCTAGTTTGTGAACAATCATATTTTGTCATCTGCAATTGTGTATCAAATTTTGGTAATAGCCCTACACCTAAGTTTTCATAAGCATGCCTGCTTAGCCATCAAACTTACTGAATGGATATTTTTTTGTGTCAAATGAAGTCTTTAGATGAAAAAACACCTAATTCCTGGGCTAAATACAATCATTTCGTTGGTAATAAATATAAACAGCTCTTAAGACACATTCCCTGAAGCAGTGGTGTTCCTGGTTTTCTGTGTTTAATAGTGCATCTTTTTGTCCTGTGTAGCACTGTGGAGACCTTCTCACGGGTAAAAGAGCAACAGTGCATTATGGATCGAGGGGTGGCTCCATTCCGTCTGGTGTACTTCGCTTCAGAAAGGTCAATGCCCTCAACCGGGCTACACATTTTGAAGGGCCACTTATAACAAATGTTCAATTTCACCCTACCTCAAGTGTGGCGGCTGTGGCAGGTGTTGCCGGGGTTGCATCCATATTGGAGGTGGGTTCATCTTGTTGCCCCGTCTGATAAGCTATTCATTTTTATAGCCTATAAAAACATTTGTTTTTGTGTATTCATGAGGCATAGCTCTAAAATGAGCAAAAATGATAAGTGAGTGGTATACAAGGTATCATCAATGGACAGTGAAGTGAATGTGAATCTTTAAAAAGTTACTTTGGCTAAATATTAAACATGGTTAAAAATGTATAATCTCAGTCTTGGATGTGTTTCATGTGTTATTCATTTCATATAATATAGCATCTGGTACTATTTTTTCCTAATTTATTGTTAGAAAATTCTATTTTAATTTAACAGTTAAAGACAAGTAATAAATCAAGGAATTACATTAAGGACCTATGCAAAGCCATGCAATTTTTCAAATTCATTGTATTTAAAAAAATGTGGAGATGTGTATTTATTTTGATGCAGCATGAATGCCTCTCCTCTACTTCAGTACTTACCTTAATTATCAAGTACTTATCATCCTCTGCAGTGGTGTGAAAAATCAATTTTATTTTTTAAATGTCTATCAGGCCCTGGTGTATTGGCTGGATAGTCACAAAATCATCATGGCTTTTACTCAATTAACTGTAAAAATTTGTATTGGCGTATCTCCATGATAAATATAATTTTGACTGAAATGATTTATTTGCATAAAAAAGTAGAACTAGGAAGTTAGGTCTTTTTAAAAATATTTCATCAGGTATTCCCCAATTTTACTTAATTACTGATATGTAAATGTTTTGCAATGAGCCTTCTTTTGCTTTTCTTGCATCCTGAAATGACAATTCTCCTTCATAATGTCCCTCCTGCATTTGTAATAATGGCTCACATTATTTGAGTTGACTCCTGTAGGAAAACTGTTAAAAAATTTCCCTTAGAGTAAACCTGTGGCAGGGCTACTACCTACTTGGTATACCTGGATAACCTGTCATTGTGAAGGGAATTCTGCGAATAGAATGGTTGGATTGTGTGTAAAATTACCTGGGTTTTTGATACATCAGGTACAAATGACCATTAATTGGAAAAGAGTAGTTAACTTTTTAATCAGGAGAAAATCTTTAATTGTATATTTCTTAAAGGCACTACGAAGTATTTGTTTCTCTAAATATTTCAACAAATTTGAATGGATTTTGATCTTCACTTGTAATGCTGTGAAAATACTCTATAATAATTTGATATATTTACATTATTTATGGCACTAATACTTAGTAGTAGTGCATTCGTGGTGATTTAAAGTTAAATTTTAAATTAAATGTGTGGGTTAAGATAATTTTTGTTTTAAAAACTTGGAAAATTTGGGACATAATAATAAAGAAGTAGGGAATAAGTTGTACACCATAAGGGGTAGCAAGAACTTTTTGAGTTTTATTTCATAAGTTTTATTTCCTATAAATTTTTTGTTTTAATGCTCCCTAATTATGCTTCTTTTTTCTGAAAAATTTATTTCAGTATTAATGCATTCATATTACAGATTTGTGTGTGATTATTTTTAATTTGACCATTTGCCCCTTAAAAGCACTAAAATGTAGAAAATAGACATTTTAAAGAAAAAATACATATGGTTGATGTTTTATCTTTGTAAATTGTTTCCATACCATCTACAGTAACTATTCTCATGAAAGTCTTGAATTATCTAAAGTGTTAAGTGAAAATAAAAAGAGTTCATTCTGTAAATTCACCGAAAATTTTTGAAAATGAATGTATAATAATTATATGGAGCCTAAAACCAGGCCAAACTGGTATCTTGAGCAAAGGAAAGATTCTCTTCCTGTAGAATGCTACATTTTTATCCATGAAAATGAATATCTCTTCAGTTAATAACTAAGTTTAATGGCAAAGCATTGCTGTTACTGGTTTTTTCAAAAAAGTATCAGGCAAATATTTGAAAAAATAGATTAATGTTTGAAATTGCTACAATGCCTCAAATTCTTCTAAGAATATCCATTGAGTGTTCAGACACTCTTGCCAGCAGCTTTTCCATGACTTGAGCGCTCCATGGTAGGCATATTCTGGAAGGTCCTTTAGGGTTTGCTTGCAACCTTCTTTGATGGCTGTTAAGAAGCCAAGGTGGCCTCCTGTGGGGGAGGGTTTCACTTTTGGGAATAGGAAATAATCTGCTGTTGCCAAGCCAGGATTGTAAGGGGGTTGGGAAATCTTCACAATGTTGTTGCAGAAGGTCTTCACCGACAGACACAACTTACTCTAGGTCGTCTGTCAAGACCTTCAGGGTGTGTTTAGTGCAGATCTTTTGCAGCGCCATATTTTCAGTGATAATGGTGTGCACTGTTTTCTTATGAATGCCAATATGATCTGCGATCATGCACGCACTCAACTGATGGTCAGAATTCAGCACTTCATGTACACATCAGGAAATAATTATACCGATTCTTTTTGTACAAATATTGTACAAGATGTGAACTTTGTGAGTGTTAATGATGTCTTTCGGTGATTCTGCCTTGGCTCATTTTCTCTCTACATGAATGATAAAATTCTCTCACACCATGACAATTATGACGACATTTTGTATAGGAATACATCAGTCCAGGTCTTTTTGAATTACATAGTATGTGTCACCTACAGTCGTTAGTGTATGTTTTGCTGCGTATATTGCATTTGGTGGCGTTGTTTAGAAGATTACTTCAAGGGTAGTTTCCTTGTTTGAATGTTGTCAACTCAAGAGTTGGTTTTTTATGTGATAGCAATTTTTGCATACAGCAATTTTGAGGTACTTAATTGATGAGCAATATATTAGCATTGTTTTGTGTGAAGTTGGAGATATCATTCACAGAAGCTTTTGAAATTTGACAAATTATCAAAGGCATCTTTCCCCAAAGGTTCCTTCCACTTCCCTCTGGCCACATTAATAATAAATGTATGCTGACCCATCTTTCTCCTTGTTTTTCAGGTGGATGGCCGTAATAATGCCAAGCTTTCCTCAATTCAGTTTGAGAGGTTCCCAGTCCATTGTGCTAGATTCTCAACTGATGGTATGGAACTCTTGGTGGGTTCAAAGAGTCATTCCCACTTATATTCCTATGATTTAGTCGGAGGGCGGACCACAAAAATACACATTAATCGAGCACTCGGAACCACCAATGCGAAGGTAAGCATCCCATAGAAGTTCTGTAAGTGTTCCCTATTTTAATGGTTTATGATGTTTTATTCTGAGTTGACTTTTTCCCAAATAATTTAAGAAAGTCTGGTACTAAGCCTGTACTGATACGTAACTAACATGTACATTTTGTGCCAAACAATGTGCATTGAAAGAGCCAGATTTGTAAGGGAATTATGCAGTAATTTTTTTCAAGTGGCTTTCTGAATTAGTTTGAATTATGATCATAAATGTTTGGAAGAAAGACCATGCATACTGCTTTCTTATGTAGTGGAATCATTTTCCTTTAAAATAGACTGCATAGAAAGAGAAGTATGTAATGTCATATTTGAAAGCTAAATGTCTGGAAAAGGAGTAATGTCAAATGAATAAATATGATTTTATACCAGGCTTCCATATTAAAGGAGTTTGTAAATTTCCACGTACTTTATTTTAAGGTAAAAGTTACTTAAAATAGTCTGTAGAAAATTACCAACTTTAACATGTATATCATTTGAATGAGTATTTGAACTGTAAATAGTGTTTAAGCAGTTGACCATTTGAAGCTTACATCTCTATGCTTCAAAATATTGTAGCGTATAATTCTGAATTCATGCTGCTTCCGGGAATTAACATTGCGTAGGTGAGTTGATGGACAACTGTTTCGACCCTAGTCCTGGAGGCATCTTCAGGTGGAAGTGATTTGCGTTGCAATTTGGTTGCTATATATAGGAGACGCTGGCAGGCCAGGAGCTCTCCGATTGGCTATTTCTTGGCAACTACTTCTCTTATCAGTCTCAGGAAATAATGCCCTACTCTTGCTTGAATGAACTTGACCGCGTGTCTGGGTTCTGAACATACATGGTGTAAATAATGAAGAATCCAAACAATTTCAACCGTGAGGACAGCTACACCCTGGTTCCCAAATGGAAAAAGTTGATTCCCATTGGCCGCCAAGAAAGATCCAATCAGAGAGCTCCCAGCCTGTCAGCGTCTCCTATATATAGCAGCCAAATTGCAACGCAAATCACTTTGACCTGAAGATGCCTTCAGGACTGGGGGCAAAACAGTTGCCCATCGACTCACCTACACAACAGTAATTCCCGGAAGCAGTATGAATTCACCAAATATATGTCGTGGAAGCCTATGGATTAGTGTTTAATTCTGTTTCCTTCTTGATACAGTTTTGATTGCGGTGAACAAGAAATGCTAAGTGTAATGATTACTGGTCTTGTGTACCTCATTTCATGTAATATTTTCATATCAGTTACAGTATTTTCAGCTTGAAAAGTTATAAATAATTTGACTGAAACTGTGTAATTATTTTTTGTAACATCTATCTGAAGCAAAAATCCTCACAATTTGTATTGCTTCTGTAATTTGCTGCAAAGTAAGTGTTATAAAATATAGCATATGAATGGGGTATAGAGTAACAACTTTGTCTTCAATGAGCACTCCTTGATACCAGACTGCCTTGAATTATTAAATGTTTTATTTTAATTATTTGGTGGTGAGGGACTGCAATTACAATAGTTTAGATTCCTTATGCCCAGCATCCCTAATTAGTTAATATTTTTTACCTGTGGTAATTCATTGTTTTCATTCATAGAACTGGTAAATTCAGTTGTTAGTGTATGAACAATACAGGGCTGCTTTGCTGAATGGAATAGCTCAACACTGTCATTTATTTCTCAAAAATATTTTCTCCTTCATCTTACCCCAAAGGGAACTTCTTGTGTTCCTTTGGTATTAATGAAGGTAAACTATATCCATGAAGTGCCATATCTTTGCTTGACTTCAACTTGTTGGTCAAGGAGCTGTGACCTTTATGAACAATTGGTCTCTCTCATGTGAGGATCCTTCCGTCTTTTATCAAGCCTAGGATTTTCTTTGGCTGGCAGGACTTAGGCTCCTTTTTCTCTATTCCATTACATGCTTCTATTATCAGGGATGTTTCTGTGTACTGTCTAGGGAATTTCATTTTTATAGCTCATTTTACTTATTTTTCCTCCTAATTACATCAGTTACACAACATATATTTGTATCTTATCAGGTTTATTAATAACTATGAAATTTTTGGTAATGCATCACCCCTGGTTTATCTTAATTCTTGATACAGTACAATGTCCATTATCCACAGTGTAATTTTTGGAATTTTATTAAATTACTTTTTTACTTTTGATAAACTCCAGTCTTAGAAAAATTCTTGATATAAATAGTTAGGTAAATATTTCTTAAATAGTATTCAGTATTCATTGAACATCATTTGTGACGGTTGTAATATAAGTATATTTTTGATAAATTTACTGTAGTCGAATAATGATTTTTAAAATTTGACTCTTTAACTTAACTATTTTTTTAGTAAGCATTGTAAGGTTGCAATGCAACAATTTCAGTGTAAAACTTGACAGGGATGATTTTCTCAGTCTGAAATTGTTGCATTTTAATGCATATTAGCAGATGACTGTCAAAAGTTACTGCTGTGGCATCGCCCACATTTTCTTGGAACTTGTAACATTACTTGTTGAAAATGAATAGAAGAAAATGCCGCAAAAGCCTCTTAAATCAGTATCTATGTGTAACTCTAATAGATGCTGTAGTTTTACTTTTCATATTAACTGATAGTCAGAATTGAAAGTGATGGAAAAGGACTAATAGTCTACTGTTGGGATGTACTCTTTCACTCTGTTTGCATTCACAAGTTAAATTTCAAATTTTCACCCCAAGGGGGTTATTCTTTAACCGTCCTAAGTCGCCTGGTGCTATTCTTCGAACAGCATCCTAAAAGGGCATCTGAAGTAATTCCATTAAATCGTCAGGGGATGGCATTGGCAAGTGCCACCGGTTGAGACCAGTGCTGTTCTGATGCCACGTAAGCATTAGGGAAGAGTGAAGTAGTGCCTTCTGCATGAAGATCCAAGTTGATGGCCGGTGAAAAAACGAAAACATATTCTTGCAATCAGTGGCCATGGTTAAAAATGATTGTTCCCTGCCATTGAATAACAGCAGGTGTGCATTATTTATTTTTATGTTTACTGAATAAATGATAGTTTTATATTCATAGTCATGGGTTCAATTTTAAGTACTATGCCTCATATTTACCAAGTATTTTATAATTCTGATGTTTATATCATGAATAAATTGCAGTAGGTAATGCTCTCTGATATGAAATTGTGAAACAAGAAACTTGGGGTACTATTCTGTAAAATATTATCATTGGCAGTGCATATCCATTTGCCTCTGCAAGCACCACTCATGTCACAAGTCATTAAATAAATAAGATTTGAATATGGAATTGCATTGAAAAATTAAATCAATTTAAGACAAACGTAAAGTATAGAAATTTTCATTGAAATTGAAACTCAAAACCCTTCAATGAAGTATTATTTTTCATTGAATAGAAATATAAATTTTAGAAATGTCTGTATTTTTGGGACATACCTTGGGAGAGTTTTCCATCGTTTGTTGCCATTTTTGTGTTTAATAATGTGCTGAAATGAGGAAAACTTGAATCTATTGATCAATTATTCTTTTTTTTATGCACAATGTGTTAAGAAAAACCTTGCTTTAAACACCTATATGCTTAACTTCACAATTATTTTTGACTTTTCTCATCTCTTTCAGAATTTTGAAATATCACCAGATGGCGACCACATTGCATTAGCAGGGAGATGGGGTGCAGTACATATTTTCTCAGCGAGAACAAAGGAATGGATCACTACTCTTCAAATGACAGGGGATGTAAATTGTATGAGTTTCTCCTCAGATGGATTACATCTCTACACTTATGGAGGTAAAAATAAATTAGTAAAAATCGGAAAACTAGCCTAACCATCTCAAGCAGGAACACATTAGTTGATTATTTCAGCTTTTGTTTGTTCATTTGATTTTGTTTCTTGAATACTCTTTGTGGATGTGTGCAAAACTCCTCAGAGTTTTGATCTCGTGCATGAAAGTAGTTTGAACGGCCCATATTGCAGTGTTTGGTTTATTATTTTACTAGTACATGATTTTGAGTATTTGCCCATTCTGTAATTCAGGTAACATTCAAACACCCTTGACTGTTTGTATCATTATCTTTGTACCAATTCTCTCAGCTGATTTCTCTGTAACAGATAGTCAGATCTGCTTTCTCAATGTGACTCCATTGCAACATGTTGCCATTTTATTTTTCTGGGGCGCTTCCTTTTCTTTGAAGTGTCCTGTTTTAATTCACTTAGTAGTGAATTTTCAATTTTTCTCTTGGTTCAAACCTCGCACCTCCCTGGTGAAAGTAATAGCTATATTTAGCTGGATGATGCTGTTATTGGGCAGATGGGATGTAAATGTGTTTGACAATAAACAAAAATAAAATTATCAGAATCAGCCCATGTCTAAGTCTACACATCTATGTTCATAGGCACATGCTTAAAAACAGTCACAAAAATTAGTCTTCCCTAGGTATTTGGGTTCTTTCAAGTGCTTAAAAGTATTGTGTTGTAATAATGACTAATTCACCAAATATAGGTTTGCGTGTGTGAAAGTACAACTAAAGTTGAACCAATATAGTGCAGAATTAAGAATGTTTCCAAATTAAATATAGTGTTTTCATTGGTATAGTGTTGAAAATTTCATGCTTATCATTTTGTCCTCTTGTTAAAATCTCTTACAAGGAAAAACTGCATGTTAAGATAATAGTTGTGCTGAATGATCATTTCAAAATTAGGATTTGGTTGGTTCCGTGTAATATATTTTGCACATATGGGAAGTGTGGTGTGTGTGCTGAGAATAGGAGGAATTTCTCCTCTTACTTCAATCTGATTTTATAAATGGCTAAGTGGACTGAAATGAGTGGAGATCTATGAAACATTAAAATTACGAAAAAGTATGGAGTGATTGTGCAAGTGCATGTTATTTGAATGTTGTTGCTTCTAGTGTTCTCCATTTTAGAAATATGAATAATAATATGTAATTTTAATTCAAAAGTCATTCGTGTGATCAGTTATGGCAGTTCTTGTGGTGACTTACCAGACATTATTTTGTGATGAATTTTTGGTTGCTATAATTCTACTTCATCTTATTTTTGTAACTGCAGATTTTTCTTTTGCCCTTGATTCTTTTTAAAAGATTGCATTATCACGTGAATGCTTTTCAATTTGTGTGTCCTCTTTAATTTTGTAAGTATTGATCTGTGTTTACATGCAACAGAGTAGTGGTGGTAAACAGTTATTTTTTGAGTGTAGATCTCCAGTGAGGTATACACCCTTTGTTATGATGGTGATATCACAATACTTTTGTGCCTTTTTTTCTGTTTTATCAGTTGAATGGTAACTTATTCATGCACTTCTTTAACAAAGCTTGCAATCTCTTGAACAGCGGCTGGTGAGGTTTGGGTGTGGAGTATGGCATCCCACTCCTGTGTTCATCGCTTCGTTGACGAGGGTTCCTTTGGAGGATCTGCATTGGCTGTCGCTCCATCTGGCCGGTTCATTGCTTGTGGTTGCCCCTCGGGGAATGTCAATTTGTATGATCGGGATGAAGCATTTAAACCAGCCATTAATGGACCATCGAGGCCCACACCCATTTGTACAATTTCCAACCTCGTCACCCCAATTACTTCTCTCAAATTTGATCCCTCTTCCGAACTCCTTTTCCTCTCATCATCTGAAAAAGCTCATGCTGCACGATTGGTAAGGAAATCCATGTGTTATAAATGTTTTGTTGTGAGTTAATAATGATTGTCTTTCATGCCATGTATATGATAACGAAGTAATGCATAGCATGGGTGATTTTCTATGGGTGCATCAAATAACTTCCATTATCTTCACTTTGAATACTTGCAGTCATAAAATTTGCAATATCCGAGGGATTTTAGTAGTCATGACACACTTCAGTAATTTTGTGTACATAAAGGGTGATCTAGGTGATTATCTTGAGAAAAATTCATAAATTTCACTTTTTACAATCTGTTACTTGCCATATAAGCTTGAATGTGATACTTAGTAATATTTAATGAGTTGTCTTTTGTATTCCTTCATCTTACCCCAATGAAGCTCACATGCTGCTTTGGTATTAATGAAGGATATAGCAATTGCATGGTCAAAAATTACTGGTATCTTAGACTCAGTGATTATGATGTATGCATACACGTTTTATATTTCCCTATTTCCCCTTATTTGTAGGGATAGACTTTTAACATGTAGTGTAGCATAGGACTTAATGTACAAAATCCCAAAATAGGGTAAACCAGACAGCCATTTTGTTTAAGACCAAATTACCATTTTGAATGTCTGACTGTGCAAAAGTAAAAACATTGAGAAATGATTATTTTTAATTGGGTGTTTAGTGCCCAGCAAAATTTAGTTCTTCAAAGGAAAAATCTACATTAATGTTGTTATGTTGTGTTGGAACACTGACAATAATAAATTACTCTTTTGAGTTAACACTGTAAAATGTAATTGTAGCAAAGCAACTCCAATGTATCATATTAATCCTTAACTAGACTGCTGTTGTCATCTTGCACCATAATCATATTTCATTCCTTCTTGTGGATGTATATGTTTCATTTGTTGAAGTTGAATATAATTTGAATTTTTTTTTAATTTATTAAAAACCTATTTCAGTCCTGTTTTTTAGTATTACTCCACTTTTACAGGACTCTTGTACTCTGTTAAATTACACTGTGGTGAGCTTCAGTTCTCTATTTTTTTTACATGTAACAGCTCTTGTTTCATGGTAGATGAATTAGCAATGTATCAGTGATTATTTTGAATGAATGAATTAAGTATAAAAGCCCGATATTGGTACACACTGAATAGCTTGAGATTAGTCCTACTTATCTTACAAAATAAACTAAGAATGTGAAGAGCCATCTACTCAGGGTCCACACTTGTAGCAAATTTCTTGTATTATGCAGATTGAGTGAACGTATAGAGGTGAAATAGATTATCCTCCTGTTTTTTCAGTTCCATATGCCTAGCCGGACAGTGTTTATAAACTTTCCCGGAAGAACCCCCAGAATGAGTAATCCTCTTTGTGTGGACTTTTCACCACATGGTGGTTACTTAACCATTGGATCCTCTAAAGGAACTGCTTTACTGTACAGGTAGGTTTTTAAAGCAGTGTTTGTAATCAAGGTACTAAGAATTTTTCCTTGTAATCCATGCATAACCTTCTAGTTCATAAATGTTTGGGGTCATTTGAGGTTAATTACATCTGGATTTAGCATATTTTGATATGTATACCTATATTTTGACATTTATTAAATATTTTCAAGTTTTCCTCAAAGATTACAATAAATAGCGTTGGTTCTTTTTGTGCTAAGTGTTAAAGGTGGAAAATACATATGTTCTCATTCCAAATAAAATAAAAACTTGTTATATAGAGGTACCATTTACTTCAAAATGCTATCTATATTTTTGCATCTATAGCATCAATGTCATCTATATTTTCAAAATGTCATCATATATATTAATGCTAAATATGGTACCCGACCATTAGAACACAATTAATTATGTTTATTTTTCCATGGATAAACTTAAATGACATTATAATTGATGATATTAATAAAGAAATACCACCGCCTCGATGCACTGGAGTAATTAGAAATCAATTAATGGTTTCTGGCGTAACTTTATGGAACCGATTCATTATAAATAAATGAAAGGACTAACTTGTAGTTCCACACGAAAACGATTTATTCACACGACCCGGGTTTCGAAGTAAAACTTCATCATCAGGTGAGCTCTCTACATTTGCAGCCCTTCTTATATAAACGCCAAACTGCCCTCCCCTCCGGCACGCAAACCAATCCTGACTTTACCCCTCCCAAACCTTCCTGATTATCTCGACCCCACCCCCGCCCTGGCTGTATATATAAGAAGGGCTTCAAATGTAGAGAGCTCACCTGATGATGAAGTTTTACTTCGAAACCCGGGTCGTGTGAATAAATCGTTTTCATGTGGAACTACAAAGTTAGTCCTTTCATTTATTTATAATTAGAAATCCTTCAGCACATGGATTACAGAGAAGATGTTTTGACCAACAATTTTCTTTACCCTTCACGTTCCCTATTATTGTGTTTTCCTTACCCATTTGCCAACTAAACTGACACCAAGCAAACCTTTTCAACTATGTAGTAACCCCTCCCAGCCTGCTACTTGATCACCCGACTAATTACCCAGTGCCAATCTCCCCGTTTACATTGCCCATTCCCCCACTCCTCTGCTAACTAACCCGATGCCAAGCAAACTTTTTTCAACATTGTATTAATCCCTCCTCCCAGCCTGCTAATTTATCAACATTACCAATCCTCCACCTCTTCCTACTTCAACTAATCCATGCTTTCCTCTCTCCTCTTCCTCTCTGTCCTGAGATATTTATAGTGTTTGACCTGTATTTTTACCTGATGATGTTATACCATATTGAAACCAAGGTAGTAAATAAAAAAGTTTTCTATGTGGTAAAGCCAAGCAATTGACGATATATTACCATTACAACTTAAACAATTTGCAAAGACAGTGCATTGTGATCATATGATTTTTCTTTGTCATTTACTGTGGAAAAAATTTGTTCTATATTGTTAGCTTAATGTGTATAGTATAAGTTTCACTAATTTGATTCCTGTACTGTATGAGCGGCAGGCATTACAAGTGGAAAAGGATTTGTTTAGGCCTAATGAAATGAAACAAAATTAGAATTTAATAATTAAGGCTCTATTTTCAGCTTCTTAATTGTGAACCTCATGTAAAAATATTTACCTTCTACTATTTCTTTGTATTACTACTTAGAATTTCAAATTAAGATTCACTCCATGGTAATTTACTTTTAATTGAATTGGTGACTATTTGGATTACTGTAGCTGCATTAAGAGAATTATTATTGTTGTATTTTCCATGTCATTGAATGTAATAATTTTTTTTTTCATTTCAGGCTTTCTCATTTTGGCAGTTATTAGAAGTGATGGCTTCGTTGTTGTCTGTTTATCAATGACTTGATATTCAATTGTTGGTGATTTTTTAATGCTGCTGATTTGAGTTCAGCTCTTCAAATATTTTGAAATGAATGTCTGGAAATTGAGAAAGAAAATAAAAATAAGTTTTTCAGAAAATATGCCAAAACAAAACAGTGATTTAATTTCTGCAGTAATACCTCCATCGACAAACACAGTTTCCATTTTCTTGAAAATTCATTCTTGTTTTTGAAAGGAAGTCTCATTGCGCAACAGAGATTAATAATGTTGTATCTCCAGAATAACACAATAAATAAGCAATGGAAAATGTCTTCAATGCCTGTGTATTTCATCCATTCCAATAATTTGTTGAATGTTTGTATATATAGAAGTATTAATTTTTTCTCTTTACTATGTGTTTAATATGATATCCTTTTTGATATGGTTCTACCCTGTCTAATGAGACATCCTTCGGTAAATTCTGAAACTTGAAATGTTGCTATACACTGCTGAAGCATGATCTTAGCACAAAGTTCTGCCATCAAAATGATCCGAGAAAGTAACTGCATATTGTAAGGTTCGATTAATTATGTACTTATGTTAGTGCTCAACTGAAATAACATATGGATGAGGACTCAATTACAGTATTTTTATTAATAATGGAGGTAGTAAACATATTTACCTACAAATGAATATCCCTGGATTCTTCATATTTATGGCTATCATTATCTTTTTCTGCTGCATTTTTACAAACTTTGAGATGAATGAAACTTCCTGCAATTAAAGACAACTTGAAAAAAAGGTTGGCATTTTCATTTTGAATTTTTAACAGTTATTATTTATTTACCCCTGATTTATCTTCATCATTTCCCCATAATGAAATGTCCTGATTTCTCATAGTGTTAAATTTCTTTGCTCTGAGTCATTTCCAAATGGAAAACAACAGTATTGCTATTTTTTCAATATGTGTAGGAAAAATCTTTAAGTGACCAAGTTAATATCCTTAAAATATATTTTAATTTCAAAATTATTTAATTTTTTTAGAAACTGGTAAGAGGGCTCCTCTAAACACGATGAGCTAATAAGTCGAGAAATTTGGGAAAGCTAATGAGATCTTCAGTTTAACCCTGTTAGCACAGCAATGGATGATGTTATCTCATATTCAGTAAATTAGACCATGCAAATGATAAAGTCCATGAAATTGAAGCCAATACTCACTTTCTAATAGCTTGCTTTATTAAGAAACAGAATGTGGTGAAATAAATATTTGAGCAATTTTATGGGATGTGGTATTACAAACTACAATTTGGAGAACTTCTTTCTTAAAGAAATATGTTCTACCTGTATGTGAAGCCCAAACTTTATCAGCAATATCAATGAAGCATCATTTTCTTTTAGTTTGTGACATTGTCAATTTTCTTTTGGAATACAAAAACAAGCTTCATTTAAGATGTTCTAAATTTTTGAGAGTCCCCTCCTGAATGCATACATTGACACGACTATTCACACTCGTACAGGCATAATTACTTGAAACAGGTCATGCCTGCTGCAGAAGTATCTATGGTCACTAACTCATACGACTGATTTAGCAAAATGACATTTTTTAGGCTCCAGTCAGAGAAGGCAGAAATAATGTAAGTGGAAGAAATAACTGTAAAATTCCATTAATCACCAATTTTCATACTAGTGTTTTTTCCTGTCAGGCCATCATCGGGCACATTTGATTTAAATGGTAAACTTTGGGGCAGAGGGTTTGTGTATATATTTATGTATTACTCTGTTATTGAACTGTTAAAGTGGCTTTTGGAAATCATCTCTGTGTACTTCATCCCATCCAACATCCCTATTCTATTCCTACCCTTCCCTTGTTTGCCTAACACTAATCGCAGTCTTCAGCATCCCACTGCTGATCAATATGCTTTTCATCCATTTTTCCTGCCTCCTTAGGATTTCTCCCAACAAACCCCTCACCTTGCCTACCATACCTAGTACTTCCTCATTTGTTTTCCTTTCGGACCATTTCACCTTCTCCACCCCACATTTCAAAAGCCTATAATCTACATCTATCCTTATGCTTCAGAGGCCAAGTTTTCACGGTGTGCATAACTACGCTCTTGTTACAGAGTTTTGACAAGTCGTTTCTTAACATCCTTTCTCAACGTCCATTTCATCAACTTCATCCTTCTTGTGAAATCTTCTTTTCCTAGAAAAATTCTTCTCCTGACGTCCCTACTACTTTCACCATGTTGGGTTAAAACATCTCCGAGAAACTTAGTGTTTCACCTGCTCTAGTTTTTGCCATCCTATTTTAATATGAAGGTTAGCTTTTCTCTTTCTGTAAAACCGCATAACCTTAGTTTTATTGATATTGATTCTCATACAATATCTATCGCGCTGAATTTGCAATTCACTCAGCAATGCTTGTAACCCCCTTGGCTGACTGACAAATTAGAGCTTGATCATCAGCAAACTTAATTGATTTTATGAATTCCCCGCTGACTTTTATTCCTATTTCCATTTCTTCCCATGCCTCCTTAATCATTTCCTTTACATGTACTTTGAACAACACTGTTGATATGGATAATCCAGCTTACACCTTAACTCTGTGCATTCGGACTCTCCATCCACCACTCCCATCTAAGGAGTCTGAAACGTGCAGGTTGTGGATCCCCCAAATCTATTCCCATTTTCTGCATTGTATTCTCATTATACCCAATTAACCCTTCAAATTCCTTTTCTAAATTTTTGAAACAGTCAAATACATCATTATTGTTATCTATTTGACTCTCTGTTAGTTACGCTGAACAGCACTGGTAATGATGGACAACCCTGCCTTACACCTCTTCCTAAGACTGTCCTTCTGGAATCCCCCTTCCAACTTGCATCTGAGCAGTCTTAGATGTGTACAGGTTGCGGATGTCTCCTATTCCTCCAATCTATGGTTTTTTTTGCAAAGAAGTCATTAATTCTACCCAAGTTACCCTACCAAATGCCTTATTGAAATCTAAAAAACAAGTAAATACATCCTAATTGTAATATATGTTGCACATTACTGTATGTTTGCTCATACTAGTATGCTAGCTCATTACTGTAATGACATTGCGTGTGCTTCTCCCGATCTTAAATCCAAACTGATTATCCCTTAAGTAATCGTTTGCCCTGCTCTCCATCCTTTTGTTGATGATCCTGAGAACCACTTAAGATGCATGGAAAATCAGAGTTATTGTTCTGTAGTTCTCACAAGATTTCTTTACCTTTTTCGGAAGAGGTACTAACACTGGTCTCTCAAAGTTTTCTGGCCAGATTCCTTCTTCATAGGTACTATGAATCAGTCCATTTAGTCTCTCCCTATCACATTTTCCTAAAACTTTTAGTAATTCCGTGGGATTGTGGTCTACTCTTACGGCCTTATTTGACTTCATTTCCCTTAACCCACTATCTCATCGTTGAGTGTGCCTGGAACTAAGCTATCTTCATCTACATCATATTCTCTTTCCATGTCAAACCTTGTTGGCCAAAGTTCTTTACTATACAGTTCTTATATTCCTTCCATCACTCTTGGATTTTTTCTGTTTCAGCTGTCATCATAGCCAACTTATCTCTTATTGTTCTCACAGATCATCTGTTCTTGCTTCCCAATAGTGTTTTAACCTTCTTGTATAGCACACCAATTTTACCGTTCCTTTGCAAACTCTCTATGTCCTTGCGCTACATCTTCCACCACTCATCTTTTGCTCTGTGTTACCCATCTCAATTTATTATTTAACCATTTATACTTCATTCTGCCTTACTCCGTGTTCATATTCTTCCATTCCCTTCTCACACCTATCTTTGGGATCATCTTATCTCTGAACCATGGTTTCTTTGACCTTTTCCTATCAGCAGTCTTATGGTTCTTTTTTGTCGTTTCCATTTTTCCTTAATCGTACTCAGCTTTTTTCACTCACTCATGATTTTCTCTACAGCTGGCTAATATCCCTTTCTTGTTATTTTAGTTAGTTAATGCTTTCAAATTCTATTTACTGACCTACCTCTGCCTTATCTTTTTGAATCAGATGCTAAACTTCATGAGTACTAAATTGTGATCAGAGTTCACTCCCTGGAAACAGTGCGAATTGACCACACTGTTCCTAATATGTACCCAACCATTGTATAAGCTAACTGATCTATTTATACCTATGCCTTTTTTGGTGTCTAAAGCAAGTGTTGGTGATGACTAACCCTTTCTCCTGCAGAATTCAATCACTTTCTCCCCACAGTCATTCCTTGTACCTAACCGTAGTCCTCCACCTTATCACCATCTCTTCCTTCGCTGTATTCCAATCCTCCATCACTCTCAAATGTTTCCCTGCAGAAACACTCACAAGCATATCCTGTAACTGATCGTATACCTAATCGACTTCTTCCTCCTTATGATTACTTGGTGTCATGTGCACCTGAACAATGACCAAGTTTGTCGGTTCTGCTTTTATCTCTTCTAGTAATATTTTACCTGTTGCTTTCTCTATGTTGACTATACTTCTTCCTAACTTTTTATTCAATATTATGGCAACCCCTCACTGGCTTTCATCCCCTATGCTGTTTATTACTCTATAACTATCACTCCAGTAATCCCCACTTTCCTTCCAAAGTCTAATCCATTTTCCTTTTGCCTGTATCCATGTGAATGTATATATGTTTGCCATATGGTGGGTTTTTCGTTTTTGAATGTGTATTAAGCTAATCTGGCTTGTCTCCCTCTTCTGGCTATGAGTGCCACATAACGCACTGTTCTTATCTGTTATGATGTTGTAAAATTGGTTTCCTACTGTCCTTTTCTCTTGTCAGGAAGTCTGTCCATTTCTCCTTTGGTGTGTGAAACAGCTCCCCAATGCCATCTCCTGGCCTAAGAATCAGGGCACTTGGTTGCACAAGCCCTCAGCAGATTTCAATGTAAATTATGTTTCCTCGATAGCTCAAGTGGTTACAGCATCGGCCCGGCAAGTCAAAAGATCTGCGGTTCAAATCCGGGACAAGTAAACATTTTTTCACTTGTGATCTGCTCGATTTCACCTTCCCCACCTCTCCAGTATTTGTCCTTTAAGTGTGTTCCTATCCTGTCTGTGTCCATGTGAATGAACACACACACGTTTGTATATATATATATATATATATATATATATATATATATATATATATATATATATATATATATATATATATATATATTTTTTTTTTTTTTTTACTTGGGTTATTATTTTGATTTGCATAAAATATAATATTACAAGCTGGTGGTAAAATGTGCAACCTTTTAAAGCATAATTTGCAGCCACTTGTTTTATTTTCACTAGCAATAATTCACTTTATCCATTTCTACAACCTAAATATATGTGAAGAAAGGGGTGAATTGACTTCAGCTGCACTTGATTCTAGAAAAAATATACCCTCATTTCATTGTAACATTGCTGTGGGAAGCTTACATATAGTAAATTGTACACAATGTGTCATCAAGTGATGCAATTTCAAGAATACGTATCCAACGTTCATTACTAATTAAGGGCGATATTTAAACTTTTTAGGGTAATCTGATTGAACAAACGCTTCCATTTACTTGGACAAGAATATGAAAACGGTTTGCTGTAAATTGGATATTTGAACTGAATGGTCTGATAGGTGGATGACTAGAGCAATGGAGTCATAAACTGGGTAGATTGACAGTGTTTACCATTCATTGTGGGTTTTGAGATTGAAGGAGACTTTGAAAACACTTGGATGTCAAGAAGCTGGAATTTACTGGTACAAGTTACGTGCACCGTAATTTAATATTTGCGGGCAAAACGGTGACCATCTTAGTTTGCAACTTCTGCCATCAGAGGCAGCAATTTCCGGCGCTTTCTCCCGGCTTCCAGGTATTTCCTATTTCTTTCCTCTTCCGTCCTTTGCGCTGTACCGCTGGTGTAGAGTTGATGGCGTCATCGATATTGCGTTAAATTTTTAATGTAAATTGAAGAATATTTGAATTTCTATAGCAATAGAATTAAAATATTTTTAATGTCTTATAAAGGTACTTTTCTTTTCAACATACTTATATTTATCGAGACTAATTTTATTTTCTTTATTACAGTTGCTTCACTCGGCTCTTTTCCGGTCTGACGTCCGCGATCTTTCCTTTCCGTGAAGACACGTGCCAGAGGTTGCATGGTTGTTTGCACTATCCTCAGTATCTTTTCGTTGTTCTCACCAGCCATGGCTCAAGCACGGGAAAGGACTTTCATCATGGTCAAGCCTGATGGAGTTCAAAGAGGTCTTGTTGGAAAAATCATAAAAAAGTTTGAGGCCAAAGGCTTTAAACTAGTAGCCATGAAATTTATGTGGGTAAGTGATATTTTGTATTTGTGCGTTTTGAAATTATAGTTCTTCACGGTCACATTAATTTTTTTGAAATGGTGTATTAGATATGTCATGCATTAATTATGTCTTTCGTACAGGCTTCTGAAGAACACTTGAGGAAGCATTACGCTGATCTTGCCGGTCGTCCGTTTTTTCCCGGTCTCGTGAAATACATGAGTTCAGGACCAGTTGTACCCATGGTATAGTGTTCATCCTTCAAATTGTCATATGGCTTATTCTTCATTCTAAGTCTTAAGGGTTCTCTTTAACTTAATTATGTTCCCATAAGACCTATCCACTGGTGTACCATTCGCTTGTCTTTATTTTTTCTGTGGGTTGAATAATTTTTTTTGTTTTTATTTTTTTGCTTAATATGTAGTCTCACCAAGGTAAGATTCACCGTTACATTATACATAAGTTAGCATTATCATTTCCGATGTGTAATTTTTCCCATCAGACATTGAAATAAGTTTTGCAATTTGTGAGGTAAATGGAAATGGGGTAAATTCGGGTGGAAGCTGTTGAGTAAGTCACGCTACCGGCACGCTACGTTACCTCACGAGGACCTTGTGCTCGCTTCATCACGCAAGCCTATTGTTGATGGATTAATAATTCCCGAATTGTGTTAGAATCTTTTGTAATATATGATGAAAGGATGCTTAATATTTCGAAATGTTAATGGAAATTCGAGTCGAAGCACTTTCATTATTTAGTCTATTTCTATAATGGTGTCGAATTTCCAGGGAGTTACTCCATGGTATGGCGAGCATTCGCCCCCTATTATTTATTAATTCATTCCTTTTAAGTGTGGCGTTGTCTACTGTCTTGTGGTTAGATTGCGTGCAATATATATTTTTACCTTCATAATTATAATTAGTAGATGGATACTATGGTCTTCATCTCAGATTCGGTTGATCGTTGAGGACTATAGGTAAACCGCGACCAAAATAATGAAGTTTTAAAGAAAGTTAAAATGAATTTTTGTCCTTGAGCCTTCTGAAATTGTTTCTGTAGAACGGCTAAGTGAATAAGACAGTAATAACTCTTTAAGTGATAATTGTTAATGTTTCTGTATTCCGCAGGTGGTAAATAGTTTGCTTTCGGTGATTTTTACGATATTAGTACTATGTTGTGTATTCTCATTTTAATCTGCACTGCGGTATCTCCAGCACCTGGTTGTATCCACGTGTTGGTCGCTTTGTCAGTGCGAAAGCAATTGCATGACTGCATCGTTGGTGGAAGCATATACTGTTGCTTTTTACCTGGTTTATGTCTGCAACAACTCATGTTTTATTTCAATTTCTAGTTATTTCGTATCTTGATTAATAAAACTAAGGTGGTTTTTTTATTTCATCTCATTCTATGTTCGTTTTCATACCCTTTATGCATAATCGTAAACCTTATATTATTTCATACCAATTACCTGGATGTCGTCCATTTGCTTTTATTCAGACAACTGCAATTAGCTGAAATAATTCAGTTGGTTGGAAGTTCACGTAGGAAAACTTAAAACTTATTTTTGCCAATTCTAGAAAATAAGGGCCTAGGTCCAACTTTTTTGTGAAAGGTCTGATTTTATTTGAAGAATGGGAATACGATTTGGAAAATATTCCTGTTGAGAATGAAGTTTATTTTTGTGGTGATATTATTTTGCATGTGCCGTCAGTCATTATTGCAAAGCCCTGGCATTTACCAAATCTGTTATGATTGACCATTGATATTAGTGAAGAGTAATTAGATATGGGTTGATCCACAAAGGAATACTGAGTTAAATTCCAAACCCTGAAGAGAGACATCAGGGAAAAGGATAGGAGATTGTGAGGAACTGGAGAAGTCAGTAGAATTCATAGAAACTGTTAAAATTTTGGCTAATCAAGCATTGGTTAGGCAGTCAGCTTAAGGGTTACCATGATAGCTGAGAAAGTTAGAAAATCAGTGATAGGAATGGGATTTAGAACAGCGTAAGCAAAACAAATGTTAAGTGGTTTCCTGGGGAAGGATAAATTGACCATTAACATAGGTGAGCAAAATGTAAGGGTAAAATGAGTGGCAGTTTACTTCACTTAAGAAGTTTTTGGATAACGTTGATGACAGTAGTATGCCATGGAGCACAATTTCTATTGCTAGAAAACTTGGTTGTCCCAGCAAGATGGTAGGCATAGATTATAGGATTTTGATATGTGGGCATTGGGAAATCTGAAGGGGGCAGAAAAAGAATTGATTAAAAATTATTAGGGGTGAGGCCATGGTAGGGAGGAATTCATATGATGCTGGATAGGTGGGTAAAGACTTATTAGGGTGGATGTGAAGCAAGCAAAGTAGGGATAGGCAAAGGTTAGGAATGATGGGAGATACAAAGTATGTGGAATTAAAGAGCAGTTGTATAATCGGGGGTGTCAGGTTTTCTCTTTAAGAAATGTAGGACTGTCCAGTGCTCCTACAAAACCTACCATGAAACTGTAGACTACCGCATTTTTACCTACAAATAGTCTAAAACTGAAGACTGATTCACCCCAACATTGTTGCCTGAAGTGATTCCCTGCAACATTTTAATGGATTCATTTCTTTCATCACGATGGTCACCTTGCCTAGAAAAAAATGAATTGTCCTCTTTCCTAAAAGAATGAGGTAAAGGGCAGAGTTATTTTGTAAAAGTCCCCAATGTGACAAGGGAATCAGAAAGTTATTGTGAAAATGTTCCTTTAGTAGAGAGGTTTGCTCAAGGCCATCACTTCACATGCAGGGTTTGACAAATGTCAAAAAAATAGTTGTTTTGTAGTAGTTCATATGATACTAGTTGCTTGTGCAGCAATGAGATATGATTCACAAGAGTACCTAATCATATTCCAATCAAAGAAAATCAGGTTAAAGAAATGTAGAAACATTGAGGAAATGACTCGAAATGGGTGGCGGAATTGTTCATTTAGGAAAAATTTTGCTAGACAAGGCAAGCATGCTATACCTTCAATAACAAGAACCATTCTAGCTTAAACTATTATGTTTAAGTATCATTATGAGTATATCTAGTTTAAACCTTGTTTCTCGTGCCCACTTAATGCATGCAGTGTGTGTGCATTGGTCCCCCTGCTTGCAAACTGAAAGGAGAACTGTTCAGGATAAATATGTAGTCATAATCAGCAAACCTTTGTTTTAATTAGTTTTTGGACAGTTGACCTGGATTGTTTAAAATTAAAATGGCTGATACCAATTTTGAAGTGAAATAATTTAAATTTTTTCATGTCAGGTGTGGGAAGGACTCAATTCTGTCAAAACTGGCCGCGTGATGTTAGGTGCCACTGACCCTAAGGACTCAAACCCTGGTACCATCCGTGGAGATCTGTGTGTTCAAGTTGGAAGGTATGTCTGCTTGAAAATCCACTTGATGGTGAAAGATTTGAACACTTACTTCTGCTTTCATGGCTTAAGTTTTCATAGATAATTAATGCTGAAAATATAACTCAATAATTTCTTTATTTTACATTTAATAAATAAATGTATTCTTGGAAGATATCTTTAGTTTGATCTCTGGCAATAATTAAAAACTAAGGGATACAAACATGTTTTTGGCATTCAACATGTTTTCAATTTTTTTTTTCAGAAATATAATCCATGGGTCAGATTCAGTGGAGTCTGCTCAGAAGGAAATAAATCTCTGGTTTGAACCAAAAGAACTTGTTCAGTGGCAACCAGCTGCAGAAGCCTGGGTGTATGAAGACTGATTCAACACAGGAAGTTTTTAAAGATTTAAGCATTTAATGCTCGGAAGATTGTTCTCCCCTGATTATCATTCCAGTGATCTCTGGTACATATTAAACTTATTTAAATGTTCATGCGAGTTTTATTGATACTCCCCTGACTCCCTATTCTTTGTATTTTTTTTAATTAGCTATTATTGATGTAAGGGTTAAATTGACCTATGCATTTTATATTTGTCTTTAAACTCTCTAGAGAATTTTATCTTGTTCCCACTCATTTGTTCCCTTGAGCCATTACCCAAATTAGATTGACAAATTGCAAGTATGCTCTACACCCTCATATCCTATCTTGCTGAAACATACTCTGTTTTTTGCGGATTGTTCTTTGAATAGTATAGCCTCTTGAATGCATATTTTAAAATCATTTCAAATTTACATTTATCCAAATGTGGCTTAAGTATGATGTGGAATGGTTAAGGTGAGTCTACAGTTTCTAGACAGGCATTTGAGGTATACCCAAAAAAACTAAAATCAGTTTTTGCTTGATAAACCTCAATATTAGAGTGTTCCAGGTTTTAAGTTCTTTCTTGTAAGTGAATTGTCAAGGAACTTAAGGAATCGTCTTTTGCAATATTCTAAGTGTGTAAGTATAATTTTTTCATTGAGTGCATCATGGCTGTGTGAATAGGCCAAAATGTTTTGGTTTTTCAAATTATACTGAAAGGTACATATGAGGGTAGAATATCACATTTGGCACCCGTGTTGAATCTTTTATGTAAATCCATAATGACCTAAGTTAAATGTGTATTTTTCGAACTATGAAGGTCTTCATTGTCAATCTGAAGATGGCAAATGGTAAATTTTTTGACTTGAAGTGAACTAAAATCTAGATACAGTTGTATCTGGTATTGTGTTACTGCCGGTTTGACTTTCCTAATTTTAATGTTTAATTTTCTCCAATTTCCCATCAATGGCAATATTCTGTTGCATAGTCATTAAAATATGATATACTGCTGTCACAGTAGTACTCATTTCATTCGAATTAGATTTTTGCATAACCTTTTTATCGAATGCCTCTAAGATTTACCTAAATTTGAGTTGTTCTTGATATTTAAATTTCTATGCCAAATGTTGGTTTAAAAGCAATTTTTGATGTCTGGAAGGAATGTTACAAAGTGATATTTAATTAACTACATAGTTGGGTGAATAAGTTAAAATAATAGAAGAGTCAGACACATGGGAAATCATTTTATTTGTGATCTGCAAATAAGCAAAACATTTCGTGACAGGAGATTATAAAAAATCCTTCTAGTTAATCTTAAAATATTTGAAAGACATCAAGTAAGTTAACTTCCCATTAAATGAGAACAACTTGGTACATTCCCTCTCAACCTTAGATTAGGAGCCAGCAGTACTTAAATGGCTGAAAGAGAACAATGGGTAAAATAGCATAACCTAGAGCTGTCTGTGAGTACTCTTTTGAAGTTATCTTTTATTGACCATTTCAGATTCTTACCATCATTACTGTCATAGATGAAATCATGTTGTATTCTAGTCACCAAACTGCAGGAAATGACCTTTATGGTGGGAAACTTCCATTACCATCAGAGGGATCCATCTTATTGGGTGCACCTCCATGTTAAATGGCTACTTCTATTGCAGATGGCCATGGCTCCTGTTTGAGACAGCATAGGTTAAATGACATGCTAAATGCTTCAGTTTTGACCTATTTACAAATGGGAAGTAATTACAAAACATCAATATTAAGTATTTGTGAATTTCAAGGCAAGTGGATTGGATGACAATTGAAGGTCATCATAGGTTTTTTAATACAGCCCCAGAGCACCCCATCATTTATGGTAAATATTTATGGTTGTTGTGGGTACTTGTGAGAGATTAATGTTTGGATTTCAGATGCCTAGATAAATGAAGTGCCACAATTTTGGTGATATGAGAATCCATATTTACAATGAATGATGAACTAGTGCTCAATTATTGCCTTTCAGGCTCTATTTGGACTTGTTAGTAAGCATTGCATGGTCTGAGATAGTTCAATCTGCAAACATAAAATGAGGTCAAAACAAGAGTAAGAGCCAAGAATCCATTGATAGAATACTTTCATGTTCTTGTAGGAAATTTTGGGCAGTGATAGTATGGTAGGTACTACATTCAGCTGTTGACATGGGCATGACTTCCTCTGGATACACTATACACTAAAGTCAAGTTACATGATTTCTTTATTGCATAACAGATTTTCCTTGAGTTATACGAGGAAAGGGGCTGGCATCCTTATCATGATGTGCGAACTTCATTCCTCTAGGGTGAGGGTGGCAAACAAATGGCTCGGGCGCAGAGGTACGTGGAGCTATTACTTTGGTGCACATCTGGGAGTATGCTATAGGAAAATCCACCGCAAGTTAAGATTATAGGGTCAAAATAGCAACTAAGATTGATTCGACTAAGGTGCAGATGGGAGGCAAAGCAGATCACCGTGTATGTTAGTGGCCTCTACTATCGGAGTAATTTCTTCAACTTCGAGTAGTCCTGTGAATTATTCCTGTGATGTATACTTTCCATTTACGTGAAATCATTCTAAACATTGTTCTTGTAGATCACATATGTCACTAAGCAAGACTAGTAGGTTGTCTGCATTAGAATGTCTATCGCTCCATTGCTACCCCTAACATGCTCTTTCCTCGGTTGTAGTTTGTTTTATTCACTTATAATGTTTGAGTTACCTTAAAGAATAATTGATCCATTTTTTTCTGAACTCGAAAATCAACAAGATTAATTGCATATATTACTGTGTTGCTCGAACAAAAGGCAATTTTATCTCTCAAGAAAAAGAATTTCCAATCTATGTGATATAACTTTTACTTCAAACTTCCTAGTTCTCTGAACAGTGAAGTCGTGTCACTTCCACCCTTTTATATTCTCCTTGGAAGGAATATGCAGTCTATTTTACAGCCTATTAGCTATTTTAATTTTTATGTTGTTTAGTTTTTCTGAAGTTTGTATATCTGGTGGTCTATAATTTGCCCTTCCTACCAATGCCTAAGGTTCTACTTGTATGACATGTTATTGCTTAACTTGGCATTGAGTATAATATGGTTAGCAGTGATTTCAGAATTTTTTTATATTTTTTGGGATGATTACATTTGTCATTTTAACAATGGTAATGGTTTCAATCAGAAGATGATTGCTTTAGAGAAGACTCAGGAGTCATTGACATTGTCTCCCTGCCAATCCTCACCTTGCCTGCCATCATATTGAATGTGAATAATAGATATTTTCTTCCTAGCACATTCACATTTATTTCCTGTTTTATTTTTTATATATTGTGCATATCATCTTATAGATTGATAATATCTACTCCATCCCTTTGAATGTTGGCATATGCAGTAGGATTATCCCTAGATTGGCTTAATCTACTATTTTATCTGCCAATGCAATTCTATCTCTTGCCTGCTCTTTATTCATTGCCCTTTTTCTCTTTTTGTATTTCCATACAATAGCAACTCCATGTTCTCTTTTCTTCCCCTCTGGTATAAATAACTTAGTCACTCTAGTCTAGTCTGCCTTTCCATTTTACCTCACTCAAATCTAACATTTCAATGCTTCCTTTCTGAATACTTTCTAACTTATGTTGCATCATTCTTCTAACATCCCAGGTTTCCTTTACTGCCGTTGATTTCATCTTCTGCTCCGTCTCCCTTTGATGTATTATGTTTTTGGCTTCGCTGCTTACAGAGTTCTTGACGTGAAAGATTATGGAGGAATTGTCTCCCCTAATAATGGGTGCAATACATCCCATTTGGGCAAATCCACAGTTTTCATGATTCATTACTCTCTTATTTTTATCCACCATTATCATGGAAGAAATAACTGAGATGGTTTCCCATTGACCCCCTTATTTGTGTTTTATTTTCATCACACACTCATAACTCACTACTGCAGGATGGCCAATCCGGACACTGGCTTTTCACATCTCTCCTTCCCTTTGTCTTATTTGTCATGGATGCCTCTACTCAGAGCTATTATCATTCTCTTGCTGGTAGATCTTTATGGATCTTCTGAATGCTCAAGCAAGAACCTTCACTACGTAGAGGTTGCATCTATAGAGGTGGAAAGTGAATTAGATGTTTAAATATTGAGTAAATAATTGAAAAAATGAAAATTTATTAGTGTTTTAAACTTAGAATAGATAATTTGTTGAAAAATTAAATTTGTTCTTAGGGAGTTTTTAAGGATTGGTTTGAATTGAGACCTGTGTTTTTTGTGAAAATGGTGAAACTAATGTTTCTTTGTTATTTCATTGTCCAATTACTTCATTACAGTGCCCAATGGACTTAGTTTTACATGTATGTGCATTTACATATTTCTGATTATTGAAAAATATTTCTTGGTACTATACTGTCTGATAAATAATGCTGCCAATGAAATATACAATTAAGGTCTCCCATTGGCATTATAAAGAGGTAAATGAAGCATTTATATTGATCACTTACATTTTCAAATGAATGGCAAAACATAGTCTTAATTTTTAAAATTACGTTTGGTGTGTTAATCAAACTCTACTGCAAATGGAGGTAAATAAAATGGTGGATTGGTTGGTAAATAATGGGATGGATATTAATGTAGCAAATGCAAATTCATCACTTTTAGTATCCAGGTAAATGGAACCAATAGGGACTGCAAATCCTTGAAAATGTCATTCCTAGAAGTGTTAGCTGTAAATACATATTTATTGAAGGATTTAGGGTGAGGGCTGAATGTAAAATACATGGGTAAGAAAGCTTTCAAAACTCTGCATTGGTTGACGAGAAACCTCAAATGGAGCATTATAGCAACTAAAGAAAAGGCATATAAGACTATTTTTAGAGCATTCATCATGTATGGGACCCACACAAAGAAGGACATATTAAAAAAACTGGAGAAGGTCCAAAGAAAGGCTGCCAGATATGTACTAGGGAAGCGTAGGTGGATGGAGAGTATGACTGATTTGTTATAAACACTAGGAACATTTACGAAGTAGAAGTAAAATAACTAGACTTTGTTGAATGTTCCATATTTTGAAGGGAGAGAAAGCTTGGGCTAAGGACAGTGGCAGGAAATCCAAATTTTATTGGCAGGAATGATTGCAAATTCAAGGTAGAATGCCAGACACAAAGAACAAATAAAAAAATTGTAATTTCTTAATGAAACAATTGTTGATTGGAACAGTTTATCTGTAAAACTATTTGAGCCATTTCCGAGCAGGGTAAATACTTTAAGAAAAGGAATAAACATTTTATATAATAATTTGATTGATGTTTTGTGTAAAATTGTATGTAACAGCGTAGTTTTGATTTTTTTCTTGTTGATTGGGAAACTGATGCAAATAAGATGGGGATTTTTTTTGTGTTAGATATTGGTGTTTGGATGTAAGTGTATTGTTTTTATTCTGGCTGACTTTATTTATTATCTTCTATGATATTGATTGTATTTGAGATGTCATATTATTTATCTAAGGCAAGTTTGATTGTAATACTTGGGATTTGTGTGGCATCTGACATTGTCTCTCTGCACACATGTGTTTTAATAATAATAACAATAACTGCATTTTAATAATGGTGTGGCAATTTTCACTCAATGATGTTGTTATTATGTAAATTCTGATAATATCTGTCCGAAATACTCAAACACTATCACCATTGCCTCAGCATAAAAAAACCAGGTGATGTATATTATTCCTAGCAGTTTAATGACAATGGAACATTGATTAGAGCAAAAAGCGACTCAACAAATCTTTGTAATTGAGTGTGCTTTTGTATTGGATGATAGGCGTATATTGGAGGCTTTTGAATGTGTATATGAAGAAGGGTGGAAAAGGTGAAATGGACAGAAAGAAAAACAAACTAGGATGTTCCTGGCATGGTAGTGGAGAAGAAAGGATTGTTGGGAGAAATCCAAAGGTAAAATGGGTTCTGAACATTTTGATGGGCAGTGGGAAGTTGAAGAAGCGGAAATAGCACTAGGCAAGGAAAAAAACGGTAGGAATTAGATTGGCATCTTGGATGGAATGAAGGAAGAAGGAATGTTAAATCGAAAGGAGGCTTACTGTGAGTGTTTAGCATCAGGTTGTTCTGTTGAAGAGATAAGGGAATTTTTCTTGAATTGTGTATCTATGCTTATCGAAAAGCCACCCTAACAGGAGAATTACCAATAATATCAATACTAATGCAAAATGTTCTGCTTACTACTTGGATTGAGGTATTATACTTACACTATCATTACATGCTTTGAGGTTTAAATACATTGCATTAATATTTGCAGAAAAAGAAAGATTGATTACAGTTTTAGGGATATATTAACCGGGGTTTTCATTCCATTTTAATGAATTACAGCATTGACGTTAACTTTTTTCATCTTTAAATTATCCGCTCATATAATCGTTATTATTTTGTCAAAACAGTTCTAAGGAAGTGGTAGAGAGGGCTCTCAGCGGTAGCAGACGATTCTGCCACCTACCGATACAGAAAGCGCGCCTTAGTCGTTCCACTCCGCTGTCGTGATGCTTTGGTAAACATTCGCCGAGGGGATGAAGACCTTTCTTTGTCATTTCAGTATTTCTGTTCATTCGATATGGTATTAACATCTTAAACTGCTGAACTATTATTGATAATATAGGCTGTGCCATTTTAGACCTTTTGCTGAAAGAATGCTGACCACAGAAATGGAAACGAAGAAGAAGAGAGTGTACAAAGTCGTTTTAACTGGAGGTAATTCATACTTTATTTACTTTAAAAATAAAATTACAACTGTGTGTGACTAATTTCAAAATCTTAATGCCGCGGAAAATATTTAGCGGTCGATTTGATCCAAAATGGGCAATTTAAATGTTGTTGTAATTCTGCACAGGGTGGGTTGGTTGCGGTAATGTTTTAGGCATCAGTTCGTGCATAGAAGTGTACTTCCGTTGAAAAACGTTGAGCAATTGAATTATACGCTTTTCTTAGAATTTTAATGTAAATAAAGGATTCTACTAAAGCGTCAGTATTTTACTTACTGTGGATATAATTTATTACTTCTGTTCGCAGGACCATGCGGCGGAAAGACAACGGGTCAATCGCGTTTATGCACTTTTTTTGAAAATCTTGGATGGAAGGTGAGTGTTTTTGTATCTTTATTGACGACTTCTTTGTTGGTTGGCCGAACAGTACTATTACTATACCTCGTATTGATTATAGTTTATATATTTTGTGATTTTATCACAAATGTTGGTAGTAATCAGTATCTACGTTTGTTTACATTATACATCGCCTTCCCCCTCGCGCAAGCTCTTTAACTCTGTTGTTCAATTTTACGTGTAAGTTAAAGTTTAGGGTGGTGCACCAATATATGCATTGTTTTGGCATACGTTTAGATTAAAAAATAACAAATTCGCTTTTCAAACTATTCCATGTTTCCATCTGTAATTTAGTCTCATATTGAACCGCAGATGTACCCTAAGATATTATTATTATCATTCTTTTGATGGTGCATGCAATTATTTGGGGAAAAATGACCATGCTCTCCCACCTCTTACTTCTTGCTAGCTCATATCTTAAATGTTTTTATGAACCTTGAAGCATACGTGTTGAAAGATGCACATTGTGAACTGCTGTTTTTTCTGATTTTTTGGAAACATCAGTTCAGGATAAAGTGGCTTTATAATTTTCAGCTCGTCGATTATGTCATTTTTATTCAATTTCCTCATTTTTCAGGTTTTCCGAGTACCTGAAACGGCCACCGTACTTCTTAGGTAAGTCAATTTGTTAATATTAAAAAAAAAGTTGTTTATAGCAACGCAAAAATAATGATGTAAAAATTGTTTTGATTTAGGCAGGTCATTGTTTGCTCTTGAAAATATCACTTTGTAACGTAATGTGTTTGGTAGATACTACTGGTCTTGCTTTGGGTAGTTTTTCTCTGATGTACGTACTGTCGAGAGATGTCAATATTTCTATTCGAAATGTAGTTCTTTGCTGAAAGAGTCAGACGAGAATGGAGAGGACTTTTTTGAATTGATTGTTCTCCTGAAATGAGCGCCAGAAGATATTTCCTTTACATACTAACGTGGTGGAGTGGCTCTTAAGACTCGAGTCTTAAGACCTTCGCTTAAAAATCTGTCCATCTATGGTATTCGAGCAGTTCTTAACCGCGGGAGGGAATTTGATGTTTCTCCTCCTAAATACTCTATAATAATTGGGGCATGGGGCAAATAAGCATTTATATTAAAACAAAGGGAGAAGTCCGAGCGTCCAGTCTCTTCAACAAAAGATTTTTTCTGGAAGTCCTGCTTGCCCTAGGAAGGCTATTTTCCTGTTTCGTGTATTTAAATTTGTATGAAGTGACATTAACATTAGGCAACAATCCGAAGCAGCCACCAAGTACTGAGAACTTTCTGGCTCCCCCACTAATGAGCATTGGACAGCCGTCCCAGAAGTTTTGCAGAAAAAATGCTCGATGATTCGACATTCTCCCTAAGAAATGCTGATATATAATATCGCATTTGCACACAGTTAATCGTTTTTGTATGGGGCTGGTGTCTGAATGTGGATATCTTTCATGTATAAACGAGATTGGTAATCGAAATAGTTTGCTTTAATTATAACTAGTGACCATGTGTCGGTTACGTATTACGACACCATTCGATTGATCTACCGCAGTTGTTCTGAAGCAACTTATCCTTGAAGCTCTTCAGGCCGGATGAAATTTTCAATGATGATCTAAGGTGCGGGACGAGTGTGCCGATATTAAGTTTTACGAAAAGTTTAAAGAATGGAATGGTAAAATTTTCGTTTGACGGAACAACAATATCTGCAGAGGTAAATCCTTATCTTAGCATTAAATACCATTTCCTGCGCTAGATAGCTGTCTCATTTCCTTTCAATTATAACGTTTTACATTTTTGTCGTCTACGCGATTTGTGTACACGCTTAACTGAATCATATCAGTTCAAATATGCCCACACGTTCTATCGTGCATTCACTGGCATGCATTATGCATGCGAATTTCTTTTTACCCAAGATTGAAGTTATTTCGTTTCCTCTGGTGAAATAAGTTTTTACACCGGGCGACTTGTGCCCGAAGGGGATTAGATACCTTGGTGTGTGCACCCGACATATCAACTGTACATAAAGCTTATTTATTCAAACTAAAAGAAGCCTGAATTGAGAATCAATTCTGAATGGTAATTTTATCTATAATAAGTAGGGAAAAATGCCTCTCAGTAACTATCTATATTTTTCACGCGTGCGCATGCGTTTTATATTTATTTTTCGTTTGTAGTCCATTGCAAAGCGTGAAAGAAATGATTAGCCGACACGGTGAACGGTAAATTGGAGCTTTGGTAGTGATGTAACAGAATGCCTCATAAGCGCAACGATGTTGATGCGCGGACGGATAGCGTGCCCGGGGAACGTGGGAGTACTCCGCGGCCTCCGTCTTTGACCTTCCCCTATCCGTTATGCAGTCGGAAGGGACGGCCGTGACGCTGCCGCCCATTGTCAATGCCACCCGACGGGGTGCGATGTATTCCCCTAATAGGGTTTAATAACCTCTGCAGGGAGCGTGGGACTTATGCCGCTGCCGAGTGAAATGGTCAGCACATTAATAATGTAATCTGCTCGAAATATTTGATGAAATATTGTTTCTGATCATCGTTTAATCTCGGTGCGATTAAACGATGATCAAAAATTATAGTCCTGCGATAAGGTCTCGCCAATTGATTAAATCCGATTGGTTGGTCCATGGATGAAGGACAAGATTTTTGTAAGGATATACCTTGGGATAACTACATCGGGGATGTTTCTTGAGGAGGCCACGGTAAGATGTATAGCTCTGAAAATTTCTCATTTCAGCTGGTCTGGTTATATCAGTTTAGCTCAGTTATAATATTGGGTGAATTGAATTGATCATGGGGCCCGCAATTCACATTAATAAGAATCGCGAGTATCATTGTCGTAACTGGCAAACATCTTGTTAAAAGTTAAATCGCTGTCGATGTTCGATAAAAAATGTTGATGGATCGCCGTAGTAGTGTGCGTTTTCACCAAAAAATACTGAGTTCGTATCTCGCCGTGGATATTCATTTATTTCCGATCTTGTTGCCCCGTGTCATAGCCTAGAGATGGGTGGACGGGCGTGACCTTACTTGCGAGAGTGGCTGAAAGCGATGGCGAATCCGGTTGGACCAGAGGGTTGGTTGACGTTTTTCGGGTCAAGCCAGTGTCTTCAGAGCTGGTCGTCGCTCTGTTATAGTGACCTGAATGCTCTGGCAACAAGTTGTCATGCTTCAAAATTGCACGACAACAGACTATCATGTACTTTTGTTTTTTAATAGTATAATCTAGGAGTAGTAATTATTTTGATGTACCGTTGAGGTTTATTCCTGTGATTAAATGACTCTTAAGGACGAGTTTCTTCTCTGCGTGCCCTGATCTACCACTGCTGAAACCAGCCGTTTTAGCGTTGTGTAACGTTACAGTGTAGCTGACCAGCGTTAAGGTAGCTGCTAAGATTGTCGCCAAATCCATGACTGTCCCTACGGAAATATTACTTTTCCGTCGGTTTTTAGAAAGGTGAGATTGGCGGAGCAGAGGGAAAAAGCGCTCCTATAGAGAGAGATCTAATTTCAGAAATTTCGAAATGCCCGCTTACTATTCGGGGACGAGGATAAAGGTTGGAAGCGCAAAGGAAAAGGTGCAGACGCCCTAGGAGAAGAATAATTGAATCAGCGTGGCTGCACAAATTCCATGATTTCGACCAGGCGTCGTCGCTATCTAACTTATTTCTGCTCCAGTTCTGATGTTTAATTTACTCCTGCTCTTTCGTCGAATTGGGCTGTGCAACTCGTTTTAAAAATTAAAAATTTGGAATGTTATCCGAACTTAAACGAACCTGAAATGAGAGCGTTAAGGGATCTTGAAAAGTGATTTGAATCCGCCGATTCTTTTACTTGGCGTCACGTGGGCGCGATTGTTGCATACACGTGTGGCGAAAGTAATCGGAAACACATATTTAATATAGAGCTACCCTTTTCTACACCGTGCCTGTTATGTTATGCGTATCATCTTTTTTCTTGTGATTTTCCTCCGCTTCATTAAATAAATTACGTGGCTTTAATTTATGTAGCCTTGCCGCAAAGTGAGCCGCAGAAGGAATCCTTGCAATGACCGAGTTATTGAGCGAAGTGCTGTAGGTTGTTTAAAATTTAAAAACACAACCACTGTCCTTGGGTTTCCTGATCTCATTATGCACCAAGGCATAGTTCTCCGGTCGAGCTCCTTCGCTTTCACAAACGGCCTCAACTTGCAGGCACAATCCTTTTTCGCCGAGGAACAGATTTACACCATTCGCTCCTAGTTCCCGTGGAAGGGAATGGCGCTGTGATTTTTTTATTTCATCTTGAATTGAAGGCACACAGCTGTATTTGCCATGAAAAGAAAACATTCATTTACACGAACATTTCGCCCAAGAGATCTCAAATGCACAAGCATTTATCCGTAAAATTATTTAACTTTAACGCCTCACAATGTGAAATGGTCTCCAATTCAAGAGTCGATGACAAATGAAAATAATGTCAGCATCGAGCATATACGGTCATCTGTTAATGGGAGCGCTTGACGAAGTTACGTAAATGTCATAGACTTCCCCAGTATGAATCACATCTAAGGACAAAGCGAGCTCTTGGCCTAGCTGATTCTGCGTGGTGATTGTAACCTTGTCTGTTTTCGAGCATACATGTATTGTAAGGGCTTCGTTTTGCTACTACGAGGCCTATTTGATAATGTTATATTTCCGTAAATTAAAAACTATAATTCCTAAAATCTACATATATGTAGGTTACTTATGAAATGTAATGGTTGAATGATTTATGATAATAAATAAATTATGTAATGCTCACTGAATATGTTGTCATTTTTGGGGAGCATTTTTTATTAGCGACATGTCCCAAAGCAAAGGCATTTTTTAATCAAAATTTTGATTTAGAGTATCATAGATGTAATATTTATTTGATAAAATGTATAATCATCTTTCTTACATTATGTTCTAAAACAATTTAATTGATTACTTCGATGAGAAATATTAAAGATAAGTTTTTTGTCCTAACTTTCATCGGAAATGCCGCTTAACATAGCTTGGCTGCTTCCGTTGACAACGATTTTCAACAGACAGTTTTACTTACCTCGCTTGTCTCCTTGTAATTTCATTTGTTTTACTGTGTTTACGCTAAAAGTTAGAATTATTTGTGTTTTATTGTACAGAAATATTGTTTAAGTAAATATCAGGTGCTAATTTACATTCTTAATCATGTATAGTTAATAGGAAGAATATTGCGTTACTTAGGCTTCAAATACTATTCTTCCATTTCCCTTTAGAATGGGTTAGTTATATAGTATTCACTTAATTTTTAGTTTTTCATATTATTCATTCATTATGTTATTTTAATTATTTTAGCCTGGCTTGTGTTCGTTTAGCATATTTAACGGCAAACGCAAAAGAGTGGTGCATCGCAATTGTCTTATTCTGCGTATCAAGAAACTGTAAACGTCAAGCGATAGGGCATGAAATAATAAAAATTTCGAGTCATAGACCAAATCTTACAGATATTCATCATTATTATAATGCACAATGATGCCCTCTACTGAAGCAAAGCGTACTTACCATGGAGCGAATCTGTTGAAGGGTTTCATTATTTTGTGTCGTCTATTGTAATCCCTGGCACTGTATTATTGAAAAGAATGTACCATTGATGTTAAACTTCCCCTTTAAAATGTAACCTGGCCCATACTCATTTGGAGTTTTTCTCATTTCAATAATTACTTTTTTGATAATAATTTTTAGAAGTTGGGATGAGCGCCCCTATCTAATATTTCTCATAAGTAAAAATAAAACTATTTTCACGCCTTAAAGAATGTCTGGTTTTTTGCCAATGCTATCATCGCCTGAAAAGTAAATCGAGAAGCCGTTATTTTTTTCCTCTATGTCGAATATAGTGTGTTTATCAGAACGTTCTTCGTTTGCATAACAAACTCTAGTAGACGGCAATGTAATAAAATACTTGCTCATGTTAATGTCCTCCATCGCCATAGGTGGTGAATTTTAGGGAGCAATCATGTTATGGGTGTCTAATTGTGGATCGTCGGATGTTGCTGAGGTGGAATTTCTATCCATTGTTAGTGATAGCGTCTTTTCCCTTGAGTGGGCCGCACTTGAGATCATGATTATTCGATCGTAACTAATTGATTCTCTGTTGCAAGTGAAGGGTTCTGAAAATTAATATGGTTGACAGCGATCCGTAGAAAATTTGAAGTTTTTAGATGTACTGCATTTTCAATCAATTTTTTGTGTCCCTAACCGATTAAAAATATTTTTTAACGAAATCATATTTTGCTTTTCAGTGGCGGAATCAAGTTCTCGGATCTGTCAGCGGAAGAGGGTAAGTTGGCCATTACATTTTGGCTTAATTTCGATCTCTAGTCAATCACATGTTTGTTGATCTTAAGATTTAATGAAGCAGAACCCTTGACGTGACTTCGGGAAAAGAGTCGTTTATGTTCATAGTAGTAGTTTTAGGGGAGGCGTGAGAATGTATTTCCGATACTGGAATATGTCATTCGACAGTGAATATCATACAATCCTAGACATGGGAGACAACTAAGAGACTGCCAGATATTTCAGGCGGCTTAAAATACGGGCTTGGTTATTCTTTTAAAAAAGTATGAATAACGCGAGAAGGAATTTTTAAACCTTCCGTCTGAAGGAAATTTCACCAATCCCCGACGTATCCCGCTCTCTTAAATGTGCGAGTATCTTAACCGGCCATGATTTTTACGTTTACAAGGATCAATATGCCCGGCATCAGTATTTTTGTGCTTATAGTTTCAATGGATATCCTTCCCTTGCAGTATTTAGCACCGTACCACGTCGAATCCGATTTTGGTTTTCAGTCTGCACCATCGGACTTCATCGGCGAATTTGTCTTCGTTGTTAACCTCTAGCTACAAGTTAGTGTTGGAGCTTCTTGAAAAACTTTATTATCCGATTATTTTTATACGATACTTCATTATCCAGGAATTAACACTTCTGTTTCGAGTTATGCGGACTTCACGCTGTTATCGTTTCCTTGGACTCTCCCCCCTTCCTCTTTTTAAGGTACGAAATATATTCAATTTCTGATGCATCATTTAAGGTAAATGGATATTGGTAGAGTTTTTACCCTTGAGAGTCCGGCGTCGAGCGGATCTCCCTTCTGTCGTCCCGCCATCGATTTCCCCTCCTATCCGACCGTGATTCGTGTTACATTACGGTCACGCTCCTTCTCCAGTTCCCATTTATCCACCTGTTGCTTGGAGATTTTAGTTTCGCAATCGAAATTTCTCTCCGTCGATTTGTTTAATCGCTTGCACGGCGTGCCGCAAAGATCGGATTAAGGGTACTCGCCGTCTCACCGTAATTAATGAAGTTTTCACGTTTCAGTTTGAGGGAAACGATTAATTGAATCGTATTAAAAGTTAACCTTTAGGTGTGCGGATAACCTTTTTGTTTCCAGTGACATAAAGGCTCATTTACGAGTATAGTTGTGGTTCACTGATATAATGACGGTCCCTTCCCACGTATGCGTTATAATATTACCTTGAATAGCACTAGAGATAATTGTACCGGCGAAAAAATCTGTTTTTGAGATGTGTCAGGGTTTGTGTCTGTCGCGGCGTGAGCGCAATGCACGACAGGACATAACTGCGATTACAATTATCTGTTTGTTCCAAGTTACTGTGTCTGTTTTACAGTATGTTTTAAAAAATCACTCAGTTAAACTCGAATCATTCCGTTCTTGTTTCATTTTTAAATGCTATGGTAGGTTTCCGTGGGTGGAAAGAAAGTAATGATCTTTCAGATGTAATTCATAATCACAGCGTTGAAAGAAATGCAGAATACATAATTCCACATCGGAAAATCAGCGTGGTTTGTTAAAATCTAAGGTACTCTTTGGTCAAATATTATTTGGGTGTAAATTATCTGAAAAACCTTTTCGATCCTCTATTTTTTTATGGTCCCTTTATAATGTTAAAAACATTCCCTACAATTTCGTTGCTTTAGGGAATGGCCAAAACGAAAAATTATTGCGAATATTTGTCCTAATGTTAATGATGTTCATCTGGCATTTATGGCTCATTATGTTAAAAATTTGGTATTATGAGGTAAATTTGAGGTTTTGTGAAAAGTTTCGTGAACAGGTGTAAGGAATTAGTAAGCCCTATCGTGTTACTCTTCGGCGGAATCAGAAAAAGATGAATTCATAACGAAGGGTATCCGAAATAAAAATATACAGTAGTCTCTTTCGACGGGTGTATCCTGCAGGAAGTCTTCACAGAAGGCATATGCCTATTATACCTATATTCTTTTGACGGACATACTGAACAGGGCCTGTGGAAGCGGATGGGACAAACAGGAGCTCAGTTCGTTTTACTTGTCTGAAATGAAGTGTATCCCAAAGCTCTGTGCACGAAATGCAGAAAATGATGCCTCCCCCGATCTAGTTATGAAATTTCCAGTGCGTATGGACAGTTAGTCACACGAGTTTGGCTAAACTTTTATGGATTGTTAATTGTTATTCTTAAGTGTAGTTTACTGGTCAAGGAAGTTTTTCGACGGATCCACTGCCTAAGAATTGCTTCAAGTTTAAGCCTCGTTTAACGCAACATTTAATAAATCCTCCGAAATCTGGACAAACCACACTTCCATTTCCACATACTTCCTGCCTCCATATATTCCATACAACATGCTTATTCTTTTCCTGACTTAACCTCGCTTTGCCAAAGTTCTTTTCTCTATCACAGCGATAGCTAATAGATGTATTATTTTTCATGTTTCTTCGTCCGTTTAGTCGACCCACGACCTGATTCTGCCTTGGTTTGCCGGAAGCTCGGTCGGGGGAACTCCAGGAGCGAAACTAATAACACTAAAAGAAATATTTTTAATGCCTTCCCATTGATTAATCATTTAGTGCGAACGCCCGTGACCTCTCCAACTGCCAGCGGCTCCTCAGTGCATAAGCTTTTTTTTCCACTCCAACGCCCCCGCACTCCTCGTGTTCCAAGCGTCTGGGCCCGCGGATGTTTTCCTCCTCTCTTCCTCCGTCAACCGTCGGGTTCGCGGTGTCCGCATCTGTTCTTTCGATTACACCTCACTCTTCCCGCTTTTCTCGCGTTCCATTGAGAGAGGTCTCCTTTACTCGTCTGAGTTCACCCTTCGTCCTGAGTGGTTGGGATGAGCGTCGAATGCCGGATGATTTCCAGACTCCCCCCCGGAAAAAGGAATGTTGGCTGTGCCTAGCAGAGAGCTACGATAGCTGGCGTGGATATTTGGGTATAATTGTAGAATCCGGGTCGACACTTCCCCTAAAGTTTAACGTCTCTGGCATCGCTTTCTCTTCCTCATTTTTCATAAAAACCTTTGAAATAATAAATTTTATTCAATTCACCTGAGATTTGTCGTTAAATATGGCTTTACATTGTGAGAAATCTTCATAAAAAGTTACTGCAAAGTGTCTGTTGTCCAAGCAGACATGAAAATGACTTTTAAGGGAAGCAGCAATCTTTTTTTTAATTATTATTTTTATATTTATGCAATGCATTCTTCCCCCTCTCCCCCAAACCTTTCATTGACGTCCATGTCCATTCATCCGCCGTTGTGCACTTATAATTCTCGTACAATGCTCTACTGCAGTTAATTGGCTGATTTTGTTCTAAATGGACAGCAGATTATTTCGTGTGATGTTGGCTTTGAACAAAAAAGCCTTCTTGAAAAATTATTTCGGCCTACTCAGAGCGATTATGCATTGTTCGTATTGGTATTTTTGTTCAGTACCTTTTTTAAAAGCCCAATATAATATTTATTTATATGTCTCCAGAACTGGAGACTTACGTTTTGTTCTTTTTCCCTCAAAATATGTAGGGAATTGTAATTCGGACGTGTTATAATCCAATTTATAATCCTACCTCGTGTTCCACACGCTGTCCTTCATTCAGATCCTTACTCATTTGTTGTTAGATTGTGATTTTTCTGGGTCCAGTGATCAATAAAGTGTGTGCCTGTAGAGAATGCACAGTAACTATCGTCTCCATACTTCGTTTTTAGTTTTTCAAATTTTTCAAATGGGTCGTTAGGTGGGACGTAGTGCTGGTTCCCTCTAAGTTAAGATTACAATTTCCATGAATATGAACTAATCAGAAAAGGATGCTTCAAACTTTCAATGAAAACAAATTATCATTGACATAATTCTCAGGATGATAAATAATTCAATCATCGTATTTTTGTAATTGGTGGTGTTGTATTTGTTGATCATTGGGTAGCAAGTACGTCCGCCTAGCTCAGTTCTCCCCGAGCTCAAATCGAGCCCCAACTGTTCCCAGGAAAGATGATATTACGTATGTGTCACACATTATGATGGGAAACCGCATGCGATAAAGTAAAAAGAACCAGAGCATCTACTCTGGTCTGTAATTTTCCCACGCCCTAGCTCAGTGATGCGCAATATTTCCTATTAGCGCGTCTCGCAACAGATATTTTCCGAGCTTGGGGTTCCCTTTGGGGAAGTTGTAATAAGTAGCAGTAGGAATTTTCCCTTTTCTTTTGCATTGTTTGCCATTCATTATTTTCTTCGTTATTTTGTTGTAACTTCTTACCTCCTTCATCGTCTCCAACTTTGACTTATTCACTTCTACTTCACACTTCTACATTCACCTCTGCCCCACTTACGTATCATTTACTCTTATCGCGGCCTCTATTATCCTCCCACTTAATTCCAAGAAACATACATTTTTATTTGAATTTAACAAAATTATAAAAATGTTGTGAAAATAACGAAATGTGGTGACATTTAAAATGTCATTTAATTAAAAAAAGGTAATTAACAGCGGACGAGGGCCGAATAAAAAGCAGTGGCGGGACGCGGATTGTGTGCGCCACTGCGATAGGCACCCTGTTATTAGCATCTACCCTCGCATATCCAGGTTATCTGCATATTGGTTTGTTGTTTGGCATCAAGCCCCAAAGCAGAAAGTACCAAGCGTTGGCTGGCTTTAACGAAATCCCGTTGAGAAGCGTAACCGTTTGACGTTATTTTGCCGATCCGTTCGTGTGTTCTCGCCTCTGCATCTACGAGTATGGTTTATTTTTAGTTTGACGTCGTCTTTGTGTACCTTAGATGACGGCGGAGGACGTTGTCACAGCCGAGTGATTGTTCTCCCGAGAGTGCCACAATCGCTGTCCTGCCCTGACACACCTTGATTATTTCATTGCCTGTCGTTGCCCCCTTCCCGACTTGACGATACGCGCACCTTCGCCGGCCCCGTGTGATCTCCCCACACACCTGGTCCTTCACCGATCCCATTCCCGCCCTCGCTCAACCGCTAATATTCGCTCGCTCTTGCGTAGTCATATCGGGGCTAGTGCAGTATTGACTTTTGCCTCGGGCGACCACGTGCTCGCCGGATGACTTTTCGGTACTTCTGCGTCGTGTATTTTCCCGCCCGTGTCCGGCGTTCTCGCTGCGTGTTAAGCAGCGCCGCTCGAACCGCGGAACTCCACACAAAAGTGATGCGCAGTTTATTTAGTTACCTCGATCCAATCCAGATAACCCGTAGATTTCACCGGCGGTTTTCGCTCATCTACCAAGAGTGCATGCATATAGTTACAATTCTTCCGCAAAATAAATTGACGTCTCCTTAAAAGGACAAGGCCTTGAAACGGAAGATATACACAGGAAGATCCAAGGATGTACTTTAAGAAATAGGCAATGGAAAATTTCGGGGTACAGAGCTGTTAGAGAATTATAGAGATTGGTTTGGAAAGAAATAGTATGGGGAACTGCTACGAAGCAATTCTCGGAGTGAAAAATCTTGATGATTGTATACTCAGCTTGAATAAAATATAGACAAAATCAAATTGCACAAACTCAATTCACATAAAAGATATATAGCGCAAAAGGTTGATACAGGCCTTACCACCATGTGTGACCAGGGGAATGGCATTGAGTACGATGGTACCCTCGACCTTCCGATAGTTGCCCCGAGGAGTTGCTTAGAATTTAAGTACAAGGGAAGTTTTATAATATCATTAACAATTTGAAAAAGGAGTCGAACGATCTACAACTTTATATCCAATAGAAAGTTTATTTTTGGGTGTCTTCGGAGAAAAAGAAATCAAACGCTCTGCAAATATCACTTGAAACTCTGAAAATTTTGCTTTCCCCTGTGCCTTAGGCTATTGAAGGTTGATTCCGCGCAGGAATTTCTCTCCTTAAGCTCTTATTTTGATATATTTAACCATAAAAATATTCACGAAACTGGAGTGTAGCGTCATCACAATCACTGATTCCTGACTATGGAACCGTCTAATACGTACAATACATGATCGTACTTAGCTAGCTATGTAGCTGTATGCTGTATGAATCAGGAACACCTGCGAAAAACTGTCGATTTACAATAACTAAATATAAACAAAATAAAATTTAATTTGTCTCCTGGATGTGCAACCTTCGGCAACTTTTTGCATTGTCTGGGTTGTCGGGTTGGATCTCATTGTAATTCCTTTTAAAAATTTCGAAAAAAATCCTGGTTCCTTTTAATTAGGATGTAGATAGCTTTACGCGCGCGCATATTTTGTTCAGTTTTTTATTACATTGAGTTATGCAGTTATCATGGGAATGGATACCGTATTCAATTGTGTCGGCTGTTGTAATTCATTGCGGTAAAAATTTTTTTTACAGTGGACCTGACATTTCATATAATGGAAATCAATCGGTCGGAGTCTTCTGTTGAGGTTGACCTCGGCTTAAGCATAGTGATTGGAACTGCTTAAGCATTTTATTAACCTTGTCTAAATCCAAATTCTCCCCTTGCTCCGAGACGAAGCGGCATCTTCAAGCGCACGTCCAGGCGATTTATTCGTGTCGCGCCTTCATCGTTGGCATCTTGCGGCTACGCTTCGTCCCCGCGCTTATTTTGAATTCCGATAACTTGCCACTTCTTTTCGCGAGGTAAATGTTATGACTGGCGACCTTTGAAGACGACGAGTGATCCTCGGCGTGTTTGGGAATTCGCCTTCGAGGTATGTGAAGGATTGGGGACGTTGATGGACTGAGAGTGAATATACAATATTCCATTTCAAATACGGACCAACCCTCGTTATAAGGAACGTTGCGCACGCAAGCAGGAAAGCAAAAACGCGTATATATTGGTGTATATAAACCTATCCCTGTCATTCTCGTCCTTTGGCTGCAGAATTTGATTTCGCCACCGAAAAATGAAAAAAGTGCTGCATTTTTTGTTTCTTTTTCTGTGACATGTTATGCTTTTACTCTCAGATCTGCAATTTTTCGAATTTCGATTTTATACTATGCACACCCACAAAATAGTTTCTTAGCTATATAAATAATATATAATTGATGCTTGATTCATTCTCCCCTGCCTTGAAGAACTACGGCAAATAGTCACTGTCCAGCGAGTGCTTTTGGGGTATTGATGCCCACCACTATTCAACCAGACCTTATCTGCTCATTTTCAGTTGAAGTGTATGTTGGCATCGTCTTTTATCTCTGATATTCGCCCATCCTAGATAAATTGGTCCTATAAAATTTCATAAGTTCGATTTTGAACAAATGGCCCCATTTATCTTTTATCTCCGGTTCTATTTCTTTTTTCCCTCATCCATTTATTACTCTACCTACATCCATCGTGAACGACTACCACCTCACCAAGACAAACTGAAAAGTGAATTTAAGTATTGATAGACACGGTCAGAAATACAAAACTGGTGAATTTCATGCTAATTATTTGTTTGTTCATAGCGTTCCCATTTGTAGCATGCCTTTGCAATAAATTTACATAACGTAAGAAAATAAAATATTGTTTTCTGCCTGAACGGATGGGCTCCAATGTGTATTTGGAGTTTAAAATGCAGCACTTTGCAAGTGGTAATATCTCAGGTATATTACTCTGATGACATGGTGTAATATTTTGAGCATATTTATCTCAGTTGCCTAGCGAGTACAAATTAATTTATAGAATTTTTATTCATATTTTTTCAGCTCTCACTTCGCTTCTTCATTTGAAGCACAGCGAGGAATCTATCGATCCTCTTGATAGCTGTTTTCCACAAACCATTTCACATTGACTAATGCATGGAGGACTTGCAGTTAAATTAATATTAAATAAAAATTAAGTTTATTAAAAAACAATTAGTTGAAGGCTACCCTTTATGGCGATGGTGTTTATTCCTAAGCGTAGTTCAAATATGTAACTGTCCCTTTGTAGTCAACTTCTAGGATTATGTTTCGCTGCTTTGAAAGAAGGGATTTCCCGCTGTCCCGAAATTTGTCTAAGTATTGTCTTGTCCCTCCATTTAAGTCGTCGATATCTCGTGGAAGGCAACTGTGGATTTTCAAAAGAGAAGGGAAACGTAGATTTGATTCACGTAAGTGATATTGGCCGTGGAACGGCGCGATTCTGTACTCAAGAGCCATGAGGGATTATTGCGATAAAAGAGGTCCCTGGAGTGACCAGACTCTTTGGGCCACTCTCGGATACTTGAGGCTTTTTGTTTTAACACTTTTTCGGCCCAAGGGAGGATTGTCTGCCGCGTTTAAATCGGCTATTGTCTGCTTTGTCAGACCAATTCATATTAGTCCCATTATTTCCCGTCTCTCTTCCTTCTTTCGAAGCTTTCCAATCTTTTTATCGCCTTATTCAACTAGCCGTTATTCCTTCTCTTAAAGTCTACTGCATAATAATCTTGCTATAGGTATCCAAAGACAAGCGAAGACGCATGCATCCGAAGGGAGAATGATTATCTTAACCGGCTATAAATTTGGAAACCCTTTTTGTAGAATAGTTCTCTTAGTGTTCTGCTGTAATGGAATCGAAGAAATTGGAAAAAATGAGCGCTATTTGCCTTCGGATTACTATCCATGAGTTATGAAGTTAAAGAGTTTAGACCAAAAAATAGTTGAAATCTCTCGATAATTCCTTAGAATCTCTCGTGGGTTAGCCTGAATCATGAGATCTTGATAAATGCTTAATTGGAATGTATTATCATTTTATGTTTGTTCTAATTATTATTGTAAAGCTTAGTAGAGCTGAAATCTAGTCGTTGAGGTAAGAAGATGAAAGTGGACCTTTTGAGAACGAAGATTTTGAAGTGTGTGTGGGTAATCGGAGAAAATAAGTTGGACAGAGAGAAAGACGATTGATGAAGTTTTAAAGATGCTGGGCACAGAAAAAGTGAGGGGAAGGGAATCTAAAAAGTAGTGGTATTGATGGCCGTAATGGAGGTAAAATTTGAGACTCATAGGTTAGAGGAAGGAAGTGAATGAGCCTTTTTAGATAGCTCGAAGGAAGGCAGAAATTACAAAGAAACGGCGAAGGAAATGATTTGGAGTGATTGAAAGGAAGTTTTCTTGATACGTAGGATATAATAGTCCGGGACCGTCCAAAAGCATATCTTTAATGGGTAGGATACGTTAAACTTTTATCTAATTTAAACGATGCATAAATTGAGTTTACGGTGTGTTAAAAATTCAGCCCAAGGAGTCCTAAAAGTACAATTGCTACCGTTGCAGATTAACATTTCTAATGATAAACGTGTTTTCATTTTGTGCCTAATTTTTATTGCTGACGTTTAGTGTTTGACTGAGGTAATATCAAAATTTTGAGTATCACAAAGACATTAATTCCTTTTGACTCCTAATTTTTACGTCCGCATTTCTATTTTTCCTTTGCCATTGTTAATTTTTTCGTCTTAGCATTTTCGTAAGTTACTAGTATTTGCATTCATTTCAAGTTTTAATTGGATTTTCGGTGAATTGAACCCTAATGGTTAGATTTCCATTGATGTGTAATATTGGGGAAGTATAATGCGCGAGATGATGTGCGAAAATGAAGAACGAATGAGGTAGCACTCGAGTGTTTCCGTGGAAATTTACGCAAGAAACCTTTCAGCTTCGGCCACGCGGTCGCCCTTCTTGCGTCGCTCTCCACGGAGGGCCTTCGTTATCGAAACGGAATTTGTTCGTGACTGTAGCGTAGTAGACGTGAGCTCCATTCACAAGGCTGTCTGCTTATCTTGCTTGAAACATCGCGTAACTCACCAACTAAGCAAGCAGTACGCATTTTTTACTTTTGGGCGAATGAAAATAGTTCACCCAAATTTTTCTCTTCCTTTTCAACCCTCGCCGGTGAATTGAACGTCAATTTCCATTCCGAAATCATTTATTCAAAGTATTTGGGTATTGTCTCCTTTGAGAATTTATTCGCGTCGAAATTTCTCCGGGGTAATACTCTGGAATTGGTTTTGACTTGACGAATGCCCCTTTTTGTAATTGGCCCTGTAAATTAATGTAGGTTGACAATAGGATACGCCGATCATGTCACTTCTCAATTTTCCCTGGCATAAAATATGAAATCTTTTACGAGACAACGGGAAAGGACGCTTTAGAGACGAAGGACACGCAATTGCGAGGAGTCGTCGTTTGATATCCATTCCAATGTGAGCTTGATAGACCGGAATGTCTCCCTCTACCGTAGGTGGAGTGGGAAAGCCTATTAAGAAATCAATAATGGCTTCGGTTCCATTCTAGTCTGTAATATCATTTGACAAAATGTCGCATGAAAAACGTGAGTCGTAGATCAAGTCCATTCGCTATGTTGTGGGCTCTATTCAGGGGCGTTCGTCACGCAGTCATACACGTAAGTAATATCGATTAATATTTTCACTTGTGATATTTCCGAATAACTTTTTATTGTGTACGTTTAAAGAGCATTATTATAGTTTTTTTATAGTTACTGAGAGTGGTATTTCATTATCGGTGTCAATGTAGTAAAATTGCATTTTTATGCGGGTAAGTCATTTATAAAGACCGAAAAAATACAGAAAAATATTACTGATTTGTTAACTTTGTGAAGCGAGAAGTTTCATCATGGAAAATAAAATTGAAGTTTTTGAAAATTATCATCAAGTAGTAAAACTGTTTTGGATAGTCTAAATAATTTATTTGACTTTATGTGGTATTTTTACTGAGGTGTTATTTTCAGATAAATTGTCCAGTAAAACTTGACAGCAGTAATTCGTCGCAGATTGAAAATCTTTAATCAAGATGCATCTCAGATTTTTTACGTCAACTTTTTCCGTGATTTATTTTTACGGGAGAGTTTAAATTTCGGGTTGAAGTTGATCCAAATGATCGTCGGATGGTTGTCCAATCATACGAAATGTCATTCAGAAAATTGCGATTTCAGATATTTGTATGACCTTTTTTTAGAAGCCGGTTAGATTGTGTTTGCGATCGATGAAGCGAATGAGATTAATTGTGTAGCCTGTATGCGAATGTATAGTAGATGAAGTGGGATTGCGTATTCCTAACCTTAATGGCAAGCCGTTCCGGGCTGCGAATGAGTTTCATTCCTTCCCTGTCCTGATTCCCAGACTCATTTGGGGAAGATAAGTATACAAGGCCGGGCACATCCGATCTACAGCTTGCGGCTCAAATTCTCTCCAAATGGTCCTTTTTGTCTCTGTTTCCCCCCTCGTCCTCCTCGACCAGCGTGTGGCCCATGGCGGATCTGAACTTCCTTCAACCTATCCCCACCCACGCCGCACCTGGCCGGGTCATTCGTCTCTCAAGGCCGCTCCTCGGCTGCCTTGGGAGCAGCACGACTCCCAAATACCAAAGTGAGCCTGATTTGTGCCACTCAGGGTCAGAGGCTGCACACGCCTCTCTTTCCCTTCCACACTCACCTCCCCCTCCCTGAATCTTATCCTTCAGCAGAACCTATGCCTTTGCCTTACTGCCATTCGCCATTCTTTGCGGCGTGCATGAATGGATCCGTGCAATATCCGCCCCTCCATTTCGCCGTGCCCACTTCATGAGTGACGGCGAACCAAATTTCGATATTTCTCTCTGAGTCTACAGCTTTAGGTGTAATTTCGTGGAGCCAATTCATTTTCTTCAATTGAAAAAATAACGATTATACTGTCCACGGTTTGATTAGATTTATACCGCACAATACATTTTAAACACGGCAAGTTATTTTCTAGTTCAAATTCTTGGCTTTTGAATGGCGTCGATTCTCGTTTTCAAGTCCTATGTTTAAATTATTCCATGTTGGAGCACTTTAACTTGGAAAATGACTTGAAGGTTTGAAATGCGCAAAGTGTGGTTTAAATCTGCTCAAATTGTGGGCAGAAAATTATTTTCAATTAAAAAGTTAAAAGAAAGTATCTTTTTTTCGTCTTTATTTGTAAAAGTTCGCGCACCTTATCTCTTTCTTTCTCTCCAACGATCAGTGGTAACTCCGAGCACAAATGGTTACATACTGACGTACAAGATGCCTTTTTGGAGATAGGATTCCTGGGAGGGGAGTGAAGTCATGTGGGTCCAGAAATAAAAAGAGAAATAATTTTTTAATAAGTTTTTTGGCAAGATGGTGACTTTTTGACCTTCCTAGAGTGAGTTAAGCAATCAAAATTTTACGATATCGGCATTGTCTCTTGAATAAACTCTCCCTCTATCTCTGACCGTAAAACCGATGCAATAGGTTAAGTTGAAAAAGAATTGAAGGTAGATAGAGAACAGGCGGCCTTTAAGTCGGAAAAATCCTTAATATTCTCTACTCCCACTGGAAAATATTACTTTCTGATATGGTTTTTTGATAGCATTCCATATCGGCTATAGGTTCGTCTGTTTACCCCATGGTGTAAATTTTTTCTCCTCGCCGCACCAACGCTTCAGAAGTGGAGCTCGTTACCCGAGAACTTCCATCTTCATGGGTTGGGCTTCATTGGCCAGTTTTATTTTTGTTGTTTCTGATTTTTTATTAAATTAAACTGCGATTTTTCATCTGTTGGTTTTTTTAAACGTTTATCCTATGTTTTTTAATTGCGGTTGTGGAAAATTTTTAAGCGAGTTCTGGTTTAGGAGATTTTGAAATGAATAGCTGTTCACTCCCTCTTCAGTTTCTCAACCCTCACTCTGCCAATTCACTCGAGGGACCTAATCACTGGACCTATGGGGCGCAACGAAACGACAAAGGGCGTTTTCGAAACCGCCCTTAAGTCCTTTAGGACTATCGCCGGCTGTGGGGCAAAGAACGAATCATTTGGTCGCCTTCGGCCATCACTCCATTCTTTACGCGGAAGGACTTTCACTTGTTCACGTTGATTATTCCATCAACAGGTTTAATTTGAGTGGTTCCTTTTTTGTAATTCTGACAGTGTAATTGTTGGATTAAATTACCGTCTGCTCCGCAACATCGCCGATAGGTCGGTGGAAGACAACATTCACGTAATTTCCAAAAAGGTTGATTTCCTGCAATTGTAGTGATTTCAGGCCTTCCATTTGCATATTTTATTTTCCTCCTTAATTCTCTTAATGTATTTTCACTGCATGTCGCTCTGGTAATTTTTATTTCACTGCGTTTTCAGTCTCTCCTGTATATGAGGAGCACTTTGATGAAGAAATAGTAGCGAGTATGCGCTATCAATATACCTTCCTGATATTTCTTGTCAGATCATCTTTTAAAACAATTCGATTTCGAGGAATTTTAGCATATGATATTAAGGTTTGGAGTAACGTTACAATATCAATGCATCATTTTTGTCCTTCATCATACTTGAACGTGAAACGTGGACTTCCCTTGAAGCTCCCATAGATTAAAAAGTCAGAATTTTTTGGAAAAGGTGCTAATTAAGTATAGTTGTCCTATGCTGTAGTTTCGCTGTAGAAACGGTGCCCATAGTGAAACTATGGCCTCTCCTCATTATGGCGATGTATTTAGTTAGCCCTTTATGCTGCGACTGCTCACCACGTTGGTTCATACCTTTTGCATGGGGTAGATCCGACGGGATTATCTTACTTCGCGCATTTTTTCAATACAACCTTGGAAGTGTTATCTTCCAATAATTTTTAAGCCGATGCCCTGTGGCGACTTGCCTCCGTAGGATAACTTTTACTCTCTGGGGATTTCTTTCATAAGCAGGAGCGGGCATCCGTACATCCTGTTCCTTAATCGTTTCCTTTTTTTTCCTTCGGCATTTAGTTCGGTAATCGAACCATTGAGTCAGTGTTGAAAAGTCCGCGTGTGCGTACGAGGGAATGGTGAGGTGATTCCCCCCCTCCACTTCACGCCTCCTCCATCTCGTAACCCTGACCTCCGACCTTTCTCTGCCCTCCTTTCCGCCATTAAATGACCATCCCGTCCATCTTAAACCACTCCCCCATGCTCCTCGCACCATTTAGGCGTTCGCCATACTATATAACCACCCGGCCTCCTTTTTTCCTCACTGTTCTCACTCTCCACTACTCGCTCTCAAAACGAGAAGTTTAACATGCTTGTGCATGTGTGTGTTTTCCTTCGTCTTTTATTTTTCTTCATCCGGTTTCGGAGATCCCCCTCCCTCGCTTGCGAAAATCCCTTGTGAGAGCTCCGTCGAATTGCTGTCAGCTCTTTCCACCTGCGCTTTCCGTCTTCGACCTCCCTCAATTCATTTCACCCCCCATCCGCCCTTTCCTTTGCCTTGGCCTCCCTCCTCCAGCCTCCTCTACTCCGCTCTACTTGCGATTCCTACCGTTCCTTCTGGTCTCTTACCCGTCCAATTTAATATTGTGTCTCTTACACTCAAACGCGGAACTTTCTGCCATCTTATCTGACCTCCAGTCGTGAATCCTCCCTGTAACTGGAAGTAGATGTCGTTTTTGGTTATTGGTTCGCGATTGCGAGCGTATTTTATACAAGGACTCGAGGAGATACGTTGTACCAGGTTCTAATGTAAACAGTCGATTTTGGTTTATTTTGTCTGCGTCGGTGAGTTCCGAAGAGTCAAGGAGTTCGTGGCTGCGTGTGCCGCGTGCCAGAGTTCCTAGTGTGACGTCGCCGGAGAAATTAATGTTGAACTCTTGGATCTATGCAGTTGTAGGAATGTCAACGTATTTCTTACTCGTTTAACTCTGCACTGCTTTTGGGAGTTGAGCGTCTGCTAGTCCCGTAGTTTAACATTAAATTTCTGTACTTAAAACAGTCATTGAAGATAAAATAGTTGACCGTCTACTTTGCTACGACCGGTACTATTGGGGACATAAGTTTACTGATTACAAAACAAAGTGATTGCCTATGACGAAACCTACTCCATTGCCATCCTCATTCAGACAATTTTCCTTCTAGAAAATCATCACTATGAAATATTTTCATAATTCTCGGCACTTAAAAACAGGTTTATTCCGGATTTACGGTCTTGAGATTGATTTTCGACTTCCTTGTTTCGCGGTTTTTTTATGTGAGAATGATATGGCTCCACGAAGTTAACCTTGATTCATCTTTTATCGAGTCAGATCTCAAGTTGGACTGTCGTTGAGCCTTTGAGCGGATTCGGCGGTCGATCAACTTCAGTAGTTAGGTCTCCCGGGGCTGCAAAATTCCGTTTCCTCTTCCCGTGGCTGTAAGAAGTACAGACGGAGACTCGGAGGTTTTCTCCGACGAAGCGCTTTTTCTGCTTCTTTGACATAGGGGCTCCCTTTACCAAACCGCGTGGCCGGAAAAACATCGTTGAAATCCAAATGAACTCTATGTCTATTTTTAGTCTTCGTGGCGCGGAGTTCAGTCGGGCGACACGTGCTTTGCCGCTTCCATGTGTTCGTCGTCCCAGTGGGCTCGAGCGACGATCTTCCGTGCGTGATCTCTCTAGGCATGTGGGGGTCGCCGCGACTCTTCGTCGAGCATATCCTCCGGGCTCAGTCTGCAATCGTGCACGCGCCTTTGGAACAGCATATAATGCATTCTCTTATTAACCGGAAATAGGTTTGTTGGGTTTATAATTAGCTGCGAAACAAGTGAGCCTTTCATCATTGTCATCGTTTTGTCAAGATTGTCTACTGACTAGGGGTAGGATTATGATCTTTTTTTAAACCTATTACCTACACTTCGTCGCGAATTTTTAGAGCCACTTGAATAAAAAAATATCCCATTGCGTCGTTGAATGGAAAAAAAGTTCCCAAACTCTGATCATATCTATCTTTGCGAATTTCAGTGGCGTTGTCTTCTCAAAATCTGCGTATTCTACGTACTATATAAATGCCTACGTCAAGTTTACAATAGTGTGTGACCTTGTAGAAAATGAAGAGATGAATTCCGTTAGATATGTTTCTTTAGAGTAGTTGCAGAATCAGAGTTAAGTTTAAAAAATAATCATGAATTCCCTGTGGTGTCCCTGGCAGCACCCTTCCTCCGATCACGCGTGTGAAAATTTAGGCCGTGATTTTAAACTGCCAGCTGTAGATAAGGATACTTCCATTAATTGATTTAATTTAACTTTGTATCCTGGAATTGATATTGAATAATTGGATTCGAGTGCAAATGATGCGCTCTAGCTTTCGAATTAACGTCATAGTTCCTTAAATGGATGATGCAATTGAACTTTTCTTGTCTCGTACCTGAAGGATAGTTCTATAGACAATTGTCACTTCAATCTCTTGCTCTAAACTTGTATGTACGTATGCATAATTTTTATTCCAATAGTAACGTTATCAGTTGTTCTTATTGCACATTTCACAAATATGGGAAAGATGCAATGGATAGAAAATTTTTATGACGAGTTTGCAAAATATTTTTAGAATTAGTTTTCCGGTAATTATTTTGAATCCATTTTCCTTGACTCTTATATTTATCACAAATGTTTGCTCGGGACCTCTTCATTAGTGATCAGATGGTTCCTATTTTCGGTGGTTCTATCCACGAGAATCCAAATACTAATCCCTTAATCTTTTCACCTAACCTCTTTTAAATCTGTTTCATCTCTCCCATGTTAATCGCCATCCTTCTTTCCACCGAAATTCCTTGCTTATTTTTTCTCTCAGACCACGTGTTCGAGAGGTGTGCTCGATCCTCCATGGAGTGCGAAAGGGATTTTCTTCCTCTCAACTTAAAGAACCTTTTCTAAATTTATCCACCGGCGGTCAGCTCAAGGTCGTTTTTGTGCCCCTCTGAAGCGGCGTGTGGTTTTAGCCAATCGTGGATCGGTCCATTCCGATTGCGATTCAAGTCCTCTGTATACTACTCTGCCCGTGGATCTCTGAGCTGTCCTGCGGGTCAGGTTAGGTTAATACGCCATTAATATATTCTCTTCGGTCTAGCGCAGGTCAGAATAGGAACTGAGGAGGCGTTGTTTTAACGAAAATTCGTGGTCATGCGCAGAAGTGAGTAATCGTTGGACAATGTGAGTGGGAGGAATTTCCTTGAATGGCAAAAAACTTGAAAGGAATAATATATAATGACTTATGGTAATTTGGCAATAATCTTTTACCCTATTGTCAAAAATGATGCGAAAATGGGCGATATGGCGCCCTTTCATCTTCCAAGATATGGTTTTAATTCCCACAGGCGCAGTGAATGCTAACGTGCTCCATACGAGACTCAATTATAAAAATAATCTGGGATAGGCGAAAAAATAAATTATTTAGCTTACCATCACTAATTCTTCGGGAGTGAAAAACATTTCAAGCAACATTCTAGCGGATGAAAGTACAGCACATCACCCACGACAGCACTCGAACTTCATTTTCTAAACCACAATGAAAGAATGCTTATCAACTCGCAATACGCCATTGATATTGTCTCTTCCACGTGATTTTGCACTCTCGGAAATTTATCCCCCTTCCCATCTCTCCCTGCTAAAAGATAATCAACTGATTGTTTTTCATTTCTGACTTTCATAGATAGCGCTGTTCAATCCAATGACTACGAATTCCCGTAAAGATTTTGCTCCGCAGCGTACGCGATATTTGCAAGCCTCGCTTTGCTTAAATCTTTTCTATCGGCATGTTACTTTGGAAGGGTATATTTAATGATTATTAATAAAAGCGCTAATGTTTAATTAAGCTGTGGGTACACAAACTCTAGGTAAATAAAGGTAAGAGATGGTAGAGTTCACCCAGTACTGAGCTCGTCGGCGTATGTAATTCACACATTAGGGTAGGAGGGCTAGTTGCTTTCCCTGTGCCGGATATGGTTTCCCAAGAAGTTCTAGTACCCGAAAAATCACACAGCCTGGGTGGAGCTGAGGTTGCCCGGAGATGTTTCCCCGGTAGTCGAACCCGGGCCCTCCGGCTAGTATTCCAACTTTCTGGGTGAATTGAGTAAATACTTGAAGTTACTCCTTCACGCATAAGAATACATCCTCGAAAAAAAACTATCATCAGCTAGCCTGTTTTTATTTGAACTTCATATTAAACAAATATTTCATCATAGAATAAGTTGATCGTGGCAAGTTACTAGAAATATCGTGAATAGAATATATCCACTTCCGTATAACTTCATAAGTGCATTCATAGGTTTGTATTGCATCTGGAGGTATGCCTCAGTGCTTCATTTTTCAAGTCACATTAAAAAATTCTTAAAATTATATACAAGTTTCGCGAACGGACGAACCCGTTTAAATCATTCCTTTCATAGCCATCACAGCCTCAACCCGTAGAATGGCTTTATGGGGTGAGAGTAGCGCTTAAGCGGTACTAAAGCCTCAAGGCTTATGGATTTCAAACATTCGATGGAGTGGTGATCAGTTTGTCTCTGTGTATTTTCCTTTCCTCTTAGTTTCCTGGGAAGTTCTGGTTCTCGGGTAATCCTACAGCATTGTAATAGATAGACATTACCCAAAAAAAGAGCCAGGAATCTCCTATTCATTATCCGAACGATTTCCCCACCTCGTTCCTAGCAGAAGGATAACTTCGAAGAGGAATGCAAATGGCAAACCCGGTAAAAAAGCTCCGTCCGATGTTAGTGATTGACGTGCTGGCATGAATCTTTTCTTCATTTGAAAATACGCATGAATTTCTGTAATAATTATAATGCTAGGTATAGATTTGTAGAAGAGTTCTCGAAATTTAAAATTGACACTTTTCACCCCCCTTTTGCGTTGTTAAACCTTATTATGTAGCCACGATATCTCGGAATCGACAAGTCAGCGAAACACGTGAGTTGAAGTCATCTGCCGGCCTATCAAGTCCAGGATGTATGCATGCACGCTCTGTCGTAGAGAATTCTCATTGAATTGAGAACAGATAGATTTACGAACAGAGCAGATAGATTTAAGATATAATTTTGCCCATGAACGATAAGGGATCAGAATAAAATAACGTTTGTTGACCACGCCAGGGGGAAAAGGGTGTTTTGGGTAAAAGATAGTCTGATGTGTAATCACCCCCTGCCGCATACCCTATTGGTGTCTCGCAGAGTACTAAAAAAATAAAGGAAAATCGGAGACGTATGCATTTGCCGCGCGTACCCCGTCACTTCCCATTTGAGTGCGTGGAAGTATTTAATGCCCCAATAATATTTTACGAGCAGTATAAATGGTGAAACACTAAAATTATAAAGCTTGATTATATTAGAGGTATTCTTAATGAAGGAGCGTGAATCGGGGTCACGAGAGCTTATCAGATATGCAATAACGTACTGAATAAATGTTTAACATATAACCTACCGCTGCATGTTTCAGAAACCCATTCTCTTAGGATATAGGATAAACCTTTCTAGTTGCGGGTATTTTTTTTAAGGTTGTGATTTGGGACATGATTGAAATGTGTCCTGAATGGAGATGTAAATAAAGGGAGATTGTGTGTTCTGGCTGAAGACAAGGGGATGACTGGAAAGAGGGATCAATTAATGGATGATATTCGAAAAAGGCAGAAAAAGTGGATCGAGGATATACTACCTTGATCAAAAAGTTCCCGGAATAACCACCGTGTGGCGCTCCCATCGTTCCGATTTGAGTTCTGTTTTTTTTGTTAAATTGGTACATCTGTTGTTGATATTCCCTTTAAATCTTAGTGTCATAACTTGACATTTGCAAAAGTTACGTAGCCAAGAGTACATCTATCTCTGTGTGTGTTGGCGATTTTTTACAATTTCAGAAATGGATTTAAATTTGCAACAACGAACTTGTATTAAATTTTGCGTAAAAAACGGATTTAGTGGCGCACGGACGTTGGAAATGTTGGAAAAGTGTTTCGGCAACGATTCTCTAAAAAAAACGGTCGTTTACCAGTGGCACGAGCGGTTCAGAAGTGGTCGTGAGTCAATCGAAGATGATGAACGCAGTGGCAGACCATCGACATCGAAAGTCGGTGAAAAAATTGATAAAGTAAAAGAAATGTTGGTCAATAACCGCAAATTAACCATCAGAGAAATAGCGGAGGACTTGAACATTGCCTATGGATCCGCCCAAGACATTGTGGTTAATGATTTGGGTTTCCGTCGTGTAGCAGCAAAGTTGGTGCCAAAAGACCTCAATTTCATGCAAAAAAGAGACCGTGTTGACGTCGCAAAAGACATGATTTGCGAGGCTGAATCCGATCCCACATTCATCAAAAGGATCATTACTGGAGACGAGACGTGGGTTTATGAGTACGACACGCAATCCAGACATCAGGCAAGTGAATGGCGTTCACCAAATGAGCCGAGACCAAAAAAACCACGTCGTTTTCAGTCAAAAAAGAAGGCAATGCTGACGGTTTTCATGGATTACAACGGTGTAGTGCATCATGAATTTTTGCCAGAAGGCCAGACAGTAAACAAAGAGTATTATTTGGGCGTTATGAGACGTTTGCGTGAAGCAATTCACCGAAAGAGACCAGAAATGTGGGCAGAAAACTCGTGGATTTTGCACCATGATAACGCACCGTCGCACAGTGCTATCATTATTCGTAATTTTTTGACGAAAAATGCAACAAATACCATCCAACAGCCACCGAATTCACCTGATTTGACTCCCTGTGACTTCTTTCTGTTCAATCGAGTTAAAAAACCATTACGGGGAACGCGTTTTAGCAGCCGAGAGGAAGTAATGGAAAAATCGCAGGAAGCACTGATGGACATACCGAAAACCGAATATAAAAAATGTTTCGAGGATTGGATCAAGCGCTGGCATAAGTGTGTTGCAGTCGATGGGGATTACTTTGAAGGGGACAATATAGATTTAAATGAATAAACTTGTATTTTTAATTTTCTGAATAAATTCCGGGAAATTTTTGATCAAGGTAGTATTGAGAGGAGTTGGAATGTTGAAACCTGCGCTGGAAAGGGCTGTTGATTAAGCGGGGAAGAGCGAGGAGAGTAATCAGTATTTTAGACAGCGTGAGGACTGGCTATACACATTAATAGAAAATGGAGGGGGCAGGAATAATTTGTATTTTTTGCTTTTGGTTTCTTTTACATGAGCTCTACATGTTGTATGATGGTTTACATGAACTGCTCAAAGCCTTACCTCTGCACAATAAACTACCGATCATTATCAAACATTTTTGTATCCTGATAAATAAGTTAAAGTGGCATGAAAATAGTTTTTCTCGCCATCCTTCAGGCGTTCAATCCGTATACTTTTGCTTGTCATGTATACTTTTCCTTAAGTATCTTTTAAGTATCCTGCACACCAGTATCTTCGTCTTCACAGACATCTCTCGATATTCCATAAAAATTCTCTAATGAAAAAGGACGATGAAATGAAACCGACCTCCTCTTCTATGGGGTGATGCTGTCCATGCTTGGCTTTAAATGCGTATCGATTTCGCTGGAGCTTGGTAATTGCGATCCTGTATGCCTCCATTATTTTCGATGCAAAAAAATGGAGTAACGCCTGGTCATTTTTTTAATAATTTTAAGATTACTCAGCCTTAACGAGTGGAGACGCAATGACGCATACCTTGACCGCTCCATTTCTCAATATTGTTGAAAATGTATTTAATTACTCCCATCTTGCTACGGTAAACGAGATCATGTCAATCAAATATGAGAGATTAAATGTAAAACAGATATTTAAGATTGTCATTTTTTCCGCGAACGATAATGGATCAGAATTGCGTTGTCCGACCGCACTAGGGGGAAAGTATTCAGGTCAAGCGTAGTCTGGTGTGTATTCACCCTCTGCCACACACCCCAGCGGTGGTAGCAGAGGCTAGAAAAACTGGCTAGAACAATTGCAATATGTGCACCACTGATAAATATGCATGTATACGTATGTTTATTGTTCACATGCACGAACGCCTAGGTTTTTGCAGCACACATTTGAATTGAAAGTATGGTTAATGTGCTGCGGACAGTTTCCTCATGAAGGAAAACTAATTTCAATCTTGCGCATTTCTGTTTTTTATTGTGGGTAGTTTCTGCAAGAAGCAGCTAAATCTCACAAAGATTTTACTCCACTGGTAACGTTAAATTTGCGAGTTCCATGAGGATCAACTCTCAGAAGCTCGCTCAGAAAGATCACTTAGTAGCCAATTAATTTGTCACATCTTATTGCCGGCAGCTTTCCTTTCATGGGTGCACAAAACCTCATCACCGACTTCCGCACTCTTAAAATATTTCTTTCGTTGCCACACCCTCACTCACGCCGAGGGAATCAAGAGAGCTTAATGACGTTGCGTTCTTTCCTCTTGTGTTTTTATTGCCTAAAATCTGCCATGCAATATTCCTCTGCGTTCAGATGATCGTTAAATGTCAATTATACTTATTCCGTTGAGTAAATATGTCTGTGAAATTGAATTGGACGTCCTTATATATTCAGGAAATGGTGATACGAGGTCGAAAAAGTATTTCGTTAGCCGACGCTCAACTTCAAGTGTGATTGTACGAATTGGAATGGCATTTAAAATTTATTTCATTTATCCATACTAAAAAGAAAGACTCGTACTTCTCCACAGATTTTATTATACGGTACAACGCGTTTCACCGACTTGCGGCATCATCATGAGTCTTTCTTTTTAGTATGGATATTAAATACTTCCACGAAGTGAAGCCTGAAACAATAGAATATATTATTTCATTTAGTTTGATTTTTTAATCAATATCGTGCTGTTGAGAGGATGCAGGCAATCAATGAATCACTATTGCATAATAAACCATTAAAATGACTCTTGTGTAAATTGTAACCTGGGTGAAAAAAATTTAATAATTTTTGTGGCCTTTATTAAGTAACAAGTTACTGTTTCGTTCAAGTAAAATGGAGTAACAGATGTTAGCCCTGAAAAATACTAATCTCATGGGCCAAATATTTTCATTCTTAGCATGCAAAATAGATAAAGAGTTTACCATCTACCGACCGTGACCATTAATATTTTTTGCATTTCGGTGCTCCCAAAGTTTTTCTGTGCTTATTTCAGGTTAACCTCCCCATCTCGGCTTTTGTGGTGCATCCGACGCTTGTCATCGCACGTTTTTATCACATTCTTACGTGCTTTCCGTCGGTCATGCACATTACATGTATTTTGTGTGCCTACCCCTGCGACGGAATTAGGCCGATCAAACGATTTTCCGTGTTGCTCGAAATAATTTAACGGTGGATATCGGAATTCCTTTAGTAATTCACTAGTTGATTATCTTTTAAAAATTTCCAAGCTTCTTTTGTTAGCTGCTGCGGATAGGTACGCAATCATAGCGTAGCGACCTTTAAAAAAATGGCCTTTTTTAAAAATTTAAAACCGTAGGTAAGACCCTGTCTCAGGCTTAATTAAAAAACCTCCGCCTGATAATAGTTAATAGTAATAAAGGTTCGAATGAAAGATAATGTGTCAAAATATGAAGCAATTCGTTTTATGCGATTGTGGCTGAATAGTGACCATGTCGGCGTCTGAATGGAATAATTAGAATGAAAGCAGTAAAATTTATGGCTTGAATCACCATTTTCGTTTCGATTCTACGCTTAGTCTCTGTGCAAATGCCGAATTGGTCCGCTAGTTTTCTCTTTCTATAATTTTACGAATTTAAATCGTTTCGGGGGTCATTTCCCTTCGATATTTGAACAGGAGTGACAAGGAGAGAGGAGGAGTGCGGCAGATGTCGCTGTGTCCTCGAACTTCCTCGACTCCGTGACGTTCAAGTTCGCTCACTTAGCATCTGCCGCTGCCTTGACGGCGGGAGGGAAGCCTATTTTTCATGCCGACGAGCCTTCTGATCATTTGCTTATAATCACCAATTGGTCGCCAATCCAATCTCTCCCGTAAAGTGGTGCGAATTTTAAGTCGCGCCTTGGGTTGAATTGTTTTCGCGACCTGCGAACCCAGGTCTGTCAGTAAGGGACGGGAAGGGGGGGAGGATATTTTGAGGAGATGAACGAGTGATGCTTCTCTCGAGCCAAATAGAATGGTTTGTTAACAATGAAAACATTCGAATTGATCCATAGCTGTATTTTTCCAGTCCATTTGACTCCCTGTTCCGATTACATTGGCTAAACATCGTCTCAATTCATTTCTCTCGTCAGTCGAGTTGAAGGCATTCCGCCCCGTTTGTTATCGGGCAATACACGGAGAGATACGCCCGAGTGTGAAAAACCATCTCTCTTTTCATTTTCTTTCAAACTAATATCTTCATAATATACTCGGAGAACATAATTTCCGGAATTATAATGGATTTTGCAGAAATGCCCTGGTCGCACCTGAATATTTGTGTATTTGTATCAAAAGTAGTCTGACGTGTAATCACCCTATGCTGCACGTCCTAGCGGTGGCTTGCAGGGTATCATGTGAGTGTATTTTCTGTTGAACGTCATGGAAGGACTCGCGTGGAATGCCCCTGACTTATTTTATAGTTTCTATTGTGATAAGGCGGTGTACTATCGGTAACCGATATCCCAAATCAGACTCATACGAGCATATTCTCCTACAAGAATATTCTCGCCATAAACGACCAAAAAATCTTCGATATTTGCGCTTGTAGATTTTCAGATGGCTCGTCGCGAATGGATGTGAATGTAGATGGCGAGGGCTATTTTTAATTTCAAATACGTAGTTCATTCACGAATGCATATATGTTGAATCAGTATTCCCCGCAATTCCAGGATTCCCACAATCTTAGGACAGAAGAAAGACCCACTCAAAAGGTTGGCGTCGTGTGAAAAATTGTATTAAATATCGTATATACTGGTGATTATTCGGTATTAACATAGGGAATCCTGTCTTTCGCTGCGATTTTATTATTTCTTTTTTTACTTTTTAATAGTTCATTTAGGCGTTCGTATTTTACTAAGCAGTAGTAGTTATTAGGGAAGGTGACCAAGAGATATAGTAATTTGCATCATTAGGGAAACATTGTTAATTATGGAGTGGCAGGATTTTCAGGGGTTGGGGGTGGGTTTGAAGGAAACCTGGTGCCGTAATCAGCCTACTCTCAACGGAAGGTGCCTTGGTTCCACACAAATGAGCGTCCCATCAGACGGACGGTGCACTCCAGTTGAGGTCCTCTTCACATGCCCCGCAAGTACGGATGGGGATACCTTTGAAAGATTATTCCACCGCGCTAGGGATTCGAACCCAGGGCCCTCTGGGTGGGAAGCCAAACACAAGCCCTAGTACCAACCTTCGATCCCCGGTTGATGTGTGTTTCCGTGAGTGAGTGGCATAATGTGTACGAGTCTAAGTTAGAGATTCGGTACACCAAAAAACTGCTGGTAAATCAGCGTGGGCAAATGCCCTTGAACTCGGCGACACTGGGAAAGAAGCGGGAGTATGAGAAAATTCTCGAAAAGGAATACCTCGGTTTGGGCGGATCCGCTGCTTGGACCCACTATCCAGGCTTTTTTGGTCGTATTAATTCATTTCTGGTTTGAGTATATTTTTCCGTGTGTGATGAGGAATTGTATGGCCGTCCTTTGTCCTTTCCTGCGTGGTAATAATAGGTTACTTATTTATCTTAACAAAAAAATATGTATTTTGAGATGAAATTTTAGACACCGGAAAAACTAGACTATTTGTATGAAAACAAAAAAAAACTAAGAAAATTTCATTTACGCCCGGCTTATTCTGTTGTCTAACATACAACTCATATATTTACTGCTCAGATTCATCATTTTAATAAAAGAATACTGGTTATATCGCATGCCGGTAGTGCGGTGTAGTGCGGTACTAATGAATGTAGAAAAATGCAGTGTATTTTTCCAGCATTTCTGTGAATTGAGTATTAAATGTTTGAATTTCAATATAATGTCATCAACAACATTAATTCGTTCATATTCAATGAAATGAGTTGTGTTAAAACTATTTCGCCATGTTGATTTCACATATACGAGAAAATATGGTTTATCTCTGTATGTATGTATTCCAGGGGCAAAACATTTTGTGTCCTATAAACCGTATTTGTCAATACTGTATTTATAAATAAGCGCCACCTTGAAATCAAATTTGTGTGATATTTTCGGAAACCTCGGTGCATATTTTTCATTTCCCAGGGACGTACGAAAATACGTAATTGATTTTTTTTTCGATTCACTCCGATGCGACCCTCATTGTTGAAATTCGATCGAATGAGTCAAATTTCTTCACCGTTCCGCCTGCCCTATTGTGTCTTTTATAAGTTCCTAAACCCTCATTGTGAGCTCCTGGTCTCGATTAGTTCCTCTCACTCCCTCGCAGTCTTCACTCGACGACGATGGCGTTTTCACAGGGACTCGCGTCGCCTTTCATTAGTGTCACTGCTCGTGGCCAATCGAATCCAAGAGCCCGTCTTTGAAACTGGGGCCTTGGAAACCTTGGAAAAGCTCTTTCGTCTAGGACCCTCAAAGCGGGTAGCCACCTAAGGAGGGGAACGGAAAATTAGAGGCGAAAAAGTAGTTAGATGTTGCGGTTTCTTTGTGCCGCAGTACCCCCTTTTTATGGGAGTGCTAGCGGATATTTTCTCTTTTGGTAAACAGTTCGTGGATTCGTCTGTGTATAAATTCGCCTTGTATCCTGCCTTGTCATGTACTCGTATTTATCCGCCTTTAGCATGGCTATCGATATGGGTGTGATTGCATTAAATAATTTCCGGTGTGCAAAAAAGAAAGTATTATTAACGGAACAAGGTAACTAATAAAAGCAAAAGGATGGAAATGAACTTTTGGAATTAAAGCAAGAGTAGGCGCGAAATTTCTTGTCCGCTTGTGCTGCACGGCGGGGCTGGAATACCTAACTCTGGAGTGTCTCTTGCTTCTTTGGGAGTTAATTTTACTTCGGGTTTGTCGCGTAGATCTCCTATCTGAAGACTGTCCGCGTAACTTGGCTTCAGCACACGGGTGATAGGTTATAATATATGAGTAAAGGAGGTGTTACTTGTTACTTTGTGAAACAGCATCAATTTGAAAGCATATGCCAAGGGCTGAAGCGTGTTATTAGGTGCTTAATTTTTCCCAAGATATTCATCCTAAAGAGGCATGTTGCGTATAACGGAGTGTCATTCAAGCATACCAGAAAAACTGTTGTAGCTATTATATTTATAATTTTATTTCTCTGTTTTTAATAACTATGTTGAAACAATAAATTGCTTTTGAAATGGAGATTGTCTCTGCACATGCCAACTGTTCGACTAATGTTTGCTACCCTTGGTAGAAATCCATGATTAAGGGATCGGGAAAAGTTAGCTGTAAATTCTCTTGATTTTACAAAATATTGTGAAGAAAGTGTTTGAGGGTATTTGGAGAAACTGGAATAGAAGGGACTTCAAAAACGAAGTGATCCAAGCGAACTGAGCTTCTAACGAAGATTTGAAGAATTCCAGTGTTTGAATAGGCGAGAGAACGATTAAGACACCCTACCCATCAAATGATGAAGTAAAAATCTGCATGAATTGAACTGATATAAGTCGTTCCCCCCTTATAGAACGGGCAGTCGAACCAAGGTGAGCGTTCTCAACAATATTTATAGACCGATTTTTTCTAATGTAATTTATTTTTTGGATATCTCATAATTCCCTAAAATTATATTGTTATAGTTGAGTATATTGACACCACGTACCTCTCACCATTGTGGTGAATTGTGGTAGGTTTAGAACTGCTTAAATCCACTCTCAGCCGATCCACGGAAAAAACAAACGGGATCCTTCATCCCATCTATGATCCGGTTTGCAAATTTTTACTCATGGCCCCGTGGATTAGCAAACACGCATTCGTTATGTCATACGCGTATTCTCAATCAAACAATTATCGTTTAACGAACCAGGCTCGTTCGTCGGCAACAAGGCGGTCGTCATCGTTGTAAACTTTTTCAGCACTGGTGTACACTATGAAGGCTAAGTTTAGATAAGTGTCGGGGTGGAGACTTTTCCTCGGTGGCTCTTGAGGAGTCGAATGCAAATACGAGGATTGATTACAATACATTTGCATTCGACTCCTCACTTGCCTAATTTCACACGTTTTCGCACAGTTTGGTTGTAAATTGACATTAATTAGCATGATTGGAATGGAACTATATAAGTTAGCATAATTGGAATGGAGCAAGGCCAGACTTAGAGAAAGCCAGATAAACGCAGTTTTGGAAGTGTAATGGCGCAGTTTTAGTGGTTTAGTGGGCAAGTCCTCAGTTATGGCTCTACCCAAATGTTTTTCCTAATTGTTTTCCCTAATGTTGTTCCTAATTGTCAATCAGTCCCTCAAGTTTCACCTTCGTATTCTTTCAGTATGACATTGACCGGGAGGATTGCGGGAGGCTATTTTTTTGTATATATGTAAGGAATTTTAAAATTCTCCATGGGGAATAATAAACAGGTTGCTTATTCTCAACGACATGATAAATGTCTAAAGGAGTAGTTTAAATGGGCGCCTGAAGGGAAGTACGTTTTTTATGGTTATCTTCAAAATCAATTTTACTCTTTTTAACCAACCTCCTGCGCAATAGTGGATTGAAGTTTCTGTCTACGTATTTTATGGTTGTCGCAGTTCATCAGTTCATGGAGATAGGCACTAAACGTTAAGTCACAAGCACGGGTGTGAGGTCAGAGATGTGTGTAATCATCGATGACGTTCGGAAATGAGAGGTGCCCATGTCTGAATTAAGATTAATGGGGTGTGTGATCTCGATGTAAGACAGCAAATCCGCGGCTATTGTCTTAGTGAGGAAGTCCAGTAATCATCTGTGGAGGGTATAGTAGTCGTTCCATATTCGGCTGCAGCGAATGAGAAAAGGAGGAAAAATACTGCACTACTCTGACCCCTGAGGATCTAAAGAGCGTGGATAAAGATGCTGCGCGTTGATCCAGGGCAAAAAATCATATATCGAGTGAACTATATTCGCCACTTGACAATTGGATAATGAAATACTTATATCCGATCCCAGTCCAAGAATTTGATAATACAGTTATTCCCCGTCTCTTTAAAATTATGTTTGATTTCATATTTTATGTGACGCACGTAAGTGGCATGTATTTGTAGCATACATTTAATTCTTGCAGGGTTTTACGTCAATATTAATCTTTCTGTCTGACTTTTAGTTGATGTGAGCTCTCCATTTTTCCCTATCAAGCCTCCTTGCTCCCTTACCCCTGAATCCTCTTTCATACTACAACTCTCTTTATGTGGAAAATGTGCCTTGTTCTCCCACGTACCAAGATATTCAGTGCTTATCGGCACATTTCCAATACATTCTTCTTTTTCGTATCGCCCTCCGTATGGTCTTTCCCTATTGCACTCGTCTGTGTACCACACCATTCCTAATTTTGTTTTCCGTTTGATCTTCGGCTTCCGCATCGTATCTCCAGATTTAGAGGGCTCCCATTAACGATTGGTTCACATTTCCAATATCCACGAGTCCGATTCATAGAGAGTTTCGCTTCACATGAATTTTTTTGCCCACTACTTTCTTAAATCCCATCTTCTTTGAAGTTTATTTGGACTCATGTCGATACGCAAATAAAAAACATCTTCGGCACGAAATGGCAATGGCATCAGCGATATGAGTGTGGACCCATGGAACCATGGGTACCCCATCGATTGGGTACCCATGGTTATATTCCTTCGAAGTTCCTCGGAAAAAATCTTCGCGAGTCGCGGACCGCCATTCCCCGTTGGGTGTCAAGTCCATCGCCTCTGTGTCAAGGACTCTCCCGGGAACATTCTGCGTTTATTTTGTTCTTTTTTTGAATGTCATTAGCGATTCTTTAGGGCATTTTACCTAATCTCCCTCTCGAGTCTAGCGCGTTCTTTGTCCGACGCAGTGGAGCGTGAAGGAGAGTCGCAAAGCAGGCCGGAGTGTTCGGCTGGGGGGTGCTTGGAGGGCTTGTGGAGGAGGGGGAGAGAGTGTGTGTGTAAAAGAGAGTGAGTATGGCCGTGTGTAGCGGGTGTGGTGTAAGGGGAGGGAAGCGACCCTGAGCCTTTGACGGTCTTCATCTCCTTCCAATATATTCTCCCATCCACCCGCAAACCCTTCCTGCAGTCCCTAGGCGACGTTTGGTGCCGTATCTAGGATTGGGGGGGGTGTGTGGTTCGGGACGGCGATGAGGAGGAAAAGGCGCCGCGATGTTGGTGATTAGGAAGCCCCGTTGTCGACGGGCTCCCAGCGGCCCTGTTCGGCCTTCTACTCGCAGAGAAGTGTGACGAAGTATATATATATATATATATATATATATATATATATATATATATATATATATATATATATATACACACATACATGCATACATACATACATACATTACCCACCTGCGCACACAATGCACTCTTGCATCCCAGAGATTTAGGCGGCTTAAAGCGCGGGAGGTTGGAATGGAGAGGCGGTGGTGGGTGGAGTGGGTTGCCGCAGGCGAAGTAAGCTTCGTCTTCTAAACAGACTCCCGCCCCCTTACTCACTCCCTCTCTGGAGCACATCACATTTTTTTCACCATTCTGAATTTATTTTTATTTATTTTCTTAAAGAGGTTTGCTGATTTGCCGCTAACCCGCTCAAGGGGTTGTAGGCACGATAGTGTCTAGTATCTGCAGCTCTAGATAAGGCAACCTGATTTCCATTTTATTTTGTGTAACGAATTTTCAAATTGTGGGGCGTATGTCAATACCTGTAAATAACTATGAGGTGACTAACGATCGGTTAAGGTAAGTTTGAACGTATGAAAATGGACGGTTTATTTTTGGAATTCCGTTTTATGGAACATAAGTGCAATTTTATCAATGTTTTTCTCGAATGTTAGTCTGAATCGAAATTTGGGTAGGTAATGCGGATAAACTATTTCGTGTGGAATGTGGAGGACGCATAAAAAGAAGAATATTTAGTCTTAAAGTTATGTCTTTCCTGCGTAAGTTATTTTGTATGGAGAAATTTGAACATTCTTTTCGCCCTCTTCTTGTTAGGTTACACGATTGATTTCTATGGCTAACGATAGTTTTCGATTCTACGAACTAATGGCAGTCACTTCTCTCAAGTGATTGCCATTGAACAGACAGACAGGAATAGTTTTGATAGTTTTAATGTCTCTCCTATAATTAAGCTTTCCTATAGGTATTTAGATGGTAGAAAGCCAATGACACTTTTTCATGAGCTTGGGATTGATTGTTTATTTCCTTTCATTCTTTGTAATTTAGTCTCGTTGTGTATCAATTGTCGTTGACATCGCTCATTTGATGCTGAAATTAAGGCAATTAAGCCAATATTATGCTATGTCTGCAATCCTATCACCTTGTTACCTTCTATTGTAACTATATTATTTAATAATAATGAATATTATTCAAATAAGTAGTTCATGCATATGAAAATGCTTCATGTTTTCTGAAGTAAATTATTGATATGGTTTCGAATGAACATTTGTGACGAAGGATAAACAGTTAATCTCGGAGAGTTTGTGATGCTAGAAAATAGGAGATTTATAGGATATTCTTATTGTAATAATTTGATCGAAGGTTTAATTTCTTTTTAAACGAAATATCACGTTAAGTGTGAAGAATTGACGCATTTGGATCGTGGGTCGAATGGTACAATATATTACCTGTTTAATTATTGACTTAGTTAACATTTTCCGGCTTTATTTGTTTCTTCCGTGTAGTTTTCTTGCATTATTTTGTCGCGAAACTCATGATTTATATTCGTCGACCTTTCAGTTTAATAATAATATGTTTTCCAGTCGAAATCCAGCCCAAGGGCATCACTTAAAAGCCGATTCAACTAGATAGGTTTTCTGCTTACTGGTCGAGAGTATTCTTGGACATACATGAAGACAGAATATGGTGTGGCAAGAAGTGACTCAACTTATGTTGTTCGTTGATGCTAACCCCACACATTTGAAATTGAAATATATATTCGGATATTTTGCTCTTGTTTGGCAAACATTTCTTGCGAGATGTTCTTGGTGGTAGGTATCAATCCTACTCGGTCGATCTCTTTCTGTTTCCCTCGACGGCACGCGAGAAAAGTTTCCTTTGTCGTTAAGATCGGAGCAATCCTTTTTGTTTTCGCTTCCTCTCCTCAGGATTTTCCCCCGGCGTGATAGTAGAAGAGAAGCGTGCGGTGTTGAAATTGAAAAAGCAAGACCAAGTGCCTATCGTGAAGTGTATGCGTAGTATATATCATCAAATTGCGACATTTATATATGCGATTAGATACCTTCTGAGCTCTATATCTTACGATCCATGATAATGAAGGTGTGCGACTGAACGACGCTACTAAACAGAGTTATTGGGAAAATAAACCCGAGGAGGCATTCAAGTTATCCTCAAGTTGGCTGAGTATGAGAAACTGTAGGTTTCCCCTAGGTAAGTAGTAATTTAGTTTGTGGTAGAAATAACTTGCAAACGTACCTCTGTACCCGATAATAAATAGTACAGTCAATAAAAAAAGCTTAATGATCTCGTTAATGTCCGCTAACTGATGTGTAGCCCGGGGTGGACTATATTACGCATGAAGTAACAAAAGAGAATTGGTGCAGAAAGTAATTAGACAAGTTGTGGATACATTTTTGATTATTGCTAAAAGGTCGGAACTTCGGCTGTAAAAAATCACGAATTTAATGCCAACTTAGAATCCGAATCTGGGAGTCAATTAAAAAACTTGATTTAAGCGACCTTAAGTGGTTGAATATTTTTGTGGCCGCCTTAGAGTTTGCATTATTTTTTAGACGTTCCAACAGTACGAGGTGTGATAAAGAGATGGTTTCTGAAGGGAAATTGCACAATTGAAACCTTAGAATCCCCGTCTGGAATTACTTTGGAACAGAAAATGCCTTTCTTGTGTAAGAATACCGTTCTTTCCGTTAGAGATAAGCATAGCGTTTTGCCAACTCAACCGACTCATATGTAAGTAATTCACATTGTATGCATATTTTTCACGCGGACTGGAATTGTGGCGGGAATATTAGGTCAGCAGCCATGCATTCACAATCACCATTACACAAATATCAGTTCGGTCATGCACTCGAACAAAGTTTATCACACGAAAAAAGGTACTTACATGCTAGAATATTCAATAATAGGCATATTCAAATCATACGGTAACATTTTTGTAAATATGAGTCTATTTAAAATTCACGCAGGGTATCGACAAAATATATACTAAAGTAATACTAATTATCCCTTTTGCACCTGCGGTCGTATTTATTTCGATCCCTTGTGGCGAGAGGAGAAAACGACATTTTAAATCAATCCGTTCTACTATTTATCTCCATGAGTTAACGTACGCGGTCTAATCTACCATCTACCGTCTGGGCCTGCATAATGTCTTTAAATATCCTCTGTTAAGAGACCTGTCTCAAATTTAATCAGTAAATTTGACCTTTATTTCAATCTACGGTCTACTAGTGGCTCCCATCCTATTTCTTCTGATTGTGTCGTGACACTGCTACCTTGTCCGTAAGAACTTTACACAAACCTAGCTACTCTACGTTGTAGTCAATCAAGTTCCAAAACTAAGTCAGCATCAGGAGGATCCCGCAGCGTACCCTAGATGGGGCCTAACTAACGTGAAATAACAATGCTCTTAAACCCTATCTCATTACAATTCCCAAGTATCCTGTTTATGAATTCTAACATTTTATTTGGTTATCTGCAAATTTCACGACTATGTTTTCCCCAGGACATGTTCTTAGTTATCGTAACGCCCAAATTATTTACCGATTCTATGTTTTTTTCGTGGTTTACTGTATGGTGTATTTTCGGGTGAACTACGTAAGTCTATCCAATAAATACGCGAACTGGTGAACTCTTACGGCTATGACGCGGACTATAGCCCCGCCCACTAGCGGCGCTAGTTGCATGAGATCTAATGAGTCGTCTGTGTTTGGCGGATTGTCAATCTGTGCGTATGGTAACAGTCATGTTAGTTTCTGGGGTCACGTCATTGCCTATTATTTTGATCACAACCATTCTCATGGCTGGCCAATCCTCATAGCATACATTTGTATTCACATTGAATTATATTTAATGTATGTTATGGAAAGTAAACGTTCATCATCTCCCAAATTTCGTAAACTTGATTGTGGTACCACCGGTTTCATCTCATTTATGACATTTTCAGCTCCTGCTCAGGTCCTGAAAATGCGAAAATGTGATGAAACTGGTCGTAATAAAGTTTGTAGAAATATAAAAAAGCATATTTTTCTAATTACTGAGGTATTCTCCCTTATCGACTTCAATCCTCATTTAAGTCGCACATATAAAATTACCTAAAGTTAGCTAAAGAGATCTGATGACCATGAGACAATCATCTTTTACGGAATTAACTATTCATTAGGCACGGACTTACCGGTTGAAATTGCCCCCATTTTTGCCGAATGTTTTACACTAAACACAGGTCGTGAGCAAACGGCTGCGGCTGTGAGGTCGGAAATTTGATAACGACTTCGTCGCGTTCACTCCAATTGCACGGAACGAAAATTTTCATGATGGAAACTCATAACAGAACCCATGCACCTCAGTTACGCTGTCGTTTATGTCATTTGGGCCATAGACATCACGTGGAAGCATTATTAGTTAGGGTAATGTCACTGCATGGCTCGGAGACATGGACCATAGAAAAATAGGAAAAGTGAGGAATAATGTCTTCGAAACCTTGAGCTGGAGTATTTTGAAGGCCAAATGGATAGATCAGGTAAGGAATTTGGAAGTACTCAAAAGAGTAAAGGAAAAAAATTATATGGAGAACTATAAGGAAAATCTATATATTTGATGGGCTGGCACAGCATGAGACGTAATGAATTGTTAAGGCCGTTTTACATGACGTCAATGATTAAGTCATGATATTTAAAATGGTATCTTGCGGAATGGGTATTCAATAAATGAGTTGAATCCGTTCAGTACTAACAACAGATTCAAGCACAATACTTATTTATTACCCGATTCACGAGGCAATCGATTGCGTTGACATCCATATTATTTTTGTGGTTGGCCATCTTTTGTGATCTGACGACATAAAAATACCTATGGACGAGAGACCTCACGAAAATCGAAATATCTCCTTACTTATAATGGGAGGACATTCAATTCTCGGATTTCCTTTTCGTTCCCGGGAATTCAAATGTTTAGAAATTAGATTTCCCCTAGCACCTCAGTCGTTTCCTAACCAGAACGTGGAGAAAATCTGGCATGGCGATTACAGACTGCGTGTTTGAACTCAAGCGTAAACACTGCTGTTGACGAAAACAAAAGCGCTTGCGCAAGCCCCAAATTCAAAAAGAGAGTTGTGGATCCTGTGGTAGGGTTCATCCGAGAATTAAGCCCGTTATTCGCGGTGCTTGCCTCATTAATTAAAGATGTTCAGTATTGAATGCGAACGTGCTGCTTGGATTATCCACGGATCTAAATCCCCTTACGACTCTATTTTTGCGTATGCTTCTATGTTTTCGTCACCCCGTGTTGATCGAAAAATAATGTTGATTCCTGAGCAACAATCGGTTAACTCGAGGAACGCCCCTTCTCATCTGTGATTATTAGTTGGATTCAAGAATCGGAAATGTAAGGAGTTATTGAAATTTTTCGTATTTCTTGTTTTCAGTGCTGAAAATCGAATTGAACTCATTTATCGAACAAAAATCCTCCAATTGAGTGATATAAAGTATTCTGATTTTAGTACTGACATAAGTATCAAGTAAATCACCCTGCAAATTTTAATTTTACTACCGGAAAACAATCTTTGGGAACTTCATTAGGAAATCGTCGCAAGGAAGATGACGGTATACGTAGGACAAGTAAAGAAGGATGTTAGCCGGAAGAGTATCAGGTCTCAAGAGGGAGCTGGCATCGGAAATGAAAGACTGGATGACTTCAATCAGCCAACCGTTGTTTTGAAATACTGGTGAGCCCTCGTTTTTTTACGATTGAGTCATTTCGGTTAATTTGATTGGGAGTTCTCCCTGGCTCTCCCATCCAAAGGCTTCGCTGATCACTTCCGCCTGCCAGTTTCTTTAAGGGTCTCCTTCCGTCCCCCTGATGCGTTTGCGGGTTAGGCTACGGGTACCATGGGGCATCACCCCGGACACTCTTCCTCGGCTTCGGATGCATTCGTTGCGGGGTTGCCTTCAACGAGAACTCACCAAGGCTTTAATTTTGCAGTCCTCGCTTCAAGCGCGCGGATGTTGCCTTTGAACTGCTTGGTGGCCTCGGCACTCAAAAGTGAAGGGTGTTCCAAAAGGCACAGTTGTCGACCACACACTGTCGGCACCTAAGGCATTCGTTCGTGTTTAGTCGTCTTAATTAATTATTACCTTCCTGTGTTTCACTTCGCGGAGGAGCTCTTGAGGGCAAAGCTGCGAATCCATCCTCTGGCGTTTCGTTTGTAATTTGAATTTTAAGGCGTCATTATGATGACAGGCCATCAACGTAATAGGGAGAGCAGAATGGGTATTCGTTAATGCTGTGAATGATTTACAACCGAGCGTTCTTTTCTCCTGGCATTGCAGGGTAGGTTATTTTTAAATCGTTGACGAAGAGGTCGACGTGACACTTCATTTGATTACTTAACATCACATTTACCATTGTTATAATATAAAAATATTGGCATTCATCGTTTCTTTCCTTATTGCGTACGAGGTAGTTTTTTGGCTTTTCGCCAAAACCTATTGCCCATTGCAATTCACACGTTTAAATTAGTTTTGCATAAATGAAGGGTTTCTTTAAACAATTATTTTACTTTAATTATTTTTGTGATAAAGTGGCCTAATCTGCGGTACCGATCATCAACTTGGGTATTTATTTTGCGCAAGTCTCATTCACCAGGAATTAAGATGACAGGCAGAAATACATGCTCTATTATGAAAGTAATGCGCCTGATTTTATTTATTTCTTAGGGAAAAATAGATTTATTGATCATACATGAGCTTAAAATTCTTCAAAATACGCTTCCACTGCATCAGTACACTTAGGAAGACGTGTCTGCCACGCCTGGAAGGCACCCTGAAACTCCTCGACTGGAATGTCTCTCAGGAACGTTGTAACATTCTTTTGGATGTTTTCCGCCGTCTCCCAATTCTTTCCTTTCAGCTCTCTCTTCAGTTGGGGAACAAAAAGAATTCGCACGGAGCCAAGCCGGGACTGTAAGGGGGCTTGAGAACAGCCGGGGTGCTCCATGCCAGGAAGTTAGTAACGATGAAGGACGTGTGGCAACAATTTCGGCACATGCACGTGCAGACCTTGCGCATTTCCAGATCCTCGATCACTATCCCATGTACCGCAAATGTGGGCATGTATAGGGTGTCAGAAATTTGCTGGATGCTCAATCGACGGTCGGAACGCTAAATTTCGTGCACAAGATTCACGTTTTCGTCGGCTTTGGCCGTTGTTGGGCGTCGAGAACGGGGTTCGTAGGTGACATCTCGACCCTCCTTGAACGTCTTGTGCCACCTCCCGGCCCTCCTTGAACGCCTTGTGCCACCTCCCAGACTGTGAACTTAAAATGCAGTCGTCCTTGAAGGCCTCTTGAAGCATCTGGAATGTTTCGGTTGCATTCTTTCCAAGCTGCACGCAGAACTTGATGGCGTATTGCTGTTCAAGCGCACGCTCCATCGCGCCGTGTGACAAAGTCGAGAAATACACTTCACGCGGAGGTACGTCTTTCCGCTCAGATTGCTCGGAGCAAACTGGTGACCGGCTGCGTTGTAAGGGCAGACCTCCCACCACATGTTCCGACTGGTTTTACCGAGCTGCCATGGGTAGTCGCGTCACAATAAAATCATGCGCATTACTTTCATAATGGACATTGTAAGCTTGCCCTATTAAACATCGACGTTTTTTGTATGAGTACCTACCCCATAATGACGGTATGAAATCATTACGGGGTAAGCAAGTCTGAAACGGACAAAAAGTTTCACAGCACGCTGACGCGATAATGCGCTTGACCACCCGTCCACGTGGTTTGTACAGTACATTTATACGCGTATGCATGATTGTATATGTAAGGACTCATTCGCTCACTGCATATAATTACTGCAGTGAAGTTCTTGCTTAGGTGTATTACGTTTGTCTTAATCATGAGCGTTTTAGGGGATTGCCTCGTGAAGGCGTGATTCTTTGTATTCTCTTAGTTCATGGTTCATGTATTAACGCCAGGGGATGAAAATTAATATAGCACATACTCCTGTGCAGTTCATAAGCCGATATGATCCGATTATACAGTTTTTAAACACGTTCAACTGAATTCGGACCAGATATGAGGTGTCAATTTTTTAAACTGCGAATTTGGCTGATTTCTCGGGTAAATTTTTTCATATCATTAAATCATTCATTAAAGGCATGCTAGTCGGCCATCGTTAAAACGCTTAATGCTCTTGAATACTCTTATGTTTTTTTCAGATAATTATCACCGTAAACAGCTGTCAACATTTCAATAATTTCTTGATAAACTTTACCGCACTTCACCATAAACTTGATGTTGATTCGTTGCTCCGTGCTTTCGTCAATTTCCATTTAGACAAACAGTAAAAACAAGGACAACATAAACTAACATAACTGGTACCTTACGCTCAACTCGACGATCCGACAAGCGCAGATGGCTCATTGGGTCTCAGGCAACTGGCGCCGCTAGTGGGCGGGGTTATAGTCCGCGTAATGGCTGCCAAATTGCACCAGTTCGCGCATTTATTGCACAGACCACGTCTAGATGTCTTTATGTTTTATGAATGTTGCAAGTCTTATACGATTATATAATTGCGCGCATGATATCAGGTTTTTTTTTCTTCACCGTTAATGCACAATTCTCCTGTTTGTTGTCTTCCACTGCCTGAAAGGTATTAATAAAATCTTATATTTTTTATGTCAATTTTTATGTTAAATACCACGCGAAGAGTCCATTTTTTCAACGTCTTTTGATTGAGTGTACTTATAAAGATTACTAATTCAGAAAATTCCATCAAAATAGCATTCACTTGATGTCTCAATCCAACCTCCTTAAGAAAATGCTTTCATTTGGCCCTATTTTGTTTTGTCGTAGCATTCTCATGTCAACAGTATTTTAAATCTTTTTGCATAATGCAATTTGTAGAGTTAAGTTAAACGGTATTGTCACGGAAGGCTCTCACTCTCTGCCATGGAATAAGACCACTCTCTGTCATGTTAGTTGGACCACCTGGAAAATCGACGGAAGCGTCTAGACAAAACACACTGGAGATTCAGGGTGTCTTCTGCGATAAGGAGGGTCTGCGACAGGAAGTTGCTTATCGGTAATTTTCTGTCGAGGTCTGGAATTACGTTGGAGTGAAAGCTTGAACCAGTGACGCGGCTGCCATGCCCTGATGGTTACGCCGTAAAACTCGGAGGAATGTGCTCTTGGATTTGTTTTAGTTCATTTTTGAACGATTGTATCGCAAAATTTACTTCCGTTTGAGCTTAAAGTACTTGGACCAGGATTGAATAAGTGAATAGGAAATGATTTCGTCTTGAAAGTGGAAATTTATTGAGAAATACTTTTTACTTAAATTTGGAATTCTATGAACTAGTGGAGCTATTCGGCACTGCACAAGAACCTTAGTTGATAGGTGCATGAAAATATACAAGATTTCGCAGTAGGTACTTTACACCCGTTTGCTCCAATGATCTCGACCCATGAACTTAATTTTCAAAGGGTTAGTTTTATGCGTCGGGTACGAGTTTACCTGGTGCGTTTTCAGTAGAAGGGAGAAAAGGGATTTTCTTACGGAATGTGAGTTTTAAGCAAGTTTAAATTTGAATGCGTGAGGCTTAATGCGGTAGGAGAAGAGAGCTTATATAAAATAATGAGAGGAAGAGGGATCTGTAAGAAACGGTATCCTTTTAAGCGCTACACTCGGAAGATTATGAATGACAAAACTTCATATCGTTTTAGGAGCTCGAGTTTTAAATCTTAATCACGGGAAAGTAAGGAATTGTGGTTCGATTTTTAACTTCAAACATCCTTATCTCGATCGTTTAGCAGACTGGGACATAAGGTCGGATTACTACCGAGCATATCGCAGGAAGTATCAATGCCAAGATTGCTTTTATGGTCGGCTGCTAAAATTATCTCAACTAGTCTCAAAAGCTTCCTCACTTATCTCTATGTACACTTAAGGTGAACTTGTACTCGCCATGTACTTCGCCTGTACCTGGAAAATGAAGTTAATGCGTGGAAATCAAAACGCTGTAATGAATTCTTCCGGAATATTTCATCACCTTGCACTTTCTTATGTCGGTTCCGAAAAACTCACGAGGACTTTTTACTTTTACTCACGAGGATCTATTTTATGAATGCGTGACTAAATGAAAGACGATTTAATATTATTATGTGGCTCACTTGGTGGGAGTATAGATATATTAATCTATTTTCTTTAGCTGCGGGGATGCAACTCGGTCCCTAATTCGGTTCTTATTCGTAATTTTCAAAAAACTCACTAAAAAGACCCAACTTTTATGACCACTGAAAAGAGGAATGTCGTCGTAAGCATAGAGATAGTATCCCCGGCTGTCACCTGTCTTACTTCAAAACCTCCTCCTCCCGTTTCTCCACTCTGTCCTCATCGCTGATTGCTGATATATTTCACTACATGTAATTATATATTGAGTCGTGCACGGTGTCCTTGCTTTGGACATCACGCGAGTTCACCTGTCATTCACTGAAATTCGTGGGGCAACCTGGTCAGTCCCGCAGCGTGGTAGGATTTCGATGGTTCGCTACCTGCGGCTCACGATTGCTTTTATATGCGGCCCGTGACCACTATCTATTTCTTAAATTTAACAGTATTTTAAATGTCCCATAATTTAAAAAAGTTCAAATAAAAGAACATATAATTTAAATATTTAAATTTAATAAAAGAGTTGTCCTCCAAAATGAATGAAAATACCCATTGCTTAGTACCTTCATGTTCCTCGTAATGTAATAAAATTGCATGAAGTTATTTTTATATTTGATAATTTTCCGTTTGCAGCCCGCAGTCTCTGTCTATCGTGTGGCCTGGAACCGACCCGTGCTTTGCAGCTTCTCGGACACAAGATACTCTTAATTTACTCCTGATGACTCATTGTAGGATTCATTTATTAAAGTCGAAAACACTATTTTTTTAACGTTCAGCATAAAATTTGAAAAAAAATACAATCAAGAATTGTCTAGCTTGTACCTGGTTATTTAATTTTTCCATCGATTTTTGGACCTTTTCTTTGTACCTATTCGCGGCCTTTTTTACTATAGACGCTCAGCCTATGTTTCGAGAATGGTGATGTGGTAGTTTATGGGTATCGGTCACTCTGATTAAAAGGAGGCTAGGAAAGTAGTGGAGGCAAAAGAAGACGGTGAAGGAGGTGGTTGGGTGCCTTACTCTAATTTTTGAATATATTCAGCCATCATCCTTAAACGTCGTGAAAAGGGTCACAAATTTTTCTCTTTTTTTAAAGTCCAATAGTCCTGAAAAATCACTAAAATTCTAAAAATCTAGAGCGAGTGCTGGGGCCTGCCTAGCGTCGCGTTTTTCCTAGTTGCCTAGTGCTCGTTGCGGAGTTAATGGGAGGCTTGGCAGAGCTTCTTCCTTTTTCGGATTAAACCCGCGGAAATGATTGCGCGGCGGGCTGCAACAAGTGCTCCGGTCGACCCGAGCTACGCGGGGACGCCCTGGGTATTTAGTATTTACACGAGTGTTTCGACGACCGCGATATTTCCACGGGCCTCGACGGCCGGACTCATTTCGGAGCCTTAATTGCTAATCGTTAAATTTCGGTGGTGACGTCCGCGCCTGGGTCAGGCTCGGTACGGGCGATCTACACAGTTTTCGACTACTCGAGCACATGCACGATCATCTCTCCCAATTTAATTCCTAGCCTTCTCTCTTTCTCTCCCGTCTACCGGTCATGTCCGAGGTTATCAATTGCCGAACCACGTTCTGCGAATTTGTTACCTCTTGATAATCGGCATTTATATGTGCTGCGAGATCTTTCCCTCTTCGAAATCGATCTTCATTGCCAGGTCGTGACGTCGGATGCGGGATCTGCACAATCACTTCGCTCCACGCGCGTATTCGTTCCTCGTGGTGGGGACTCGTTCCGCGATGAAAGGAATCTATGTTGTTCTGTCGTTAACTGAAATTGAAATGAAACCGTTGATCTAGATTTCAGTGAATTTAATTCGTCAAAGAATTGCCGCGTATTGAATCAACCCGATTAATTTACCAGTTCCGTTGTGAGAAATTTCGAAAGAAAACATTTCATAGAATTATGAAATAGGATTAAAGTGGTCCACGCAAATATATTTAATTTTTCCGACTCGTGTTATGACTCAGCAGTCATTTCAAGGCTTAATAGTCGGAACTAAAGTGGGGCACAGTTTATGTTATTTGCGTTGAACAGTTGTGATATTTGTTGCAGAAACGTGATCAAAATTGGTTCATAATATCAGGCTATATATTTTATTTTACGGTACCTATAAATGTTTTTATGTTCACTCTTTAAGTGGCAGTGAAGATAAAATAAAGTTATACTATATTGTTTAGCATGTTTGCAGTCTGTGCACCCTGGGAAACCTGTTTTAAAGCATTGCCAGGCCGTAGAAACGGTGTTGAATTATTGATCGTGGTATCCCGTTTTGAAACTCCTCCAAGAATAAAGCTACTTTAAATAGTTATAATTTTGGGACAAATACCATATCAAGTTATGGTGACAAAATTACCGAAGAATTTTTTTCTACAACTGCGTGCGTGATGGCTTAAGGGTAGGACAAGAAATTGTAGTCCTGGTGGACCATATGTGTTTCTTCAGTTACCAAAAAGTCACCAGGTATCGTTTGTTAATCGTCTCATATTTGATTCTTTCACTAATGAGCTCATTATGAACTTTTTTCGGGATTTACTGCTGCTAATAGAGATTATTTGTGGTATGATGGACGGCTTTATATAAACAAAATAATGTTCAGCAATGGCCACAGGCCGTCGGAGAAACTTATTTCAGGGTGATAAATAAAATTAACTCTTCAGTCAACTCTTGATCACATTCTCAGTAGTGGGGACGAAATGTTGAGCTTTTAGAAAGTATTATCAGTGCGTAACTTGAAATGGCGAATAAACTATAGAGTGAAAACACTGGTCGCTATGGAAACTTTCAGTCAAAGACACAGTTACTCGCTCACTGTTGTCCATGGGTCTGTCCTTCTTCGTCCTCTTTGTATATTAATACGTCCAGCACCAGATGTGTATTTATTTGGTACAATGGCCAATTCGCCCCGCCCTCGTCTCTCCAGTGCCTTCTATTCTCGGTGCGCGGTACAATTGGTAGCTTGCTAAGTGCTTTACCAAGTCCAAGAGTGTTTGACGGACGTTACGAGACCTTTTATTAATTAAAAAGCTCAATATCTGTGATTTAAGAAATAATTGATTTTGTGATGTAGATTAATGTAGTTTTGTCGCCTGTGGACGATGTATTCAAAAGTATTTTGGCATGAGTGATTGGTAAAATTTAATTCAAATTGGTGTATTATGAAAGAAGATACCTTTTATCAGCGCTGTCTGTGAGAGCTGCTTTGTTATTAAAGAGAAACATACAATAATTTTATTGAAATGGCTTTTATCTGCACGACTCGAGTTTCGTTAAGAAGGTGTCACCTGGAAGAAGCATTGGACCTTTAATAAAAATGTGTGAAAGTGGAATTATAATGGGTTTCATAATTAAAGATGATTTAATTGAATACAAAAAACCCATTATTTTGAATATTGTGATTGAGATTTTTAGCATAATAAGTTATTTTGACCAATGAAACGTGTACATGCATATATAGCGTCTAAAGGATACAACTAGTTCAAAGAACACATAGATTGTATACCATAGGTAGATATAGGCACAAATGTTACCATTCCTGCTCTAGATTCTCTTTGATGATCTAGAAGGAACTTGTGAGCAAAAGGCTGCTGCATTTCCTCTTATACCTTTCATTCTACCCTGAATATTACTAAGAAAAGCGTATATAACTTGATTATACAATGTCTCCGGTTGATCTTGTAGACATCTTGTTATACCTGTACTGTGGGATTTTGTGAGTGTCTATTAAATTTATTACAAATATATCAGGGTTTTTATAGAAAAAAAACTGTACAATATAGAATCAGTAATGATACCAATGTTAATGCCTTTGATTTTTTAACAATTTTTACACCTCTTAAAGTTTATAACATTGCATATTGTTCAAATCCGTCGTTTTTGACTACTATATGTTTATTATTATGAATCAAATTACCTAATGCCATACATTTCTACTCCTTTTTTAAGTCTCAGATTATAGAGATTATAGAAGCGTTGATGATGACCGACTTCTGGAGTAGGCTGCGCCTTATGGGAAAATGCGAGCTACCTGCGTGAAGGTTGGTTAATTTTCTCGGGAACGCAGGCAGGGCGGAGGGGTGGATACTCGGCATCGACATTGGCTGATTCCTGACGACGACGACAAAGGGTCTGAGTTTATATCTCGTTCAAAAAAAGAGTTTTGCCCACACGACACCCAAGAGAGTGGATCGGAGTAGCATGGAATGAGGAATTCACCCTTTGCCGGAATTGTGGACTAAGGGATCGGCTTCAGTCGACTTCTCGGCTCTACGCGACATGGATGGTGGAGCTTGTGTGAACTACGTCTCGCTTTGTGAAGGAAAAATCCTCGCCCTCCAACCGCGACCTGCTCCGCTCTCTCTCTCTCGAGTTTCTTTCGTTGCCCCTCTATGCACAGCTGGTTGGAATGAGTCAACTTGGAGACATAAGAGTCGCGCGCAATGAGTTTGACCTACGCAACGCGCCCCGTCGCCTCCTCACTTTCCTCCTCCATGACGTGAGTCGCCGGTTTTCCTCTACCACAATGACCGAGCGTGTTCAATCCTTTCGCTCAGGGAGCCGAAGGCTCTTAGTGTTTAACAGGCATTCAAGAATGGCATAGGTATGCTTTTTCCTTTATGCTTCACGTTGAGCATCATCATTCAACGAGTCTTGGCGTTAATTCAATCGACTGGAAGGATTTCTGTAAGAGTGCTGTCCCATGAAGTGTGGTGAAAAAGATTTAATCTTTTAATTTATTGGGCATAAATTTAATTTTCTCTTTCATTTTTAGCTTAATATATCTCCCGGTATTATGTCAGCTGCAGCCGTTGTTAGTTGAAGCATCTTCAGTTCGTTTACGACAACGATGGGCTCGTAACACGCGATGAGCAATAAGATGCATTAAATGTTTACCTTCACCCGAACAAATAGTCAATTGAGGAATATGTAATTCTACAGGAGGCTTATGAAGAGTCTGTTCTTTCCGAAGTAAAGCTAGAATATCGTTTAAAACGTTACATTGTGTTACTTCTCGTAATTTGTATGTTGATAATGGTAAAACATGTGAAGTTAGTCATCTAGGATTCCGAATTCCAAATCTGTGCGATAAAAATGGCAAGTCGTCTTAAGTCGATAATGCTTTAATACTGTTATTTCCAATGCAATATCAATGTTTACTATGCTATTTTTTACATATTGTATGCATACCGAATCTTACCCCTTTTAATAAATCATACGATCCAAATGAATTTCTATGAAAGCCTAGGATTACGAATATGCGTAAAAGCCCAAAACCAAAGGTGACACAGTTAAAAATAAGGTTCTTCTACATATATCTGTACTGTAGCTGAAATGCTCGCTGTAGTATTTTTCTCGTAAAAAGTGGCGACTTCCACAGTAATAATTAAATTTTATTTTTCTTATGCATCTCATATGCGTGTAAATCATGCCTTTCTGCTGCGCAATGTACTAATTGTGGAACAGTAATGCTTGCTGGGTTATTGAATTAATTTAAAATGGCCCCATGTACGATATTTTTTTTTAGAACTGGATATATCATCGTTTAGAATTGATTGTCATGCGTCTTATTACGTCTCTCAAACTTTTGTTTTTAACTGCATGCACGTGGCTGAAAGGAGAAATGCTTTTAAATGGATTTGAAGAGCTCACAATTAGCTTGAGAATACCGCGTCAATCATGGGATCCCTCCAAAAAATCTTCTCAAGATTACCTTGGTAACTGGTAGATATGTATGAGGCAATTTCCATGGAAAAAATGGGAAATGCGATGGATTTCTATGGAATGCCATAAAAATCTCGGAGAATTAGCATGGATAGATATTTGTAAAGGTGCCCCAAAGCGTGATAATTAACCTGTTAGCGAAGCGATTGATGAATATGAACGTAGTTTAAATTCTCCCCTGAAATCATCCAGCCTCCTCAAGTACTACACTTTTTAGACCTCCGGACCGCATCTCCACGCGCAGGTTATCTCAACGGTAAACATCCATGGAGCCACTCCCTCCGTGCCCACCCCTCCTATAACCTTCCCATCCACGTCCCCTGCCCCCTCTATCCATTCCGTTCCTCCGCCGTCTGCCTCGCGGTTCTCGCCATTCAAAACCTTCGACATGGCGATATTTTTAGATTTCGTCTGTATTTCGTACCCCTCCCGTGACTCGCCCCCTCCACCCACCTCTTCCCTTTCTTCAGTTCGCGTATATATGTAAATATACGGCCTCACCCTCATCTACATTCCCCGACCCCCTCCCTCTTCCGCTTATTTTTTCCCTCGTTTCCCTAACTTCCCCACCTCCTTCCCCTCTGCACTCTTCCATTTCCATCCCCTTCCATCTCCTCCTCCTCCGCCGATGCGCAAGCGTGTTTCCGTGCTTCCCAGTAGGTGACCGAGGTGGAGAGACGGACGAGGGGGAGGATAAGGACGGGAGTTGGATGAAGAATGACGAAATATTCACCTTGAAAAGCAGTGGAAGCTCCCCGTCGATGTTTCTCCTTCCCCCTCCCCTTTCGAGCCAGCGATTCGCGCGGGCGGAATAAAAAATATGTATCGTTAAAAAAAAATGACATTCACCATCGTGGTCGAGTGGTTCGTGAGCGTATTGATATATAATTTTTAAATCAAATTTTTATTATTATCATCTGCCAATCATTTTCTAGCTTTGAGGACAGGTGGAGGGAGCTAGAGAGAGAGGGAGAGAGATAGAAATAATGCATAATGCGCTTATGGTTTAGATACTTGACCGGCTTCTCAGCGCATGGCGTGCAAGCCACACACGGTCGACTCGGTGCAGGCGTAAACAAGTTCCAACCGTCTGCGACGCGATGGAGGTGCAAGGATGTCGATTGAAGTCGTGGGTCGCTCGCTTCGGAGAGAGAGAGTACGATTATATTTCCAGAAAACCAAGTGCGGTCGTTGCGCTCCGCGCCATTGTAGGCCATGTAGAGATTATTATTAATATTGTTGAATTTTAAAAATATCCCCAAACCTGGCTGTTATGTGCTGATACTCACTTTTTGCAGCATGCCAAACTCAAATATTTAGAAGATAACAAGGAGGAGAAGGGTAAAATGTTTTGTGAAGTGTGCGAGCCTAAATATAGGTGACAGAGGACTCTCAACGCGCGACGCCATTGACGGCCTTGTGGCAATTATTTTTTCAATTGTTAATTCGTTGAATTTCTGAACCTCGTAATTAAATGGTGATCTGAATCACTTGATGACGTGCCAGACTAATGATTTCAGAGAGCGGCAAGATGTTCAGCTCATAAAAAAGTGGGTATTTGCGTCTGATGAAAACTTTTGGATGAGAATTACGGGCAAAGTTACTCGTCGTATCGTTTACTGCCTAAAGAATATAATTACTAAAGTTCTAACATTCATACATGCCTAATGAATGTGACAGAAGCGATAAAAAGCATGCAATGATGGGGCAGTACTTGAGGAAATTAGTAAAAGGTAGTTCAAGTGCTGCAATAATGTAAAATTAGATCTCTTCACTTACACTTTACTACCTACACGGAGAGCGTGAAGGGTGTAAGGGTCTTAAATCGGTACGGTTGCTGAACCTGACGGCTTAAATTCAATCTATGACGGCATCGATCATTTTGCAGGATGACAGAATAATAATTTCCGAGCGAAACGAGGAATATTGCAAAAATATGGGCGTCCAATAAGGCCAAATATGGCGTCTTGCGTCAAATTGGCCGTACTTGGTGTAGCCAAGAGCTTGGAACTCCGATGACAGTGGAGCTCCCAGGCGCCGTCCACCCACTCGGAGAGACAATTCGGGCGGAAGAAATTTCCTTCGCCTTCGCGTTCACTTCCCGTGAAAGCGCCGTCGAATTTTATCGCGTCGTCGAGCGAATCGCTATCCCTATCGGCCGAACTAAAATGTGAGGCGAAAGTCCTTGAAAATCACTTCCCAGAGGAGGTCGTGATGGCTTCTGCATCCTCGATTAGCCGTCCTTGGCATTGTTGTCTCCCTCATTTGCTACGGCTTGAGTCGTATCCTAATAAAACAATACTGTCTACCATGAAACCACAGTAAAAACTTTTTAAGACATGGCACTTCGTCAAGTCTTGTGTTGCTACTTTTCGTCGAAATCGAATGTTTTGTGCTTAAATTCGTGGATGCTTCGATTATTCAAATTTACCTCTCCAAAGAATAACGAACTGCGCAAGGCGTTTCGTCATGCTATGAAAGAATATATTCGTTGCTAATGAGCGCCTAACGATTTGTCGTTCTGTGGAGAAGTATGAATTATAATAATTTTGGGAAAGTTTTTAGGTCGTTTACGTAATAGTTAATTACGTGGCACGGCCATGATTATAAATCTGCTCGCGATCTTTCGTGCTCCGCTCACCATTCTATTTTTATCCTTTTGTGTAGTTAACCTCCCCGCCCTCTCTCATACAATATTGTTTCCCAGCCGACACTTGCCGTTGCCGTTGTGGTGTTAATTACATCTTACCCTTGCTGGATTTTGCGGACGACGTCCTCCAATTTTCTGGTTTTGCATCGTTAGATTTAGAACGCGGCAGTGTGTAATGAGTGCATTATACCAAAATGATAGACAAGAATATTTTAGAATAGTCTTTTTTTAGTGGATGTTTTGCCTGTAGCCTCGTTAGCGGAATGATTGTCTCCACAAAGAAGATCTGGAACAATTATCTCCGAGACTCATTTGAATATCTTCTTTAAACGTAGCATCTCCTTCTGAATTCTCCGAAAATAATGTAATCTGCACACTTCTGGCAGAAATCTCTGGAAAGTATGAGATTGTGTCTAGTTAATTAAATCACATATTCAGCTCATTATATTGCTAGAGTAAATTTAGAAAGGGGGCTATGCAAATTACAGTAATGTTTTACTATTATTTTATTAATGAGACCATTTGCATTATTATTTCCAGTCCTGATTCTGTTTCAAATCTGTGTTCTAGGCATGGGTTTCTCCCTATGAAGGAGCATCCTCAATTGAGCAGCACATAAAATATCCATCAACCCGAAATTCTTAGTGAATTGAAATAAAGTCGATATATAGACGGTTGTTTTCAATTTGTGAAATTTTTTTGAGTTTCATCAATTCTGTTGCATTCACCGAATGGAGAAATTAAGTTTTCGCCTCTCTTCGTGAATCATTCACCTCTACAATTTTAACTCAAGCTGAAAGTAGCGTGTTTGGCGCTCATACGTGTGAAGGTAGTATTTGTTCTCCGTTTTGACTTTTTGAATCTGAACGATTGCATTAATTCTCGACTCTTTGCAAACTAATGTAAGTTTTACGAGTACATATCCCTTTTCTTCGAAGATGTAACTTTGTTTTTGGCATTCTTTTTCAACCGATTATGTCTACCCGAGGACTATTTATACACTTCATATGGCCTTCGTTATTGGAACAAAATTAAATACTACTGCTATTTATTTCACGTGAGTTTCCAGGATTATGTATACCGTAATAGGCCCAGGAAGTGGGTCATTCATTTTAAATAAGTAGTTTGCGAGTTGTTGATTCCCTGCCATATCTAATTCATGGGTTACATTTATCACGTGGGTTTAGGTCTTATGATTGGGATTGAGGGAAACTTTGAGGGCGAGGGAACATTAGATTTCATTATATCATGCATACCTTTCACTCTTTTCCCATTTCGGGTAGACAAAACCAAATTGGCTTCTTATTTCAGGAATATTAATTTTTACTAATTTCTGCAACACCTTATTGCTGCGTGCAGATTTCGCTTCTACTGCATCCATGGATAGTTTCGCGCTTGCTCTTATTTTCCCGAGACTTATTTTAATATTCCTTATATATTTTGTTCCTCTTTCATTACATTCACTCACTTTCTCTAAAGCCATTTATCTCCCCTCTCTTCTGTACTCGACCCTCTAGACAGGTGTATGAGAGTGAACTTAATTGTTTGGGAGGAAGGGATGGGCGCAGAGAAAAAATGATTTAAGAAAGTGCATTTCCGCAATTAGTAAAGCGACTAATGCAATATACGAGGGATATGTTATCAATTTTGTCTGTAGGGGCGTAGCCTTATTTTTCTATTCTTCTTTGATATTATTGTTCGACGTGTCTGCGAAAACGACGCATCTGCATGGAGCTCAATTCCGCACATCTGTCACCGTCGAGTTGCACTTACGCTGCTCACTTGAAGAAAGAAAAAAAAAACGCCCGACGAGGCGGGAGTGGAGGGAGAATGGCATGCTTTCAGCTTCACGTTGAGGAGACTTTTTATTTAATTTCTTCGTTCGAATGTTCGAGCCGCACCGTTTCAATCCCTACCGGTAGTCTTCCCCCACCTGTCGTCACTTAGAGGTGCCGTGACGTCACTTCCACCCTTCCTCCCCCACCCCTCGTATCGATGGCGCAGTGGCTCCTCAAGGGGCTTCTTGTTCTTCTCGTTCCATCCCTCGAACCATTGTCGTCATCAACCTCTTCTACCAAGAGAGAGAGAGAGTCCGTCCGCTACGTTTCCCCGCGCCACCCTCTCTCCCACGTTCCCCTGTCCCTTCCTCCCCGCCTACGGCATTTTCTGGGTCGTCTCACTACTACGGCCAACTTCAGCAGGCGTTTTGGCGTTAACTTTTTTCTTCGTGACCCTTATTGGGTTACGGAGTCCATACTTGTATGATTACGAGCAGGTAACGGGATGTGGGCCATGTGGTTTCCCTGATCGCCTCTCGAATATATTTTCACCACGCCAAACTACGGATTCAATCAAGCTCTCTGATGAATTAATTATATGGTGTTCTACACTTTTAGCCTGACAGATTCGTGGACAAAATAATTGTAAGGATTTACGCAAAATTGGTAAGGGACTGTCCTTGAATTATGTAAGGCTGTATTCGACATTTTTTGCCACTCCCTCGCCCCCAGTTGTGAGGAGACGTCAGATGTAAACACCGATAATCTTAAGTAATTATCGGCGTTATTATCAATCCACCGGAGAGACAAATTTTTTCCAAAAAAAAAAAGGAAGAAGTGTTTTTTGGTTTGACGAAAGCGTTTTTCGCTGCGATTTTCACTTGATCACTACAATTACGTGTTTGCACTGAAGAAAGTAGACAGCATAGCAGGTATCAGAATGCTTTTTACACTGAAACGGAATCAAATTTCCAAACTCTTGTCATTGTTTGATATAAATGCTTCAATAATTCTGAAATCACAGTTTCGTTAATAAGTATTTTCCCCATGTATTATTTGGCGATAGAGATTAATGAATACTCCAACTATCCCCCACCCTCCTCCAGCCTCCCCAAGGAAACTTGAGGAAATAGCAAAAGCCTCCCCCAAAAAATCCTTGGGTAATTCAAGGACATCCCCTAGTGGTTGGCATTGCACTTCTAAGTAACCCAGCTGAGTTAACTTGAATCAACGTTCAAAATATTGCAATTATTGAATCTTTTTACCTTACTGCTGGGATCGTTTTATTTCGTTTAACTTGGCGGAAATAGACAGTTCCCTCCAGAATTAGGATGAATGTTTGATTCGCTAAAACGTTCGCCGAGAAAGTGCGCTGCACTGCTCGCCACTTGTGATTCATGTCATCATACTTCACCTTCCCCGCTAAAGATATTTATTTCTTATATGACTCTCCTCTTGCCTGAAGTCGTCTCCTTCCCTGGCGCTCCGCCTCGCCTCTTTTGTGTTGTCGGATTCGCCTCGCGGCGGTAAGAGAGGAAACCGTTCGAGTTTTTAGCTCGCGGGCAGGCCTTCTCCTCCTCCGAGACACCTCGAGACCGCTCTTAAGCCCTGGGAATAGGGACACAAGCCCTTACAGGGTTATAATACGATGAGTTCGACTGTATTTTTGTGGGTTGCGCCTTCGGTGTGCGCATTCCAGAGGTTTGGGGTTGAGTGTTGGAAATTGGTTTACCTTTTATGGTAGCATTCCCCCGAGGACATTCTTGTTGTCGCTCCTCTTGACGGTCGAATCAGTCGCTGTGAAATAGAACGTTGAATGAAGACTCTTGCGCCAATGGCTCGTTCTGTTATGTCTCCTACTTCTGCATAGTACTCTACAAGCCGCCGCTAATTGTGTGGCAGGGTGTATTTCAACACCAGGCGTGCAACATCAGAAAATAAGTTTCGCTTATTATTTAGTTACCAATAAATTTGCAAAATACATTCAATTCGTGGAGATTATTTTAACTACAGATACATGTACTACGGTATCTAAGGGTGATACATCCCTACAAATGCGAGGCGAACTGCTGGTAGTTAGAAGAACAATAAAATAAATGCTAGATAAAATAGTGGCAGCATACTAGGCTACTTAGAATTTTAAAAATGCTTATTTATCCTATCGCGATCTTTTGCAGTTAATCTACATCTGCATAATACCCCGCAAATCTCCGCAGGGGCCTATGGTGGGGGTGTTAGGTCACCACCCATCTAATCTAATACCTTATCGTTAGTTGGCGAGAATGTGATATCTCAAACCTGTTGGTTTTCAACTTGATCGCTTGAACTTATTTTCATGATTTCTCCTACCGTAGTACGATGGACTAAATAATAAGTTTTCGACAATAATCTAAAAAGAGATCCATTTCAAATTTATGAAATATATTTAGTCTGTAATGTCACCTTCATCCGTGAATAATTCTATATCTAGTTCTTAGTTCTTCTTGTAATCCAGATGCCCTAATAAGTTTATCATAATTAAATTCAGTGTGGAATCCGTTGTTTTGTCATAATCTCATGATAAATTGTAATCGGAATATATGCCATTCAACTGTACACAAGCGCCTGTGTCATATATATTTTAATATCTATATTTTACGTATATTTTTAGGTGTAAAGTTGTAATATTTTTCTCGGTGGAAATAATTCCCTCTACGCCTTCGCCGCTGGCCCTGCGATAAGTTATGGTGAGATGGTGAGAGCTGAAGGTGAGATGATGCCATCTCTGTCCCATCACGACGTTGAGGTGCACGAGTAAATTTAACGTGTTAACTCTCCTACCGAATAAAGTACATACACTTATTGAATTAGAAATAAGGCGTCAAAGAAGGGTGATTCGAGCGTCTGCATACATGTGTCTCAATAGTCCACTTGTCTTGCCTGGATGAAATCCGACCCGGAGCGGTTTGCTTCGGTGGAGTGCCTGGCCGCGAGTGACGTGTTGACGAAGCAATCCATTCATGAGGGGATTATTGATCACGAAATTGCAAACGGGGATTGGGCGGAAGACTGTCATGCTTTCAGGAATGCCTTGTCGTTCTGCAACTTACACTTAGGTTAAGGGTTAGGCTCTGAAAAAAACTTACATGCTTGGGAACTTTCAAAGGACTTTTGGTCAACTTCATTGCTTTCTTCAGCTGCTCTTGTTAGTTTCTACTCACTCTTTAAGCAGTATCCAACCCCCTTAATTCCTACGTATTTTCTTACTCCGTCGTTCACGCTTATCCAACATTTTATAAACTTTTCTTCTTATCCGTAGCATCTGTTTTTTATAAAAGCCTTCAATCATACTTTTCTAACTTTCTCTATCTTCTACAACCACCGTAGTCGAATTTCTTCGACGTCGAATTTCCCCGGGACTATCTCCTAGCGCTTCTTGGTTTATTTGCATCACTAACCAGCTTATTTTTTTCCATCTCCATTCGCACTCGCATCTCAAAATCCTCCAGTCTATGTTCATCCATGTCCGTGTATGACTCAGTTTCTGAAACAACGCTTTTCCCGAGGTATTTAACCAAATATTTCTTTACTTTCGCACTTGGGAACCCTCCTAGTCTTCTCCTTTTCTATGGAAGCTTAATGTACCGAATTCAATTCTTCTCCTTATATCCATACAGACCTACCCGTTTTTCTCCACGAAATTCCCAAACGCGTACATTTGACGATTTAACGCAATTAATACCTTCCTGTTTGACTATCGAACTTTTTTGAAAATTTCATTGTTTTAGTCTCCCCATGTTTTAGTCTTCAATCCATCGCCTCTCGTTTATCCTGTTTTTCTTATTCTTTGTATTCCAATATTGTGTTTCTTCTGTAGTAATGTATACACATGGGAAATAATATTTTGAAATGATTATTTTGCCTTCAAAATTGAAGAAATTAGAGTTTTACGTAAGTAAGTAAAGTAATAGTTGATGTTTTGTGGGCTATAACCACTTACCCTAGTGTGCTTTTACATGCCGAGCTAGGGCTCACTTCATGAAAACGTTAGAGCAAAAGATCATGCAATATTAAAATTATGTCTTACTAGTATCTTGTATAGGCCGCATGTGTCTTGTAGGCCGCCCTGTACATTTTTGGGAAAATAAAGCTGCACATGGATTTGGGGAGATTTTCTCTTTTACGAGATAGTGATTTAGTCGCTCTTTGAAACTAATGATGAATGCTCCTTTTATTTGGCCTGAACCTCTTTCTTTTACGGTAATGTCAATACATTGAAAGCCATTTTCCATAGTGATCAAAGCCTTCAAGCTCTTTTCAATAAATTGAAAGCTGTCTTGAAAGTGTGTGCAACCATTTATTTTTCTGTGAACTCCTCCCGGATTTAGCCCGTAAATTGTCTGTGGAAAATTGGCGGTCCTGTTTTATTGCTCAAGTGAAAGGTTATCGAAGGGATGTGCGTCTATCCCCATGTCAGCGAACTTCTGTTGCATTTAATTTTTATATTTAATCTTCGAAGAATGTATTCCATGTTTTTGAACGAACAAAAATGTTATTCCATTCCGTATCAAGTGCCACGATTTTATTAAGGAAATCATTTACCAGTTTTTGTTTTCACGGGAAGGGTTACAGAATAAATTCACGGGCTTTTCGCACGATTCTTTATTTCTCTTGGTCGAACTGATAAATGCAATGTTTGGCCTTGTATTCCTGAATTTTCCGTTCTTTATCCTTGGAAAAGTTCCCATTAAAACAAACCATCTCAATTGGATGCTGAGGGTGCGTCGTAAATCACTGCCATTTCCCATTGTATTCCTTTGTTGCGGTCATTCTTTAAACGCAAGGCCATCTCTTCTCAGCTAGAAATGCATTTTCAGTTTCTTTAAAATTTCGTAGATTTGTTACGACATGATAATTTCTTATATTGTTTCACGTTTTTTTGACGCTCCTTTAAACAAATGTGTTCTAAAAGCTACATGAAAAGTTTAAATTTAATTCGTTCCTGCGACTCTTTTATTGAAATTCGTGGTATTTTTCAAAAATGTATCAAATGTAGATGCCCCCAAATAGTCCTGCTCGCCGAATGTAAAATGTACGCCTAGACTACACTTTGTAAAGGTGGCATTCATAATAACTCGAACTAACTTGTTTTAAAAATGAATATACCCTTTACTATCAGGGAAAGAGTAGTTCAGTTGGCAGAGCTTTGGACTAGTGATCGAAGGGCCCAGGTTGGATTCCCGCCTCTCTGGGCACGCTAAGCTCCACCCAACCTATCTAGTTTTTCGGGTACTGGATCTTCCTGGAATACCATAACCGGCACAGGGAAAGGAACCCTCGGTGGTGTAGAATAATTTAAAAAAATTATCATCGTCAAAATGGTATTCCCGCTGCTTAGTGGGAAACATTCTTTAACGGTTTAGAATTAAATTTATGTGGGAGGTGGATTAATTCTCATTATTTTGCTTTTAACTTGTTCATCTATAAATGGTGGGATTTATAACAATACCTATTATATAATTTTTTTGGGTCTGAACCCCCTGGTAAATCGTTGTAAATTATTTCAAAAGTAATCCCCCATAAGCCATAAGATATTGCCTGTTGAGGTGCCAGGGAATCTTCTGCGGAACGCTTTATCTCAGGCCACCTATCTACGTTTGGCATCTCTGGCAGATCGGAATCAAAAGACGTACTCAGTCCATCTTCCTCCACCGCCTCCTCTGCGATCATCGTCGGAACCAGAAAGTTTCCCGCCGAGCTTCTTAACTGCCGCACCCTAAACCCCCTCCAGGTCCCGAATCCCCTTCCTCCCTTATGGCATTCTTCGCGATCCGCAGAAAACAGCCCAGGATTTGTATGGGTGGTTATGGGTGGGTGTGCCTGGGAGTAGTGGGGGAGGAAGAGGAGGATCCGTCGCGGCGTCTGTTCAACTCGGAACATTTTGAGAGCGAGACACGTCTTGTGAAATCCTTTTCGAAGCGTTCGAGCGTGTCGCCGACTCGCCGTTCTCCCCATCCTTCCCTCCCCGCGCCGGCGTCCCTCTCTCGTAAGTGTACTCCTACGGGAACCTGGGAGGGGGATGGGGGAGAGAGGGTGAGAGAGATGAGGAAGCCTCAGCCCCCCCTTTCACGTCCCACCCTCCGTGATTCACACCTCCTCGTTCGTCTCCTTTAAGTCGTGATTCGGGGGTTTCGGTGCATCGGGAAGAGCCCTCACAGTGAAAGACTTGACGTCCTTTCCATCTCACAGGTCTTCCTGCCCGATGGTGGGTAGTGCGGAGTTTTGACGCGTGTGTATACGCGGCATGTTATACAGGACGTGATGGGATACGAGGTCGCGCCCAGTATTCGTCCGTCGGGTCGATTCCGGACATCCCGCGTCGGTTAACGTGCGCCGTCCCCAAGAGTTCGCCACCCAGGGAGGAGACGTGACGTCCCGGCCCCGCATGGGACGGTGCCACCTTCAATTTCCGTCCCCGGGTGGGGACTGGGGTGTGGAAGGTTGGTTGGGAGGGGGAGAAAGCCAAGTCACCGAACCGGGATAAGGGTCTCATTTTTTTGAAGTCCCCTCCTTCGAGGTGTTTCGGGGGTTTCGGCCGGATCGACCGTTAGACGCGGTGGACTCGCTCCCGAAGTCTTCCTCGCTCAGGGGTAGGTTGAGTCGCTCGAGTCGGTATTTTTAAAAGCTTTTTTGTTTATGGTCGTACTCCCCACCTCCATCCCTCCCCCTAACTGTCCCTCTCCTGCCTCTTCGGTTTGACAAGAGGGACGAACAAGGGTCGCGCGACCTTCTCTCAAATGCTCGGACTTTCCCCGCCGGCCGTCCACGCGCATGGGGTAAGGCGCGCCCTGGAGAGGAGAAGCTAAATTCCGCACCAGGAATGACAGCTATATCTCTTCCTCTGCCATGACTCGTTATGTAGTCTTTATTTTGCTGTAAAAATATGTAAATGGTCATTTTACTTCAGCGATAATATAATCCAGCCTAAACTTTTTTTCTTAATTCTTCACTGTAACATGTCCACTAAATGCTTTCGAAATTACCAACGGCCTTCTCTTATATATTCATCAGGCCATCAGTTTTTATCTCCAGTCGTCCCAGTGAACGTAGAAAAAAATAAATGAAATCAGCACATCTCCCGTAAGGACTTAAGAGGATGTAACGATATTTCACATATTAATGGACAAATATTTTTCAGTTTTTGAATTGTATCAGTCGGTAGACGAGGATGGAAAGTAGAATGTGTTGGCGAATTAGAGAGTGGAAAAGAATCGAAATTTTAGACGGAATGGAGAGCGGTAGAAAGTTTAGAAATCTGAAGGAGGATGTAGTTTAATTCGAGCGATCTGTGTATTTATTCTATAACTTAGCATTAGAAATACTGTTCCCGAGTGAACCCAGAAATTAAGCCCTCGTTTTACTGAGCCTATCAAAAACTTACTCTAATCGGTTGAATATTATTAAGAAAAATAAAAGATACCAGAAGATTAATCGAAGTGTCTCCATTTAGTTACAGGTATATCGCCTGGACACCACAAATTTAGAAGTTTCAATGGTAAACAATGTAGGTATTTTAAGAGTTTGCCGCTTTCAATGGATTTCATTATAAAACTGGACCACTTATCTAAGTAGTTATTGAATACTTAGCAAATTCCGTTGATAAATTTTTGTCTCACCACGTAGGTATAAAAGGTATACCCGCCGACTTAGTAATGACCTTATTGAAGAAATATTTGACGACACAGCCTTATATAGGATATTATATTTATTGTATGTTGTGTAAAAATATTTTTTATTGCATATACAAGTAAGGTACTTGTAAAGTAGGTATGTGTTTGAATCATCCTCAATCCCCTTACAGGAATCCTTATCTGAGTCAAACAAAATAACCCTTACTTCCTCAGAAGTAAATAGCTGTACTTCTAATAAGCGTAGAATGACTCTGTACATTTATGTGACTGCTACATTCGTAAGTGACGTTTGCCTAGTGTCCTAAAAAGTGGCTAAGTTGATATATCTCAAAGTGGTTTCAGGAAATCTTATAATTAAATATTCCATCGATTCATCGCTCCTTTCGTCTTATTTCGAATTGCTCCCGAGTATGATTTTTTTCGTCCCTTTTCCAGAGATGGCAATCAACTGCACGTCAACCAATAGTCGATTGGGATTACGAAATATATTATTTAGCCCTCGCTAGCCCCACCTAAAAGGCTTCCATGACCCAGTGGTTGAGGAATGCAGTATTGCGTCACTAGTTTTTTTTCTATTCTTGTGTCTTTTCTAACCCCTCATTTTGTGTCCCTTCTTACCCTCCATGATGTTTTCAAATCCCGCCGTAATATTAAGTCACGATTTTTCCCTTCTGTACTGTCATAGTATTTCCTCCTGGTATTTTTATCAGGAAAAGTGCGCGAGTACAACGAATTCAAAAATCTATCCATTCGGCAGTGTCTCTCTCTTATGTTTTGTGACAGTTGTCCGTCCTGCTTATGTAAGTGGGGGACTGGTTTATATCTTTGTGTTCGGATGCAAAACCATACGATTGGTATCTTTGGAATAGGTTTACTCTAACTCTGAGTCTTCGCATTTCTAAAGGTTCCAATCCTAGCTCTTGTAGGGGTGTGTCGCTTTGTACTGTTTCATGCAATTTTTACTAATCTGGTGGCTCTTCTCTGTACCTTGTTCAATTCTGAAATTAGTGTTTTTTGAGATGAATCCCATGTGCTCACGGCATAATCCACGGGGGATTAGACTAAAGAAAAATAGTGCATAGCCTTCCCTTTTTCATCGCTACATTTTTCAACTATACATTTGCCAGCTTCTTTAGCGCCCTAACGCAAATAGCACGTAGGCGTTTTCTTCATTTAAGATCCGATGCAATGGTGACAATTTTTTACGCGGCCTACGACGTTCATCCGATCACTTCCCATAGTGGAAGTTGGTAAAACCTGCTCGTGTTTCAATAATTTTTTAAGAAGTGCATAGCTGTACTATCCCTTGTGTCTCCTTCCAAACCCTATTCCGTGCATCATTTTTGAATGTTAAGTCAATGCTTAGTATTTGATGATTTGTGTTTGTCACTATTTCCCTGTAAATTACAGTATCGTTGGCAAACAATTTTATGTTGCTTTTAATTTTTGAGGTGAGATCATTAATGTTAACAAGACAATGAGAATCTTAAATAAAAGCATAGCGTTCCGTAAATCATTTTTATGTGCCTAATTTTTTGTAATTGTGACTGAACGTCATACCACCATCCATAAAAATTGTTTCCAAACACCAAGGGCGTTTGAATGGATTATTCAAGCAGTAGAGGGACAAGGCTGGTGAAAGGGGACGCCTGGTGGGACGTCTCCCGTTAGCCTGTGACACGCGAGACCTTACCCCCTCTCCTTTGAAGCATTAAGAGCATGGATGCCTGCGGGTTATTAAGGAGTTATCTCATTACCTATTAGGACCTGGGCCCGCATTGTTTGTTATTTGGTGTAGCTTCATAATTCCCCCAAGTGTTGTGGGGATGAGTGACCGGGGACCTTTGTTAACCGTTGACCTTTGCCTCTTTCTCTCTCTTCGCATTTTTCGCCTGGCACGCAGTGGGAAGAACTCGAAAAAATTTTTCTGCTAACATTGTAACAATTTCAGGGTTTAAAAATCATTCGCCTAGACTGAGATGATTTTTACCGTCTGAAATTATTGTATTGTAATGTACATGTAGCGTATGACTCCGTTATAAGTTGCTGTCGCGGCATCTCCCACAGTTTCTTGGAATTTTTCTGCTTACTCTAGCCCCGGAAGACCCAAGTTTTCCGCGTTCTCTTAGATTTTTGTGTTATTTGTTCATTTTTCAGTTTCCCTTAAATCTCAGGGTTTAGAAATTAGGAAAGCAACCCCTGGATCTAGCCACTGCGGGAAATCCGGTGTCGTCGGGTGGGGGGGGGGAAGGGGGGGGGGAATGGATGTTACGACCCGACTCTGGATTTTATGTGGGCCCAAAAAATTGATCTGATCACCTTAACGAATCATCACGCCGCGTTAGCATTTTATTAATCAATTTAAAATTTAGAAGGAGATAACTTTGTCAAAAATTTATGACCAATTGTAAACTATATGTTTCGGTTGTGGTTTCATGAACTACCTGTATGTTGGAAGTTTGTATGTCCGCCACTGTAGTTGGAGTTTGTATTTTTTCTTGGTCAGACTTAATATTCTATGCCTCTTTACTCAAATATGATTCATACGCTCGATTGCTAGCAATACATTTTAGTGTGCAGCTATTGCGGATAAATGAATGTTTGAGAAACATTAGGGGAATAGAGTACGGAGTTAGGTATTACAACATCCATCAGGCTATTTATCCTGTAATCCTGGGCCAAATTCGAAAATTGCTCTGAATCTCTGCGGTCGGTGTTTTCCTCTATCCCAAATTGCGAGAGATAAATAAACTAATCACGAAGGTGTGATTGGATTTATTCCAAAAGTCGAAACGGTGCAAGGTTAAATAGCGGAGCAGACGCGTATGAGGTGGAGGACAACGAGCTTGACGGAGAATATGCACAGTGCATCCATAAATGACGGCACTGCCTCTGATGGTGGCTGAGATATCATTAGCGTTGGTTATTTCGAGCGGAAGTGCCGGTTGCCTTTGCTTTCTGCAATGTCTTTGAAGACTGGCTATGAGATCAGCGTTTGACCCCAGAGCGTGTCGTCTCTGCTTGGCCGAAAGTTGTGCGGACCCGGCCTGGAAAGAGATTAAAACGGGAGATGTCCTACCGCTAAAAATTTATTCGATGACTACTCGCTGGCGTGAGGAGGAGGGGGCAAAAGTGAGGGTGCGGAGTCGTAGGAGGTCATTCACGTACGTTTGGACCCATGGTCGAACCGGTTGGCAAAGTGTCCCCATCGAACTGGTCTGTAATGATGTAGCAAGCGATGGCTTTGACAATAGCTGTAACATCGTCATGGGTCTCACTGAAAGACCTTGAAAATACTTGGGATAATTAAAAATAACAGTATTGATGGTGATTACGACAACGTTATTGCCATGTTAATGTTTGTTTTGAACACATCAGTTTTGTCAAATCAAAATAAAAATTTTAAAAAATTTCAATGGGATAATGCAGTATTTTGTAGAGTACAAAACTCGATGGTATGAGTTGAAATTAAATACTTTACACTAGCATATCGCCGTCCATCAAAGTTTGTTTCTTGATTGATGAGGATACTTTGATCTAAATATTTTAGCGTGTGGGGTATTCAGAATACGTATAGATACGATCATTTTCGTGGACCACCATTCAGTTTCTCAAGAATTAACGGAAGTCAGAAAATGACACCATTTAAATTTTAAAGGAGGCCCAAAAGCGTGAGCCGGGCTTTGAATCCAGGACCCTGCGGTTAGTTAGTAGCTGAGAGCTTAACCGGTATCAAGTACCTATTTATGGCGGTTATCATACTGCGGCAAATATTCAATAATATTGAGTATCTCGGTTAAAGTATAAGCATTAGAAATTTAATATTGATTAGACAAGAAAAAATTTACTCGAACTTCATTCAAAATGTACAATATAGAATTAAAGTATTAAAGAAGAAAATTCGTTGAATGAAAATTTCACGAGGACATACTATATATGCGCAGCTGTCATCGTGATGTTCAAAATTCTACACCCTGTTACAATTAGGCGAATAGTATTGCTACATTTGAACCAGATTAAAATTTTCACGTTCTTATTCCGTAAAGTAGGTAATAAGTGTCATATCTTAGCTATCTTTTGTTTAGAAATAAGTTTTCTACCAGCATGTATTTAAATATGTACCTTTTGGAGGTTTTCTGTGAATTTTTTTTCCCTTCCTCTACCTTATTTTCCCTTATCCCATACCCATCCCACCTGGTGCTAGTGTCTCCTGCCACTCTCCTGTTTGGTTCATCCTGGGGTATTTTTGTACGAGAGATGTAGACGTAAGTATCCACGTCTGAGTTGGCAGCCATCGATTTATCCAATTAGCTCGTCATTTATCGCTCTCTTAATCCATCTTAGAAAAACCAATCTTTCCACTATGGTAATCATCAGCTCTACAAGTATGCTTTACGGGTCTTCGTCTTTCGCTCGCGTCACTTGATCATTTTCTTTGTTAAAACATTGCCATTTAAGAATTCGTTTATGAGATGTGAGTTTTGAATTACTTAAGCCGTATCTCGATTACCTCTGAAACGCGGCATGTAGTTGATTGCACGAGCCTATGCAATAAATGTTTAATTAAAATAGGGTGATGTAATTAGCTTCGCTATTGCTTATCATTTCGAACACATTTCCGTCGCTCAGACCACGCATTAGTTTTCCGCTGGACCGTCTGTATGCGTTGATTGGCGTGATTTTTAATCGCAGCCCTCCAATAATTCTACCAAGTAATGAGATGTTTTACAATAGAACAGCGATTCACGAACGCACACGTTCCGTTTTAAGACTTGGCCAGAATGTCGGATTTCCTTTATGAGAAGGAACTAATAAAAAATTAATGCTACGAAGATATGTACTATCGAATTAAATGTATGAGATATGTGCATTATCAAATAAATACTAAATTAAGATATATCTAGTACCTTGCCTGGTAAAATTGTACGGTTAATAATGGTTTCTAAAGCACTGGAGTACTGGAGGCAAACAACAACGGAAAATTTCTTCCGTTGGCAATGAACAAAACCTCAGAGCCGTCTACTGATCCGTTTCTCAGCTCATCCCCTCAAGATTAAAACCGTCAAGACCCCAAGGAGGTCATGCGCAGAACGGCCTCATTTTTGTCACCGGAACAACCCCTCGCTGCATTAGGGTACCAGGTTGAAATCCCCTCTTATCACGCCTTCTGCAGCCGCTCGTGACGGCGAGCGATTTTTTCGTCGTCGTGGCGGCACGCGAGCGGCCGTTTAATGGGCACGTGCGCCCAGGGCAGCCGGGAAATCTCTCCCTCGCCTCGACTTTTACCCTTCCATGTGCACCGCTCGGCTTGGGGTATTGTGGGGGAAGGCAAGGAAGGGTGGTAGTCGGGGTTGGTGGGTGGGACACGGCTTCCTGGGATTGTCCCGCCGAGGCACCACAAGGCACCGCTCACCCTTCAATCACAACCCCCTCCCACCGCGAAGCGTTCCATTCACATCTACACTCCTCTAATTTTTGTGTTGGTGGGAACGGTCGCGGCGTGGGTACCTCATGCCTCACTCACCTGTCTCCGGAACATTGTTCTCCTTCTTCCTTCCCTCTCCTACCCCTTCTCCCCCACCATCCGCGCTGCGGAAACGTCTTTTGTTCCACCGGGCTCATTAAACCTCCCGTGCCGTGTGTCATGATGATTCACCGGTAATACACCGTGTCGGCTATCGATCCATGCCTCGCCGAAGACAGGTTCATATCGCATTGTCGTGGGGACGTCTCTGCCTGATTCGCTATCGTGGTGATCGTAGCGAAGGAAAACTTGCGTGATGTTTTTCGACTCTCTCGAGTTTTTACAAAGTTTAACATTTTTAAAACACTTATGGTTGTTGAAGAGGGCCGTGGTAGTCCAGCGGGTAGAGCATTGGGCCGATGACCGGACGGTTCCGCTTTGATTTATGGTCATGGCTCTGGGCAATCCCAGTATAACCCAAGTTGTGTAATTTTTCGGGTGCCGGAAACCACAGGTGGGATAAGGGAAGGAATTGGCTTACCTACCCTGGTGTCGGAACCTCGCATGCCGTTTAGAGCTTAAATATTGGGTGAGATCTGCCCAAACCTATCAAGACAAACTTCGCTGCGGATTAAGTACTGTGGCCAGGTTGGTATATCTCTTAAATGATTTCAATTAGGGAGGAATATGCATTTTGCAAATCACTTGAAACTATTTCCGATCAAATGCTCCCTCAGGTTGATAGTGTTTTATATAAAAAATTGTGATAGTTCGAGGAAATCATATCATTTGACAGTTTTGGAATGAAAGTTGTAATTTACGAGCGAGCTCAGCTAGACATTCGAAAGATACCCCCTCCCCTTTATTTAAAAACTAGCGGCTTTTGTCTGAGCTATATTAATGGTGAAATACACAAGACAGTTCTAGATCGCGTTTAGACCTTCGTTATCAGATTCACTTTGAACAATATAATGAGGCTGCCAAAAATGAAACATTTCTTTTGATCCCACACAACCAGCGGGCGTAATTGAGCTTTCAAAAGAGTCTTCTTTGTTTGTAATAAATATAAAGCTTTGATATTTTAAATTTAATGCTTTGGCCAATTTGCATTTCCTTCGCGTATAATTTATAACCCAGTGCTGCACAAAAAATATTTTATGGCTCATAAATGAGTGGAGTTTATGACTAATGACGTACTTGCTTGCTCACGAAGCGAAATTTTGTTTTATTCCCGTAGGTATGTATGTTCCCGAGTCTATGTTGAGTTCATTTCATCAACGTGAGTGCGCGTTATCTCCTCAAAAACTGGAGGACTTGGAAGGTGGGAGGAAAAAGAAATAATAAAGGGGCACAGCCCGGACAAACATTCGACCATTCTTTCGCTGTGAGGTAGTGCGAATTGATGGTTGTTTATGTTTATACGAATCGAATTAAAAGGAACCAGATTATATATGCAGTATGAAATTTAAAAAAAAACAATGAAGTGACCGTTTCTGTTCAGCTTTGCTATTTATAGGCTCGAATTTTGTTGCTGTTTTTCCTTTTTTTTCTTTAATAATTGTCTCTTCGCTTATGGTATACCTATTATTCATATATTTACGCTCTTCTTTCTCTGTCATTCCTACTGCATGTGTGCGTGTGTATATGCATGTATGTGTGTGCATATACATGTATAAATATACATATATATGTATATATATACACACATTCATGTGTCATATATGTATGTATATATATATATATATATATATACATATATATATACATGTATATATATACATGTATATATATATATACATGTATATATATACATGTATATATATACATGTATATATATATATACATGTATATATATACATGTATATATATACATGTATATATATATATATACATGTATATATATATATACATGTATATATATATATACATGTATATATATACACATGTATATATATACATGTATATATACATGTATATATATACATGTGTATATATATACATGTATATATATACATGTATATATATATATATATATATATATATATACATGTATATATATATATATATATATATATATATATGTTTGTGTGTGTGTGTATATGTATATATGATTTAAACGGAGAAGCGAGATAGCGCTAGTGAATAAAAGCACAGAGAACCCAAACAAATGAAACTCACACATTCCGAATTTTCGGCTTTTGCTGTCTTTTTCGATGTTTGCCGGTAAATGAGAACAGTATGATGAAATTACGAAAGATATTTTTTCTGCCACTTGTTTAGGACCTAATTTTATTCTTTCATTCGCTGTTGAACTAATAACTCCTGGTTCCCGACGGATGGGAATTACTATACTAACACTTTTAGATCGCAGTGGAGAGTAAATAAAACATCGTAAAGAAATCGACCATCGACACCAAATGGACGGCATCTCATTATCCCACATTGCAGCGTCGAATATTAAAGGCTATCGTGGCAGATTTGCGGCTCATCCACTTCGTCTTCATATCTGTATTCATCGATCTTCACAATCTATTTCCTCATAAACTAAGTGTATTTCAAACTGTTTATGTTTCAAAACTAAATGGATATTACGGTTGAGTCGACTCTTTTACTCACAATATTGATTGTTAAGCGGCGATTGTACACTGGGGTTGACTGTTGTAGGAGGTGACTGTAGATCCACTATAATGTATATCATACATGAGTTGGTTATTGATTTCGGTGAGATTCGTTGCCTGACTGAAGTATCAGCCGTCTTACTCGGAATTCGCGTTAGTTCGATTACTTCGATCGTATTTTCGGTCATGTAAACAGTATAATTTTTTAAACATAGTTTACGTCGCGAATTAAGTGTGTTATTGATGTGTGTATTTCGTAATAAATAAGAATAGCCACCTCAAAATTTGGAGCCTAAAAAGTCAGACACTTGCCATGGTATATTTCAGTCACTAATTACAAAGCTGGCTACAGTTTTTTTCCCATCTGATATTTTTTTTTAAAGATTTTTCATTGCCACATTTTTGCTGCTTGAACTGGTCGTACTTCTAATTTCAGTTTTTTTGTTATAATATCTTAAAATATTTATTTTGGTACTATTGATGCAAATTCAAGAGTCAAGTAAAAATAATTGTAAATAAGTTTTGTTGAAACTAATAGGATGATTTTATGTAGCAAATTACCTGCAATTCACCAAATAGAAACTGCATTTACTAGATTTTGTAGAATCGGATGTTGAAGGATAATCCACCTGAAGCTTCCATTCGCCATTGTAGGTAATCCCGTTTTCCCTGATCTTCGATTTCATCAGAATCACATTCTTGAAATCAAGTTAAGTGGCTGTGGCTGATATAAAAACTTACTTGTGTAACTAAACCTGTTTAATGACTAAAATGATATTATATTTATCATATCATATTATGCTAGATTATATTATATTACGTCACATTACATCATATTACATTAATTACATCATATAATTGCTTCTTCCAAGACAATGAAATATTTAGAGTAAGAATCTAACGTATACTTTAGAAGAGGTTCAATATCCGGCGCTTAAACCAAACATTTCTATTATGCTGTTTTTCTTTTTAATTCAATGCCCGGAAATCCTTCCCTTGTAACTACCGCAGCAACATAGTTGATGATTGCTTGGAAGGTAAGATAGGATTTCCTTTTCCGAATCGATTCGATTTATTATACGATTCATTCATGGTCAATTGGATGCATGTACTGTGAATATACTAACCCCGATACTGTCAAAAAGGCACCAGAAACGTCAAATTTCCGTTTGGTATCTCATATGTTTGACCGCTCAAAGTTCACGTAAAATGAGCAAATCATTGTGCACAGCTCTTCGTTTGGTAACTTTTTATAATTAAATCCGGTAACCAGGTCATGATTTTCTGTTTCTTGTTCTCCTCACAGTCCCCTTTGATTTTTACCTATACATGTACTCCTTACTCTATCTCTCTTTTGTGGACTTTGAAGTATCGAACGCTGTCGTCTGGGAAGGATTGACATCCAGCGCTTGTGCTTCCTCTATGGCTTCGTTTCGTACCCATAACTGGGTGAATGGGCGAAAACATTTCGCAGAAAAACTAAACGATTATCTAGCACGTGTATGCCGACTTCTCCCCTTTATTTTGTGTGAATCTCCGTGAAGACAATGAATAAAATCCAAACGTCTACTCTTGTCCCGCTCTCTTTGAATATAAGAAACGATCCGGCTATAGCGATGGATCATTCCGTAGCGTTTAGAAAATGTCGACCTATTGTCCTGCCACATCGATTGGGGTGGTTGTTAAGTTTCCTTTCCCAAGTCTACAGGAGATGAGTGCGCTGGGAGACTTCGCCTAGTCAACGATTTAGACCGCGAAGTCTTATGTACATCTACACAATACCCCGCCAGCCACCGCAAGGGCGTGTGGCGGGGTTTTTTAAGACACCGCTCGTAAAATAAAATCTAACAACATGCAAAACAAACAAAAAAGATTCTAATTCACGCCTTAACAGACGTAGATTCATAAAAAAACCCCTTTTTAACTTACACACATGCAAATACATATGCAAGGAACTGCTATTCACAAGCACATTCGCCTAAAAATGCAATGGATCCTTACGAAGCGTTTCCCGCAGGTAAAATCATTGACTTCGATTGTATACTTTTCTGTGTACACTTTACCTTTTAGTCCAACTACAAATGCTCTCTGTGGTGCATTGTCATTTGACTGTAGATTCTGATCATTCAAATATAATCGTATACGCTGATAATGAAGTTGAAAATTGACCCTTACAACTTTGGATACGGTACTTCTTAGGAAAGAACGGTATTTTTGAAATTTTGAATTTTTTTCGCGATTTAGGCGTCGATGTTTATGAATTGAAGGAATCTTATCTATTTTCGTTCCCGTTAAAATGCAGGCGAATTCCTCTTTCTCGAGCTTTATTCTTATTTTTTTACTATTCCACTCAGGGTTTTGTTTATCATAAAACTCCTCGAATTAATATCGAAGAAACTGAATCTGGTATCAATAAATCTTTTTCCATATGTTAATGAAATTTGTACGCCTTCTTGCTTCAGCGGAAAGGAATTTGCCAAATTTTGTTCCTCGTTGGTACCGTGCCTTAGTGCAACAAATATATTTTGCGTCATCTCATTTCAATATGGGAAAAAGAGTAAAATATTTTGCTTGAGTAATATGCTCATCTTATGTTCATTTTTACTGTTGAACAAATTATGCATATGTCTTTTAAGCTAGCTCACTGAGGGAATAATTTTCAGTTGAAGTCACTCTCTTTGAGGATTGATGCGGATGAATGTTCGGCTTCCCTGAGAAGAATCAACGGTGTATACTTAAACATTTGTTAAGACGTGTGCATGGCTATTGCATAAATGGTTGTGGGTTGATGCCCGGGTCTTAACTACAGGCTTAATAAAAGTGACGATTAACTCCCGTGCAAGAAAGTTAATAACTGACGTGCTCGCATGATCTGAACGATTTGAAATGAGAAAGGTCCTATTAAGGAGCTATTGGGGATGCGGCTATCTCATCTAAGCATCGTATTCGGCCGTAATCGACGTTAAAGTAGAATATTCTAAAATAAGCAGTAGTAAGAGCCCCCATATTTATGTGGGAGTTGACTCAAAACTGATTCAATCGATTTCCGAAACGACTCAAATTGTAAGGCCATCCGTGTCTACACGTTTAAAACTGTCTTTATTATACATAGTTCCAGCAATGTTAGTGCTAAAATTGGCTAAAAAATCTTGGAGCATTGCAAGGAATTGTTTAATGGTTATTCAAATAAGTTCATAATTTGTATAAAGCTCGAAGAAAACAATGAGCTCAGCTTACGCCGTAGAGCTAAGAAAAGACTGCGTGCGTAGCGTCACCCGAAGCGGCAAAAACATCGCCGTCGAAGAATACGGAAGGATTTCACGTGACCTACGGCCATTGGTATTATTACGGCAACTCCGGGAGACAAACAGGGATTCTATTTTGATTCAGTGTGCTTATACGTATAATGTTAGGGCGTCTTGATTGTACTAGTAATAATTTTAATTTTCATCGCATGATGGGATAGGAAACATTTCACACAATTTATAACAATGGTCAAAGGAGACGATATTACTTAAAAACAAAAAAATAAGATAAAGGCTAAGTGTGGCATAAAATTTCATTTACAGT